>NC_089526.1:12177766-12486608 GCF_963924715.1 Thunnus thynnus | reverse complement strand
GAAAGTGAAAAGAGGTGAACAACAAGAAACTAAACATTCATTGCACAATTAGTAGATGAAGTCACCTGTGAGAACACTTCTCAGTGAACCATGTTTATACAGGATTGCACATGAGTTTAATTGTCAAGTGACTGACTTTTTAAAGTTGCCACTTCCATGTTCTTGTCAAATGTAATCTGATGATTCAGACAAAACCTTTTTGTAACATTGTTAGAAGTGAATAGGGTTACTGAATAGTATTGGCTAAAATCAATGCAAAGAGTTATAGCTGATGACATAATAAACTAAATTCTCGTCAGTCAGCTAGCCTGATATCTGGGTCAAATACAGCACAGAGCTGCCTTTGGTGAAGTTTGAGTCGACGTCAGGCATGTTGAGCTTTTTACATGTTAAAGTGAAGCTGCTGCAGGTTCGCATATTAAGTATGCATGAATAACGTTAATGGAAGAAAGTGCATGATTCCTCAAAATTCACAGTCCTTCCATAGTGTTCAAAAGGATTTAGAATCCAAAACGCACAGTATTTTCTTAGTTAATGGTGAGATTTGAACAGGACTTTTCCTCACTTTTAATGTTTCAACTCTATTTTGCATTGTACAACAGTTGGATTTGACTGTGTGTAAAATGTCAAACAGCAGTAGAAATTTAAAAAAAAATAGAAAAATGCAATGGACTATTATTTGCCAGGGCAGCTGAACAAAAAGGTTCAGACCTTTGAATGGATTCGATTCATTTTGATAATATGAGATATTGTTTCAGTCATTATGTTAAAGTTCATGTAAGTAAATGTTTATATACTCAAAGTAGACCTTTTATTGTTGGCAGACTCTTCTGTGACTCAGCCTTGAGCAAAGGCATGATGTGAATAATCCAGCTGTCTCAGCCATACTGAGTTGGATATTATTGGATCACAAGCCTGCGGTTCTTTGGGGTCAGTCACCTGGAATGAACCACCTACACTGGCTGGTACCTCACTATCAACTTTTTTATGTTGATTGACAATTACTTGACCAATCAGGGAGCTTGGAGTAGATATAAAAACAGGACTTTGAGTGACCTGACAGAATCAGACTGCAACCATGAGGTCTCTTGTCTTTGTTCTGCTCATCGGAGCCGCTTGTGAGTGTGACACAGTACTTGTAGAATGGGTTGACTGTCATTTCTCGTACACTTTTAAGTACTGACTTGAAGCGAACTATGAAGTAACCCTGATGCTCTTATCTGATTTCAGTTGCCACGGAGGACGACAAGATCGTCGGAGGGTATGAGTGCCAGCCCCACACAGAGCCCCATCAGGTGTCTCTGAATGCTGGGTACCACTTCTGCGGTGGCTCCCTGGTCAGTGAAAACTGGGTTGTGTCTGCTGCTCACTGCTACAAATCGTAAGCACATTCTAGATATTTTTTAGGCCTGACTTATTGATGGGAGAATAAACATTAAAATATAGAAAACTAGCATCTATTTCTTCTTCTGTCCATCTTATTCAATCTTTTATCTCTTTCAGTCGTATTGAAGTGCGTCTTGGAGAGCACCACATTGGAGTCAATGAGGGCAATGAGCAGTTCATTAGTGCTTCCCTTATCATCCGACACCCTCACTTCAACCGCTACAGTCTTGAGAATGACGTCATGCTGCTCAAGCTGAGTGAGCCTGCCATTCTCAACCAGTATGTGCAGCCCGTGGCTCTTCCTACCAGCTGTGCCCCCGCCGGCACCATGTGCAAAGTCACTGGCTGGGGCAACACCATGAGCTCCGGTGAGTAGTAACTCCTGCACTACCGTACATGCACTTTATCATTTTTTTTTCTGTAGTTCCCGTTTCCTCTAAATGTGTTTTGTTCTCCAGCTGAAAAACATCACAGACAAAACTAAATGCACATTTGTATATTAATTTTTCTACAATCTCCAACAATACATCCCTCCTTTTGTTTTCTTGCTGCAGCTTCTGACAGCAACAGGCTGCAGTGCCTGGAGATCCCTATCCTGTCTGATGAGGACTGTCACAACTCCTACCCTGGTGGTATGATTGACAACACCATGTTCTGCGCTGGATACCTGGAGGGAGGCAAGGACTCCTGTCAGGTGTGTATCTCTGCTTTTCAATCACGACTGCACTTCATGACCTTAATGAAGTATTGAAAATATTCACAATGTAATTCATGTAAATAATTCAGTGTAAGTATAATTATTCTCTACGTTTCTCAGGGTGACTCCGGTGGTCCTGTTGTGTGCAACGGTGAGCTGCAGGGCGTTGTGTCTTGGGGCTATGGATGTGCTGAGAAGAACCACCCTGGTGTCTACGCCAAGGTAATGCTTCACTGCATCAACTAGAAATATGACTCTCATACTGCTCAATGTGGCGACACTGCAACAAACTGACTAATGTCTTCCCATTTTCAGGTCTGTGTGCAGACTGACTGGCTGCACAGCACGATGGCCAGCAATTAGCTTGACCATTCAACCTCCACATCAGATAGACAAACCATTTTCACCTTCCCCAAATACCATCTTTTTTTAAGTTAACTTTATCTTTAAATGAACTTTAGTGAAATATGTTTATCAATGAAAAATGTTTTGAAATAAATGATAGGTTCTTCTGTTCAGTTATTATTTTCTTTTTTAAAAAAATATTTGTACAAGTCATGCTGGAAAAATAACTTGGTCGCTGTTTCAGTGGGTTACAGACTGTTATTGTAAATATGTGAATTAAATTGATGAATAAATGCTTAAAGTAATAAAACATGTCTATTCTTATTCCTTTATTGGCCATGAGTTGATATAACAAAGTATCTCTATAAAAATATTAATATTTCCAAAAGAAGAATCATTTCACCATCCACATAGAAAGAAATATAATTTTTTCACTCTGAGACCAACAGAACAGAAATGCAATATAACCCTATAAATGTGAGACAGTAGTGTTTGAAAGGAGAATTTTCCCATGTGGGTGGGCTTTATATGCCTGATATGGAAAGTGAGAAAAGAAAATTACATCATTCTAAATTCTATCTGTCCATATAAATTAATCCGTAGTCCATATAATCTGACACATTTACATTGTTAGGCCTTTCTATAATCTATTTTTTGTGTGACGTTTATTCATTTTATTCTTGTCTTGTCTGTTTTTTCCAATATTTATTCAATTGGTTTTGCCCCAGTGTCACTTGTCTGTGCCGTTAACCTTTTTTATTTTTACCTCCCTCTGTTGTCGCTAATCAACATTTTTAATTTTCTTGGTTGCAAAGTGCCTTACGGGAATAATCATTCGTTTCTCAAAGCAGACTCAACCATCATATCTGAATTTAGTTTTCAGGTAACAACTGCTGAGAAACACACAGCTGCCGAGACACTGTGTCCACACACATCTAAATATAGCGGTGACTTGTGTACCTGTGCAATGTGACCAGAGAAACATGAGCAAGCCTTCAACAAATAGTTAGTGGATTTATATCTAGACCAATATAAAAGTAACAATGCTAAGTAATCCACCAAAAGACCTGCATTCAAAACTTAACATATGTAAAAGTGAAGAAGTAGTAGAAATACAAATTGTGAAAAAAGGTCCCTTTCAGATGTTATTGGTATGTTATCATTGACAGATGAACTAGAAGAAGTGATGCTAAGTCAAACTTAATATACTGCTCCATAGCAATGCCTCCTTTCTTAGAGCTTATCCTTCTCTTTTATTCTACAGAATAACTACTGTAGCTGTCGACAAATGTGGATTTAAATACTTCACTCCGAAGCTCCACAAAACATAACAAAACCAGACTTAAATTAACATATTATCCACATATTATAGATTACAGAGGAATTACTTATACTTCAAAACATGAATACATTTATGCCGGAGTCAAAGTGATCTACATTTAAATTTTCCTTCAGGGTTTTCCAAATTTGCTGTCAAGAAAGCCATCCTAATTTTTGCAATGAAAGGTGTTTCTTTATCAAATTCTAGAAATGAACCACCTAACCCTAATATCCTGCTGCAGTGATTGGCTCTCCACTGACCAATGAGGACGGCTGGCGGGCAGGGAGCTTCTCTTGAATGTGGATATAAACCGGGGCTCCAGGTGAAGTCCTCTCATCGACAAGATCACACAGCAACCATGAGGTCTCTGGTCTTCGTTCTGCTCATCGGAGCTGCTTGTAAGCATATATCTCTCCCAGCCCTAATCACTGAATTATAAAAACTTTCACTTGGCCACTAACTGTTTGGCTCCCTGTGTGTTTTCAGTTGCCACGGAGGACGACAAGATCGTCGGAGGGTATGAGTGCCAGGCCCACTCCCAGCCCCATCAGGTGTCTCTGAACTCTGGCTACCACTTCTGTGGTGGCTCCCTGGTCAATGAGAACTGGGTTGTGTCTGCTGCTCACTGCTACAAGTCGTAAGCACATTCTTCATGTTTTCCCAGGATAATAGTGGAATACACATTTGTATGTAATAGTCATTTTTGTGTGTTTTTGCACTAATATCCTGTCTTCTGTCTTTTTCCAGTCGTGTTGAGGTGCGTCTTGGAGAGCACCACATCAGGGTCTCCGAGGGAACTGAGCAGTTCATCACCTCCTCCCGTGTCATCCGCAACCCCAACTACAACGCCTACACCATCGACAATGACATCATGCTGATCAAGCTGAGCAAGCCCGCCACCCTCAACCAGTATGTGCAGCCTGTGGCTCTGCCCACCAGCTGCGCCCCCGCTGGCACCATGTGTCTTGTCTCTGGCTGGGGCAACACCATGAGCTCCAGTGAGTAGTTACTCCTGCATTGCACTTTGCTTTTACTGCAGTGTAGTTCCAGTTTCCTCTGAATCTGTTTTTGTTCTTGGCAGCTGACGGAAACAAGCTGCAGTGCCTGGACCTCCCCATCCTGTCTGACAGTGACTGCCAGAACTCCTACCCTGGCATGATCTCTGACGCCATGTTCTGCGCTGGATATCTGGAGGGAGGCAAGGACTCTTGCCAGGTCTGTAATTCGGTGTTCATGCAGAAATATAGCTATATGAAATAAGTCATGTTGAGTTTTTATTGGAATTGAATTGCATCTCACACTATTCTTTCTGCTCTCAGGGTGACTCTGGTGGCCCCGTCGTGTGCAACGGTGAGCTGCAGGGTGTTGTGTCCTGGGGATACGGCTGTGCTCAGAGGGACCACCCTGGTGTCTACGCCAAGGTAACTTTAAAACAAGGAAGGCTATTCAGTCAATACACTGTGTCCAGTTAAACTTTACTCAGGCTATCTGAACTGCAATGACACACTGATTCACTGTTCTATCCTCCTTTTAGGTCTGCATCTTCAACGAATGGCTGGAGAGCACCATGGCCAGCTACTAAGTGATCTAAACCAGTAACAACTTCAGTCAAGCAGCTCAACATCATTCGCTGTTTATGTTCCATCATCTTTTGTACTGAAGAATATGACAAATAAACAATATAAAGCTGAGTCTTGTTTATGTGAAATAATTTCAAAAAACAGATTCTTAAGTTTACATAGTTATTACTTTATCTAACAATAATGACTAAACTAAATCCAGCAAGTAATTTCTACATATATTATTTTTGCACATAAATCAACAAACTGGATAAAAGAGTGAAAGAGAGAGGTGCCACGAATGTTGCCTATTGAATAGCTAAACAAAATGTCAATGCATTATTTATTTTCACAACATAATAGCTATTGCTGTTGCCTCAGAAACATCCAAAGTGGATGCTGCCATCCTCACTCCAAAAGGTTTCATTTAATTAATTTCAATATATTAACATTTTATTTAAATTACACTGATGACATTTTTATCCGAAATCTAAATTGCCCCTCTAGGGTCTTGTCTAAAGCATAATGACCAATATATTCTCCAATATATTGCTGACCTTTCTTCCACAGCAGGATTTCTTCATTTATTTTAACTCAAGTTCTGTTTTTTTTTTTGTTTTTTTTTGACCTATTTGTTCAGAATTTGACTGGATTTGTCATGCAGCTCGAAGGACCTGTGGACGGTCTTCATCTACATCTGCATTTTACAGCAGTCTCACAACTGGTTAGAAGATGGATGTTTGCGGTGGTCGTTGCTAATTAATAATTCAATTTCATCACCCTGCTTTTGAATTATGAATAAATTAATTATAAATGGATATGCAAACTGATTTAAAATTTTACATTTTGTCATTCATTTGCTAAAGTGTCCTCCTGTCATATTCCATCTAATCTATTTCTTTATCTTGTGTCACTGTGATAATGATGAAGAGGAGTATTTCACTTGTCTAGAGCGATGATGCTCTCATGGTGCATTCATTGCAGTCTTCTTTCTGTCTGTGGAAGACTGATGAGAGATGCTGCCGTGCAACTGTCCACTGATTGATTTCAAGCAGTTGACTGCTTGTTACAAAAGTGTCAAACAGGATGCACGGTATCACTCTGTCATAACTGACTACTGGCAGCTGATGTTTCAACCACCAGTTTCAACCTTTCATGGACAAGAAATCAAGGTCATTGTGGGAAGCACAGTAATTGTAGTATTTCTGAACATCATAATGTTAAAACTGCATAGTGACACCAGTTTGACAACGTGTAAGTCTGTTTTTTCTTCTTAATGATACTGTCAGGTGATCAGTCAAAATGTGCTTGACTTCAATAATACAGCTTGTGTTGCATCAGTTCCTTGATCTTTTTAAAACTAAGCTTTAACCCTTACACACTGTTCATATTCTAACCCTTCATTGTATGGAGTGGGTAATTTTTGACCTGGCTCAAGTGTTCCATTATAATTAGTCCTTATACCAAATTTTGAATCACAAATGTATTTTGCATCCATATATATATATTATCAGTCATTAATAAATGGGTGATTAATCCTTTAATCATTAAAGTTTCAGAAAGAAGAGAGAGTATTTTCTTTAGGTTTGACACTGATCTCATGCTGTCTAAAACAACATGCCAAACAAAAGAACAAAACAACAAAACAGCCATAATTATTTCTATGAATTCTGTTGAAAGAGGAGGATGCAACAATATTTTTGAATGGTAGGTTTCATTATAAGCATTAAAACCATCAATCAACACTGCCTGTAAACCACATGCCGTCCTTTTCTGTCAAGTGTACTCAATCAACTCTGCATCGAGTGTATTAGTCATAAAACAAAACAACAAACTGGTTTGCAAATTTCAAACTAACAAAACTGCAAAAAACCCCATAACTGTTATAGTCCTTTTTTTGTTGTGCAGAAGTTGCATCTCCCTCTTTTGTGGCAGCTGACTGTGAGACTGCAGACTGACAGACAGTGATCAGGGGAAGATTTGACGACTGTGTTGCTGCGGCTGCTGTGGCTGGCGTGTGGGGAAGGTGGTGTCACCTTTGAATGAGAGAAGTCACAAGGACCTTTCCTTCATTTTCTCTGTGTTTTCCTCGTCTAATACTTTCTCCTCAACTCACTGTCTCCTTTTTCATCTTGGAATAACAGATCCACCAAATCACTCAACTTCAACTTCACCAAATCAGTGAAATAGGTGCCCTCCACTGTAGGGAGGACTATGTTGGGCAACCACTATGTTGGCTGCCTCGGAGTGGGTGGGTTTAATGTGTCCCCATTGTCCCAATGACAAAAATACTCAGACATGCCAATTTGTAGTTTTACTATTTTAAGATTCCACATAACCAGCCTTCACCTTGATTTGACTGCCTCTAGTGACTTTAAAATTGGCAAAAGAAATCCCTTTAAATAAGGGATTTTTTGACCCAGAACACTCTCTACATACAAATATTTATACGAGCTGCACAAAAATATATAATTTTAAAATATTTCCATTTTTGTATATTCTGGGCCACTTTAGGAAAAGTCATAAAATTTCAGTTATGTCATTTAGGGTGTTTTTACTGCGTTCAAATGTCAAAATGTAAGGGTTAAGACATTCCAAATGCTAATTTTTTTCAAAAATATCTTTTTTTCTATTTTCATACTATTGAGCACCAAAGTTGTGGAGACAAAAACACAATTTTCAGATTTTCACATTGGACATAGCTCTAAAAGGGTGTCAAGCATTAGGACGTCCTCACTTGTGAATATCCTATTTAGACTGAACCATTATGATGATGATGGAGCATCTACCGGTGAGAGACCACGGACCCAATATGTACCAGCATTCACATCTCAAGATTTGGGTCCAAATCAAAAAATCTACTGAGATAAAATGAGCTATTCTCTCCATAACTAAAATGAACACAAGAGTGTGTCTGTCATATTCAGCCACACAACTTTTGAACCACAAAACAAACAAGGGAGACCTTTCTCTGCTTTAGCAAATTTAAAATAAAAAGCCAATTTTCTGCCCCTATATTGTTAAAAGGGCTCATGAGTAAGTAAATTCTGAACAAATGTGTGACTTCATTTCAGACTCATGTAGCCTGTGCCCTTCCTTTCCAGGTGTCTAAATCATTCTGCACTCAAGAGACAGAAAATCTATATGAGTGCAGTGTTCATGTGCACCTAGAAAACTAAAAGACTGAGAAAATGTCGTTAACACTACTCAAGCAGAACTTGAAAGCTGAACACTTTTAACAGGTTTTGATGGAAGGATGGAAGCAGTGACTGTGTGGCAATATCAGTCAAATTCACACATAATATGTTGGATTTACCTACAAGCTCATGTTTGATTTGTGGATTTTTTCAGTGCAGTCACCCCACCTATGATTGTTTGATTGTGGTTTATATTTGCTTTGGTGAAAATCTCACCGCTGATTTGAAATAAAGAACTGTTTATACAATGTCTATGAGAGCAGATACAGCACTGTATTGTCAGCAATAATAAACACACTGATGTATGACAGAATTGTAGATTTTATTGATTGAATGCATCTCACATCTATTTTTCTCTCTCTTTTCCACAGTTGCTTTTCTTTCTGACACAACCCATCACCACTTCCTGTTGCTGTCTCCTTCAGTTAAAATCTCTCTCTCTGGTTTCCACTCTCTCATGTATGTGATGGGAGATCACAGTCTAGCTGTATGTGGAGAGAATCTCATTGATCCAGGGCAGCAGAGAGCAGACTTTGGTGTAAACACCTGGGTAGTTGGGCTGAGCGCAGCCCTGGCCCCAAGAGACAATACCATGCAGCTCCCCGTTACACACCAGAGGACCACCGGAGTCACCCTGAGTAGGGGAGAGGTAGAGGAAGAGAAGAGAGAAGGTTTCCATTTATTACATTTTCACAGACCATCCAGCCTTATCTCATGTGTTTTGTAATTGAGTGAAAATACCTGACAAGCATCCTTGCCTCCCTCCAGGTATCCGGCACACACCATGTGGTCAGTGATCATGGCAGGGTAGGCGGTGTCACACTGCTCATGGGACAGAATGGGGACTTCCAAACACTGGAGGTAAAATGGGTTGAACACTGCAGATAAGAAAAAAAGACAAAGAAAAAAACAACAAAAAAACAGATAAGCGGGTCAGAATTTTTAATTTAAGTGAGCAGCATCACCACAAAATATTAGACCACTGTGTCAACTTTTATGGAGCTAAGAATAGAACAGCTATTAGCTTTTAGCTTGGCTGCTATAATTATCATTAAATTGGTGTGGTATTGGTTTTAATTGGGATTTAAAAGTCTGTTTGATCCATCAAACACACCCTTAAGCTTTCACAAGAAGTTAGTTGAAATTCATCACAGTTGGAGGATTTTACCTGACAATATGTAGTGGACTAATCACTTGGTACAAGTTACAAAAAACATTAAAGCAAATTTTCAGGCTTTTTGAACAAAGACTAGAATGCAAAGATGCTGTATAAATGTTTGTAGTTTCTACTGAAACCTTATATATGTGTGGAGGGTTGAAAGGGCCAAAACTAAATATATAAATATATGAATAATTATATAATTCAATGCTTAAATAAATGAATAGAATAAAAATTATATAATTTAATGCTTGATTGGCTACAGCTAACATATCTACCACTGTAGGACACAAAATTTCTTTAAAATCTGCATCGGGTGCTGCCATCTTGAATTAGATGAAAGCAATAGATTCAAGTTCAACCACTAATCGCAGGTCAGAGTCCGCCCCTTGACTTTTGATGGATAAATGTGAATAAATGAATAAGTAAATAAATAAAATTATGAATATATTAATAACATATACTTAATATTATCAATATTTAATGTCTCATTTAATTTGTGATTTATTTATTTATGGTAAAAATTAAGCATTAAGTTATATAATTATTTATTTATTAATTTATTTAAGCATTAAATTATATAAATTACACCATGAATAAATGAAAGTATATATATAAATAAATAAATAAAATTATAAATAGAAAAATAAATGTGAACAAATGAATAAATCAATAAAAAAATAATATATGAATAAATAAATAGACGTGTAATGTGTAAATATATATAAATGAATAAATACAAGATAAATACACAAATAAATTAAACATTAACATATTTAGTATCTCATTTGCGATTTATTTATTTATGGTGACAATTAAGCAGTAAATGATATAATTAGCCTACTTATTTATTCATTTATTTAAGCATTTTGGTATATAATTATATATTTATTCATTTGTTAAAGCATTTAGTTATATAATTAGTTATGTATTTGTATATTTAGTCTTAACCCTTAAAAATCTCCATACATATTCAAGGTTTTGACTCCAAGAATAAAATACATTTCAGTTTTTCAGTTTCTTTCCGGCCAGGAAAATCTTTTATCGTTGGTGGCAAGCCAAGCCACCTTGGCATTTGTAGTGTGAAATAGTGCCTGTACGCTTTTCCTCCTAAAGGTTAATGATTTATTTCACAAAACTGTGATCATTTCTGTGTTAGTAGTGGTCAGATGATCGACCTTAGCTTTAAACACAGAGGGAAACCTTGTCTTAGACCATGACAGCAGTCAAGAGTTTAATGTAGCCTACTTCAGTACTCAATGTCTTATTGAAGGCTTTTGTAAAAAGGTGTTCAAATGTATGGAAGGCCATGAGTGTAATAATTTATCATGTTTTGTTTCCTCAGGTGATGAAAACATCTTTTGTCAATGATAGAAGATCATAACAGAATATATATTCTATTATCATGAGAAAAATATTTGTCAAGTTTTCTATGTCAAGATCAGGTGCACCTCACCTGAATCAGAGTAGATGTTTCCCCATCCAGATACAGTGCACATGGTCCCAGGTGCTGGGCAGGCTGTGGGCAGGGACACAGGACTGACGTACTCGTTCACGGTGACAGGGTGCGCCAGCTTCATCAGCATGATGTCGTAGTCCAGGGTCTGGTAGTCGTAACTCTGATGCCAGTAGATGGCATCTACAGGCATGTACTGCTCCGTGCCCTCATGGATCCAGATGTGGTTGTCACCCAGGATGGCAATCTGTGAATAGGGGCTGAAAAAGGGAGAAAGAACAAAATCATGATGATTCTTCAAATGATACAATTCAGAGAGAAATGTTTAAATACAGTAATGTAATACAAACTTTTGCCAGCAATGGGCAGCAGAGGCGATCCACTGGTTGTTAATGAGGGAGCCACCACAGAAGTGGTAGCCGAGGTTCAGGGACACCTGCCAGGGTTGAGAGTGAGCTGGACAATCGTAGCCACCCACAATCCTGTCATCCGAAGGGGCTGCCACTGTGATGTAAAGGTGAAAGAAAATGCTGCTTATCATAGTTACAATTCTTTTTTTTTTTTTTTACCTTAAAACCTTTGTACATACTGCAGATGTGCTTTACCTGCAGCACCCAAGAGTGTGAGCACGATCAGGCCAATCATCTTGCAGCTTCCTATGACCAGACTGGACGTAAATGATCTGTCGCTCACTGCATTTATACCTCAACTCCTCTGTGCCCCTCCATGCACCCCCCCTCCTCCTTCCCCCTCCATAACTTCAAACCTCCACCCAATTCTTCCTACCCACCCCCGAATCTCCATTCCACTCCTCCTGCCCCCAATCCCTGCCCTGAAAAATAACCTTATCTCCTTATGTGCCACGTTCATCCCCTCAGTTAATGAGTGAGCCACATCTAACTTGCCTGATATTAGACAAAAATGTGAACTCTTTACTCTCTGTTTTGGATTCAAAGGTCTGGACCCAGGCAAACATCTAACATATTTTTGTCCATGGATAGTGTTCTCTTCAGCCTGTTTTTTTTTTTAGCAGCATTTGGTATTTTTTCTATCACCAAAACAAATATGTCAACTGTTTTTACTGGTGACACATGTGTAACTCAACTTTTTACCAGACACAACAAATTATTGTAACCAGGCACACTTTATTATTACATACTGGTAGATTATAATAGAATTGAATCAACTGCACTTATTAAAGCTTGAGGTCTATTGATTGCTGTCTGACACCCAAAAGGGACTCACAATATGTTATTTTAACCTTAATCCTACTGACTGGGGTAACTGCAGACCCCAGAGGTTTACTTTTTGTCATATCTCACAGGTGTTTGATTCTATCATTCCAATTTTTCATTGTTTTCTGTTTCTGTTTTAGTTAGTGCTAGTGTGTGTGTGTGTGTGTGTGTGTGGGGGGGGGGGGGGGGGGGGGGGATTTGTATTAAAGGAAAGTATATATTTTCATATTACACATTATACAATTAACTGTAACTTTCCTAAAATAATAATCATCTGTTTTTTTTTATCAGATGACATTAATTGCATAACTAATAATAATACTTCATATCATTCTGTTTCTGTTTTAGTTAGTGCTTTTTAAAAATACCAATGTAGTGTAGTCAAAAGCATCCAATTCCACCTATGCAGTTTTAACAGATGGAACTATTTATTATTATTATTATTATTATTATTATTATTATTATTATTATTATTATTATTATTATTATTATTGCTATTATTATTATTATTATTATTATTATTATTATTATTATTATTATTATTATTATTAATAATAATAATAATGATAATAATAATAATAATAATAATAATTGTATTTGTATAGCACCCTTCATACAAACAGAATGCAGCTCAAAGTGCTTTACAGCAAAATAAATTACATGCACGAAGTGCTTCACATCAAGAAAGACAAAAATAGCATAAAATGAACATAAAACATGTAAATGTACATAAGAGGGAAAATAAAACATTTTGATATAACAAAATAAAGTGAAAATAGAACACATTATGAAATAAAATAAATAGAATAAAATGAAAAAAAACAAAATAAAAACAAAGATAAAACATAGAATACAGAGAATGTATAAAATCATTTATTGAGTTAATGTTTGGCATGGGTCCTAATTTAAAGTATCACACACAGTCAGGGGTGGTGGGGGTGGAGTCACTCTGTCATTTTGAACGCTTTGTAGAAAAACTGTACTTGGGATAAAAGATGCAATTTGTATTAAAGAAGAGTATATATTTTCATTTTACACATTATACAAATTAACTGTAACTTTCCTAAAATAATAGCAATCTGTTATCTGTTGTATTCAGATGACATTAATTACACAACTAATAATGTTTTGGGAAGGAATAAGTTAACATTTTGCTATGATGGTTGTTTCTTACAGTAGTTTATTCTTAGGATCCCCGGGGACCAGAGTCAGTAGTCCTTGTTTGTTAAATATGTTGGTAGGAAGAGGGTTCATTTTCTGCTCCGAGACCACAGATGAGTTTTTTCTCACGTCTCTTGGCTTTTATTCAAGGACAACTAAAAGGGCAAGTGTAAATCAACACATTTATTTACCTTCTTTAACCAAAACTATGACTCATACAATGTTTGGCAGTAGAGTCCCAAGTCTAACAAACAACAATCTATTGCTGCAACCCAAAATCCTGTTTTTTTGTATATTGTAGCCTGCTAATAATGAGTGACCCATGAGAATCATAAACAGGTGTTAAATGTGTGGAGACCTTGGGCCACATTCATAAATTGGGTACACAGACGATATAACCACAGAGGGTGTGATATGATGTGGCAGATGTGGGCAAACATGAAAATAGGAGTGCGATAAGAGAGTGGATTTGGGTGGACACTTAGCGCCGAGAGGTAAGAACACAGTGTGAAGACACAGATGGGGTCAACAGACAGAGGGAACAGCGGGGAGGGGGGGGACGGGCTGAGCACAGCGGGCTGGCAGGATATAAATGTGAGCTGGTGTGTGTTCAGGTATCTTCTGATCATTCACTAGACACCATGAGACTTCTCGCTCTGCTGCTGTTGATTGGAGCTGCTGGTAAAGACACAGAAATACACTCATGCACATGGATGCATACAGTGCCAGTCAAATGTTTGGACACACTTTCTCATTCAAGCGAATGGGAGGGTGTGTCCAAACTTTTGACTGGTACTGTACATGTATACTTTAATGTCAACAATTTAAAATATGTGAAGGAAAGCTGTGGTTAATAACTGAAGCACAAATCCCTCTATCTCTCTCAATGTGTGTGTGTGTGTGTAACAGCGGCAGTTCCCCGTGAGGATGGCAGGATCATTGGTGGACAGGAGTGTCAGCCTCACTCTCGTCCATACATGGCCTCCCTTAACTATGGCTACCACTTCTGTGGTGGGGTGCTCATCAACGACCGCTGGGTGCTCTCTGTTGCACACTGTTGGTACAAGTAAGTACACATGGATGGTGCAAAGACTGCCCTTAAATATTACAGAATTTTTCTCTTTTTCTGCAAAGTTCTTTCTATTTTTAACCATTTGTCTTGCTTGATTTGTATGATATTATTTCCCTTAGATAAAAACAATTGCAAACATCTGTAGGCAGAAGACTAATGCAGAAGACATCTACTAAATCTAAAAGTAAAAGTTGTGTAGTTGTTGCAATATTAAGACTGATGTAGAGTTATAAGAACTAATTTTAGTGAAAGCATCAGGCTTTTTCTACTTCCGCATTTTTCAAGTATATTCCACCTCCTCTTTCAGTCCCTATGCCATGCAGATCATGCTGGGAGAACATGATGTACGCAGGTTTGAGGGTACTGAACAGCTCGCCAAGACCGACAACATCATCTGGCACCCTAGGTGAGTAAAAAAAAAAAGAAAAATCCTGTATGAAAATCTTCCTCACTTTGCACAAATTAATGATCAACTGATTTATTCATTCAGTGCCAAGAAACAGCTCAAATCCCAAGCTGATATCACATTTCTCTGTATGCAGTTACGACTACCAGACTCTGGATTTCGACATCATGCTGATCAAGCTGTTCCACCCTGTGCAGGTGACAGAGGCAGTTGCACCTATCCCATTGCCCAAAGAGTGCCCAATGCCTGGGCTTCAATGCTCTGTGTCTGGTTGGGGTAACACTGCCATGGATGGAGAGGGTAGGTTGATAATAAGGATTTAATAATTTTATTTTATAAACATTTTCAGGTGGAATGTGCAAAGAACTGAATGTGCATGAAAACATACATACTTAAAGCCATATACACTTATAGCACCTTTAAAATCATTCTGATGGCATGTTTTTTTGTTTTTGGAAAAATGAGACGATCCTGATGAAACCAGTGCATGTTGCTTTCAATCCATTCATATCAGAGTCCCCCAGTTGGGGAAATTGGGCGGGAAGGGATGAGTAGGGGATGTCTTCTTTTAAGGCTCATGCTTGAGGGCATCTAAGTTGGACATTTTCAAATTCTGCAAAAAGCAGCTGTAAATATAAATCTGGTGATATTCAATATTTTCCTCCTTGTCAAAAAAATCTAATGAAAAAACAAACAAACAAAAAAACTATAATAAATTTATCCTACTAACAAGTATTGTCTTGTGTAGCCAGAGCCTGGTATACTGTAGCTTATTCCTCTGTGCCACAGACCTCCATTGTTGTATAAAAACGATTAATAACACATCACTGAGCCACACTGTCACACCGGGTGATATCGATCTCATTCCAATGAACACGGGCACTGTGGTCTATTTTGAGCAAATCCACTGTACACTGTCTTGCTGCTGTAAATACTCACCAGTGTGCCAAATCCACAGCTGAAAATAATAAATAATAATAATAATCCCACAACAAATACACAGCTGTTATATTCACCCTTTAAAAAAAAAAAAGTTTGTGACCCTTTTTTAAAAGATTTACATCCTAAATAGGAATGACTGGGCTTGAGGCTGAGAGCCAAGGATAAGCTGGGGAATTCGGGAAGTATTTAGATGTGTTTTCATGTGAATTGTAGACAATTACAAAAATATAGAATATTGCCAGCCTCATCTTTTAAAATGATGTATCTACTGGATTTACTGGAGACATCTCAGAGGTTTCTCTGTGTTCTGTCTGTTACAGTGAACTTGCCCCTCCGTCTGCAGTGTTTGGATGTTCCCATTATCGATGACCAGGACTGTCATAACGCCTATCCTGGTATGATCTCACCTCGTATGGTGTGTGCTGGATACCTCGATGGAGGCAGAGATGCATGCAATGTAAGTTAGACTAGCTGGACTCACAGCTCTGTATGTGTTTTAAAATCAATCACTGGTCTACCTGCTAACACTCATTCCACTTTGTGTTTGTCAGGGTGACTCCGGCAGCCCCCTGGTATGCAACGGAGAGGTCCAAGGCCTGGTGTCATGGGGACAGGGATGTGCCGTCCCCGGCTACCCCGGTGTCTATGTCAAACTGTGCCAGTACCTCTCCTGGATTGAAGACACCATGGCAAGCAACTAATGAAGAAATAACCTCACTTCTTCGACCCCTCATCTCTCTGCCCCACTCTTTCCTTCCACCCCTATATAACTCTACCCCTTCTCCTATCTTTGAGGCTTTCTCTTGTGCCTTTGCAACTCAACACACGAGTGCCAGAATGTGAACACAAAATAAAACCAATTGGTATATATTCACCTTTCATTTGTCTGTTTATATGTTCATGCCCATAATGGGAGAAAGATAAAACAACACATAAAATACTACAAGTATGTGTTACAGGTTTATTAGTTTGATTTTAGTACCATATATAGACCTTTATTTACCCATTTAACAAAACTTTGACAGCATTGTTGTAAGGTGTGGGTTAAATGATGAGGCAGCCTATTTCTATTGTTTCACATATTCATTCCAGATATATGAAGCCCCCCTTCATTCGTCCATATAATTTCTGTTTACCCCCATTCAAATATCAAGCCTTTCATTGATTTATATTAGTGCATGAAGGCTCAGCAAAGGTTCTAAGTATAAAGAAGTGTGTGAGACTATGAATCAGTACTGAACCTACTGGGGAGATAATGGCAGAGTAGAACAGTGAACAGTAGGAGGCCTCAGTGGGCAATTTTTTCTGTCAGTCCCACCCACTCATCTCAATTTCATAGTCAGCAGTGCAACGGGTCATTTACAGGACCCCAAAAACTATTTTTACATTCACTGAAGGCTGAATTCCTCAGGTATTTTTAATTTTATTTAAAAAGTCTTTAGATTCCAGATGTTGTTTTTCTGTCAGGATGACATTGTTCTCGCCATTTCTCCCAGGCCACTTTCCTCTTTTCGGTGCCCTGGTCTCCTTTCATCTCTCTCCTTATGTTTTCTTCTCTGTTTGACTGGGCTGGAGGGTCCGAGCCAATTTGCTCCACCTACACCCACACACAAAAAGGTCAAAGTCTAATAAGATGTCTAATCTTCTACAACTGCAAAAATGTCTGGTACACCAGATAGAATTAAATTCTGGCATGAGACCAGGAGTATATCGTGAGTTACTAATGAAGTTATGAGCAGTAAATTTGCCAGAGTAGAGTAATTTAAAGGTGTAAGGCTAAAGCTTGAATAATTTAATCACATTAACATGTTCTACATGCTACAGAATCTAATTCCATTAGTTTTTAATACTGCATGTATAACACTAGATTAAAGTATAAGCCATAACTTACGGCCGACACCCATCTGGGAAGAAGAAGAAGGTAACCTTGCTTCTGTGGTACTCAGGTGCTCAGTGCTGTTTAAAACAGAACAATGCAAAATGGAAACAAAGGTGAGTTCATAATAAAACAACTGCTAAGCATGATCAACCGAGTAGTAAACTTATGAAGTAAAAAAGATGAAAGAAATTAGAGATGTGATATTAAAGAAGGTATATATAATATATACATTACAATACCTTAGACTATATAAGTGAATTTTGAAAATATTGTGCAAAAGACTAGTGTTGCAACTCTGGCAGCCATGATGTGAGAACTATAAATTTAGTATAAAGGTATACAGTATGTATGAATAATAACTACAGTGTATGCTATTTAAATATATATACAGTATAGAATAAAAAATACTACTATGATATGGCATATATTATAATAATATAATATAGTACAGTTATATAGTGATGTAATTGACATGAAGCAATGTGAGGTAAAATAGTATTATACGCTACTACTTCTATAGTAATAATAATGCTTGTAATATGTTACAATATGCAACTTAACTGGTCTACAGGTATTGTTGTCCACATACAATAGTCACTATATAAAGGTCCCACTGTATGTCTGTGGCCTGATAGTGTTTACTGATGATGGTTGTCACTGCCCATGTGCACATGTAAGATAAAAATTGTTTATTGTTGTGAGTCTCCTTGGAGTCTTTGTTATCAATCACCTGTGGGAGAGTGAATGTGGCGGAGGCGGTCTCAGCCCATGAGCGTTCTCCTCCTCACTGCTCTGTGATTCTTCCTCCTGCCACCTAGAAATTATGATACATCAAACAGAAGATGCTAATCAAATTAGGAAATTACACAATAACATCTAATAAACAATAACTAAAACATAGAAACACTGCTTGCAATCAGCAGAGAATATTTTCAGTAATCTTGACTACAACCCAATTTGGCCATAATAACTACATCTCAAGACTAAGAGGGTCGGCTGGTGAACACATTTAGGACTCACATCTCTCACTTCCTTTCTCAGCTTCAGACCAGTCAGAGCTATGAAACTCTTGACTAGAATCTGGACAAATTTGACTGTGAACCGGTTATCTGAGTTGAGTAATGATAAAAAAAAACCCAGATGGAGTTAACTATATTCTGCAAAATCTGTGATATGCTGTATAGTCTTTGCACAGTTGTTCAGGGTTTTTAACGCAGGCTTAAAAAGTTACAGGAACTTGGTGGAAGTGTCTTCTCTTGGTTCCCTGATATAAAATTGGAGCTGAATATACCAGGTGACTGTAAATAAAACTAAAATCAAGAATTCACTCTAACTACAGCATCACTTGCAGGGTGCAGTGGTTCTCATATATGCAGACAACAACAGTAATCTGTCTCCTTTGCTGCTCTGCTGTAAAACAGTGTCTAACCTGTTCCTGTTTGTCTGTTTGTGTCTTCTGTGTGCTTCATTGCCACTGTGAGCCTGCAGAACAGAGAAAACTTGTCACAAGGATGTCGCAGGCTTTAAGCTATTACACATATTCACACTACAGTTGGTGAGTCTCTGCATTAATGTGTATGAATTAACATTCCTCAGAGTTTTAGTGTCTGTGAGGACTGAAAAAAAAACAGACAAAGTAACACATCACATCATCAAGCTGCCAAGAAGTAAATACAGCAACAATATGCAAATAGCTCGACTTACGGGATGGGACCTGGAGTTTTTTGTTGGTGTCTTGTATTCTGATGTCTGGGATCGGTTGGAGGGAGATGGACCGCGTGGGGTCATGGTGTTTTTAGGGGGCAGAGGTGGACCACTGAGGTGGGAGCTGGGAACCTGGTAATCCAAACTTGAAAACTGTTGGTGTGAGAGAGAAAGAAAATAAAGAAAGTGGCCAGTGGGGGTTTAAAAAAAAAAAAGATTTTGTCTTCATTGGAGAGCATTACTTGAAAGTGACAGGAGACGACTAGAAAGAGGGATGGGCATGCATGTTGTAAACGAGGTGCACAGATGTTAAGTGATTCCTGTTAAATCACTAAACTAAGTGTGTACTTTTAGACTGAAAGGGTTACACCAGTCTACAGCCATGTTAGCGGCTCTGTGAGGTTGTACTGAGGCTGACGGGAATGTCATTAGTTTTGCAGGTATTAAGTCATAAAACAAAGTACTGGATAAATTGAAATTTTTGGGAAAATTGGAAATTTAACCTTAATGATTAAAATGTAGAGCTCCCTCCAGTCAAAAATGTGTTTTACTTCTTGTCCCTTCACTGTGCAGAATGATTTATGTGCAGAGTTTGACACTATTGGCTGTTTCCACATTCATCTGTTGAAAGTTTCTCTAGTTTCTCTACACTGACAATGTTTTTTTGAAGCAGGAGGTGTCCTGAGGAGGACATGAGTGTATGTGCAAAATTTAATGGCAATCCATCCAGTAAATGTTGAGACATTTTACTCAGCACCAATTGAAATATTTCACTGAATAAGCAGATCACCAAAGTCATTAGGATTCATCTGTTGGGTATTATGAACATCTGTACAATATTTCATGTCAATTCATTCAATAGTTGTTGTGATATTTCCATCTGGACCAAAGTAGTTGACTGACCGACACTGCCATCCCTAAAAAAAAAAAATACAAGGTATACACAGAAATATATTCACTCACCTTCCTCAGGGCAGCCATTTCCTTTACCACAACCTCAATGTCCTCATGGTCTTCTTCTTCCTCGGTCTCGTCCACCTCTTCCTCCTCCCATTGGCTGTTGCCTGGAACGTAGGGCTGGATGAGGATGGACTCCGTTCCTCTGATGTCGCAGCGACAGTATGGGCAGGTGTAGCCAGCTGACTTCTGCTAGATAGTTATCAGTGACAGGTTACAGATAGAGCAATGGAAACACTAAGCAATACATGAATGTAAAGGCCCTTTTAAGGTGTAGTTTCACATTTTGCCTTGAGAGCAGCTTACTGTCTTTTAAACTGTATGTAGTGGAACATGTTGGACTTCAAAGAAAAAAGACACCAGTTTTTCGAAAGATGAAGGAGGTGGAAAATACCATGTTCAACAGACATTGTAGATTGTGGTTTTCCACAAATGAAAACTGAGTTGTACTGTAGATGAAGGTGAATTGTTGTAACAATTTGCTTTTTCTTTCATTGCACGAGCACCCTGGCTTTGTGTATCTTGAGGTTTTGTGACTCTCACTGAATGCATTTTCTGTGACAACTGATCTTTACAGATGCTGTTTGTCTGTGTGTTGCGGTCATGATTTTTCAAATTGCTCCCCAACCTACATTATTAACTTTTTTATTTTTTGCAACTGTTTTTCAGTTTGTTTATAGCCGAAATTTGGACAGCTATTTTTTGACATCTTTCAAACACTATAACTTGCCTCACACCACTTTGACAATCATGTGATAAACGGTGACGGACGGACTTTTATTTGAGCTGACACATGCAGCTATTTGGTATTCAGCTGCAAACGTGTGTGCGAGTCCTTTGAAATTGTGATTTAGTTTCTTCAAAGTTTAACTGCTTGCTATTTTCTTTGCACTGATTGTATGTAAACTTGCTGCTGAAGAAGAGTAACTTGACAGCGTTGACTAAAGTACAACTTTTCCATTGTGGTCTGACGTCCACAAAGCTTTTTTTTTTTTTGCATGTCTGCCTCTCAGTCACTCTCTCTCAAAGTGTATGTGACTGATACAGTTAGAGGAGGATGTGAGCATGAGCTCACACAGGAAGTCCAAAGCCAAATGTCAGGACATGCTGTTGTGCATCTCTGCAAAAACTTAAACCCCTCCAAAATACATGGCAGGCTACTGCCTGTCCGACTGAAATAAGTGGCAGCTTTCTGTAAAGCTTTAGTTTACCAGCAGCAGCTTTAATTTTGACTGAATGTCTACAATGTCACTCTTGGTTTCGAAAACTCATTTAGAAACTGTCTGAAATTCATTGTCCTTCCTCTGTCTTGTCTTATGCATAGGTATGATCAGACTAAAAGTTCTATTATATTCCCCCATTTGTGATGCTACACTTGTCGGTGTGCATACTGACAACATTTCGTCGTGACTGGGCATGTCTTGGCTGTTTGTCATTAATATTAAGGGATAATTAGGGTCTGACAGCATACAGTACACATAGTAGCACTTTGCACGACAGGACTGATTTGGCTCATGAGGTTGTCAACAATGAAGGTTATGACATTGTACAGAGAAATGAGAAGGTAGAGGTCATGTCTGTTGAGCTGTCTAATAATTAAAGACTGGCCAGGTGGGACATTTCACCAGCAATGACAGGGTCATTTTCACTAAAATGAGTCATGCTCAGTGTTTTGTTTCACTCTGTATTGTTTTACAGCTATTCTATTACTTCTCTGAGTAAAAATTACTATAACAAATTAGTTATTTCTGTATTTATTGGTGCCGCAAATCAAAAAACATGTTTCATTTATGCATCAATTACCTTTAAGTATTAGAATGAATCCAAAAAACTGTATGCTGCCACCATCCACTATTTTTTCATAACTATTTGTCATTTCTGATGAATAAAGACAGAATTGTTTATTTTAAAAAAAGGTTAAGGGATAATTTCACAGCCTGTTGGTTTTTGAGCCATTGAACCAAAGTTCTGGTTCCAGCAAGCTATCAAACTACAGTACATGCTCATGCACAGAATTGCTTTCAGAGGATGTTAGAGTGGAGTCCACAACTCCTTCTGCGGAACTGGACCCTTATATGTATGTATGTACCTTCTAGAAATGTGTCACTTCAACAAGGATGAGTGATGCAATCTGACTTCACTGTAAAAACAGATGTGGGGAAATGTAATGCATAGATGACTAGAGTCTCATATTATGTATTTCTGTAAACCTAGTTGATTGATTAATTCAGCATTAGTTCATAGTACTTTCAAGTGGTTTTTGCACTGTTTTCTCTTTCAGCTACAGTAAGTTTTCAACAATTCTACATTTCAAGACAATGTTGAGGGTGAAGATTCAGAGAAATGTAAGTTTCTTGGTCTAAAATGAATAAATAAGCAATGCAAAAAGGTAGTAGTAGTCTGTAAGGCATCTGACTTAAATTGTGTTTCACATTTTTCTCACTTTCTGACCTTGTGGATATGTCATAAGTTGTTCCTGTTTTGCATCCTCAAGATGAATACAAACTTATATCTTTAGAAATGTTGTGATTTGTATTTCCTGTCATATCTCAACCAAGTATTAACTTTGAACATCTAGTTTTTAAAACTGCTGAAGGCAGTGCTAATTTGCAAAGGTGGTCTCAACTAATGTCCTATTCACATGCTTTGTTAAACAAAGAGTATATTTTTGGCATCAACCCCAAACCACATTCAAATAACCTGCATTGTTACAGTATGGTGGGGCTTCAACCAACAACCAAACCATTGAAACGCTGATTTCAGGGTGGCCTGCAAAAATAAAACTAGCTTAGCCAACCCTGACTGTTTCATGCCACTGAACACATGACAACTGTTACAGTAACAGTCTGTCTTGGTTTTACGTGTTAACATTGAGCATGAGGAGGCTGGAGATTAGTATATGGCTAGAAGTAAAGGTGGATATATTGTAGAATAAGCTGTGAGTGAGTGGATGACGGTTCATACCTGCCAGCCTCTGAGGCAGGGTTGGCACAGGAGATGGCCACAAGGCTGAATACGAGTGTCCTTATCCCTCTCTGCACAGATTTTACACAGCTGGAAGGTGCTGCCGATCTCACAGTAAAGTTCATACTGCTCCTGTTGGGTGTTACAATGGTAGTGGTAGTTAGAGACAAGACAGAAAACGATAAGAGAATATCTCAGGACATGATCTGTACTTTGTCTTGGTACAGCTTCAGCCTGCTGCTGGCAGTCCACTGTAAAATTGATAAAGAAGTATAAAGTGTATCCGCTTACTTCTGTAACTCTGACTTTGCCCCTCTGGGTTGGTTCACTCAAGCTCGTCAGGTCAGGGTTAACATCACGGCCATCTGGGTACAGGTAGCTGCAGGCATAGAAACACACAGCGCTTAGAGAAAACACACAAACAAAGGTAAAATACAGGAGAAACCCATGTGTGTGTGTGTTTGTCCTAACCAGCCCCCCTTGAAGCCCTCAATGAGCGCCTGGTAGAGAGGTGTATTCTGAGGGATGGTCTGGATGATGCCACCTTCAATGGTCACGTGGCCAATAGCCCACTGGCCCATTCTTGTACAGCTTAGACGGAAGATATAGCTGAGAGGGACAGACAGAAAATCAACACTGAAATAAATTCATACATTTAGACACTGAAGTTCACCAATAAGTCACTTCAGTACTATTTTGCTCACACAGTGCCATTGTTTCTCTCATCACTACCATTGCTTTGGTCTATATTTGATTTCTTATTTTCTGTATCTGTGCTATAAATTCTAAAAAAATTCTGTCACTCAAAAAATGATAATATTGACACTACAGTATGCATATATCTACTGTATGACACTTACTTAACATAAAGACAAAATTTCTTGAAAACTAGATGCAAAGCTGGAAAGCTTGAATTTGATGCACTATGGAAAATAGGCCCAAAAAATAAAGGTACTTCAAATTGGATGAAAAAGTAATAAATGAAGCTCTCTGACCCTGATGAAATCTTTCAAAGCGTTGTGGTTCTATGCTTCAAGGATCAGATTTCCCATGGTTCAGATCAATTGGTGGATAAGATGTAACTCAAATACTAAACAAAAACTCTACACAGGCTGCTTAGTTTAAAGATATCTGTGAGTATGATCAGCTTTGTTTTTCAGTCAGAATTTGCCGCTGTGCTCATCCTCACCTCCCAGGTCTGTGTAAGTAGTGTTCCAGTCGAGCTACAACCTGGTCGTAGGTGAGGAAGGCCATATATCCTGGATGGGTCACTGCTAGCTGGTTCCAGTTTCTAATAAGTGACCTCCAGGGCTAAAAAAGAGGGAGAGGAGGAGAGATTCTGCATATGAACTTGTGCTCATCATTTTTCATTATTAAAGGAATAGGTCAACATTTTGGGAAATATTCACTTTTTGCTAAATATGAGGCTACAGCCATTAGCCAGTTAGCTTAATTTACCATAAAGACTGGAAACAGCTAGCTTGGCTAGGTGCAAAGGTGTATTTATATCACCTTGTATCTTGTTTGTTATTTGTGCAAGAACTCAAGTGTGGTTTTACATAGAGGTTATGTGACAGACAATGACTCACTGTCAGTGAAAGTCTTGAAGCCAAAAAAATAGTCTAACACATAACCCCCTGTAAAATCTTTTTGCTGTTGTATGGATTAAAAAAAAGAGATATAAGGTGTCAATTATTGACTTTTTAGGGGTGCAAATAGGTGGATTTTGTTATACCCTAATAGACAGGCTAGCAGTTTCCCCCTGTTTCCAGTCTTTATGCTAAGCTATGCTACATATCAGCTAGCTTTAGCTTCATATTTATCCTGCAGATATGAGTGGCATCAATCTTCTTATCTAACTCTGGGACAGAGAGCGAATAAGTGTATTATTCAAAATGTTGAACTAATCATTTAAGCAATCAGTTTATTGATTGTACTGGAAAACATCATCTTACCTGAAACAGTCTAGTGAAAATGTCAAACTCAAACACAGAGATGTGGTCATTACAGGTGAGATCTATGGTTGACTTCAGAGCCATGGACTCCATCCCTTCCTCAAATGCATGCACACTTCGCAGCTGCTCTTTAAAACTATTCCACTGCACAATACATCTGTCAGAAAACATTATTAACATATAGTTAACATGGTCACACATAAAACAGACCAAAATAAAAAAAAAACTCACACAAAATTCTGCATCATAAAAATTTCACACACTCACTTATTGCCAAATGAATGCCTCCAAAACTCCCCAGCCTCTGTTTTAGTCACCCTGTAGGTGTCACCCTGAAAGAACCCCCCTGGAAACAAGGCCTTCAGCTCCCAGAGCATGTGACTGAATAGCAAGGACAGTTTGGTCAAATTCCTCCTGAGAATGAGAAGCACAGCAAACTTTCAGTTGTGTTTGCAAAAATAAACATGAACACTTTGCTCTTTTATAATTTTAGCTCATGTTTGTCACTGTTGTTGGTGATTTGTGTTAAAACTTTACAACCAGGCCACCATGCTCAGTACTGACTGTGTTATACACCGGAGGTTTGCTATGAATAAATTGCAGAAAATGGGGCGAAATGTGTAAAATAAAAATAAAACAAAAACAAACGCTATAGTACATTTGATACTGTACTATACTTTGTTTCATTCGGAAAAGCACTGCCGATACTTTCCATAGACACACACACTCACACACACACAATGGGTGGTCCAGCTACAGTAGCAAACAGGATGCTCTCTGTTGCATGCTTGTCTTACCACAAAATGTTCCAGTGGCCAGTGTGCCGCTTCAGGACAGTTTCTACCAGTCCTAACACTCTTTCAAGGGTCTTTTATTTATTTAAATTTGTTACTTTTTTCACAATTGTTTTTTGCACATATCTCAACTATGTGTGTTCACTTTTTTTTAGAAACTCTTCACACGTCTGTCCACTAAGCAACTTTGCACAACAGCTGATTTCACACCCAGAATGAACACCAACACCCACATTAATTTCATCTACTAGCACACCAGCAGCAAACATTATTTGACAGCACATTTGTATAATTTAAAACACTGACGAATAAAAAATGTATGATTTTGTCTTTTTGTCATCAATTTTTACATAAATGTAACAATATCAAGTATATACTCCAGTATATGTTACATTAATTGATGAAAAATACTGCAATATGCCTTTATATACAAGCTGCAGTAATCCCACTATTATAATACAAATACAGTTATAATTGCATCCTATTTTTTGACAGTCAAGTGACATATGGCAAAGAATTTCTGACATCTCTCTGAAAATCTTCTGCAGCTCTGTCCAGATGCTCAAGCGTTCAATAAAAGGACATTTGATTGCATGGATGTTGTTCATAGACTTTCCACCTGAATGAGGAAAAGATGTGTTGAGGTGTGGTGGTGTGTGATGGCGTTGAGAAGAGGAGGGCAAGGTGGAAGGAAGTGTGTAAGCCACATCTCTACCTCTGAGATAAATATAGTGGTGAAATTTATAGTATATATAGAGTACATAAAGTATTAACTATATATTAACACACCAGTGCAATGTTGTTTTTAGGCAAATGGCTGTTTGCCTAACTGACATTGTATTGTATTACTCCTTTATCTGAGTGATTGTCATATAGTCATATATCATTGCTACATATCGCTCTTCAGCTTTATCAGCTTGATGTACCTGAACAAGTTTTATTTGTATATTGTTCACTTCAAAAACTCTCTTATCTCAATAAATGTAGAGATCCTGTGAGCAGTGGATATTGAATTTCAGATGTGGAGGAGTCAATTCTTTACACAACAATCTGTGTCAAATGGCTGTAACTTCAGATCACCTTTATAGACTCAAGTGAAAGCCACCTATTTTCGGACATAGTAAGTACAATGCGATAATCCATTTTTACTTCAAAACCTCAAGCCACCTCTGTGTGACTGTCACATGCAACACGATAGCTTATAACTTGCATCCTAAAATCCACTGAGATTCCAGTAAGATTACCGGAGTTTGTGTGCTAAAAAACCATAATCACTCATTTTAATTGAAATTTAGGTTCAAAACCTGTAGCTACATGCTAAACATAATGTGTAGCTTATGGTAAGATGTTAAAAGTTTAAACCTATTGAGGGCTGGAGGGCACAAACTGTTTTCTTATATGAAAAGCAGTAGAGGAATGTATGTACATTTATTGTAGTACAAATTTGAAGTACTTTGCTTGAGTATTTTCTATTTCGTATCACTTACTTCACTTACTAATTTCTCATACAAAACATATAGTGAGAATATGATGCCATCATAGATTACACTAACCAACAGTGTACAACGTAGTTGCTACCGGCTCCACCAACTACAACAGTAAAATTCTACTTACATGTAAATGCACCAAAAATTATTATCTAATAATGTGTAATAGCGTAACATTCACGGAGGCCATTTTCTGCGTTGACTGTTTTACTTTTGTTCCTTTAAGGATTAAATTACATTGTGATGATTACTGGGCTGCAATTAACAATTATTTTTATGATCAATTAATCTGCCAATTATTTTATCGATTATCGTTTAATAAAACATTAAAAAAACAAGTAAAAAATGCACTTTTTTTTTCAGAGCCCAAGGTGATGTTATTAAACATCTTGTTTTGTTAAACCAACAGTCCAAAACCCGAAAATATTCAGTAAAACAAATATTATAAGTATTTTTGCTTGAAAGTTACTTAAGGAATTACTGTAATCTATTGTCAAAATCAACATATTGTCTGCTGAACAACGAATCGATTAATTAACTAATGTTTGCAGCTCTACTGATAATACTTCAGTACTTCGGTAACATTTTCAATGCAGAACTTTCACTTGTAATTGAGTATTTTTACAGTGTGACATCGCAACTTTAGTAAAGAATCTGAATACTCACACAAATGATGGAAAATAAGTTAAAATTTCATCTGAAATTGACACATAAATTGACATATTAACAGATGAATGTATGCGTGACCTCTGGCTCATAACGGTTGTTTCTACACATGGCTCTCCTATTTTTGACAGAGTTTGCACATTTGCATGTGATGTCTCTTACATTCCAGTCAGAGAGGTACAAAGTCATTCGAGTGTCACATACAGTAATTTTGAGGCCGTTAAACTTATCACTGTCTGTTTCTGTCACATCCACCATCAGTTAGATCTCAGTTCTGTTTTCAGCTTCACTTGATAGCCAAGCTGAAATTCTCCTAATTGAAAGGTAACTATTATTTAACCACATTCACTCTCTTACTATAAACAGAATCATCTCCGATCAGTGTAAATAGAAATATACTGAGTACACGCATCTCCCTGGCCTGAGCCTGTGGGATATCAAGTGGCAAAAAAGAGGACATTGTAGAGGAACAAATGAACATAAAAGAGGATATCTACACTGAAATAAACAATTTGTCATGACATCTAAGCCGCATTACACATAACACTGTGTGAATTTGCCACATGGCTGCCCATGCAGACATGGCTGCGGTGAGAGAGCCATCTGTTCTCTTGTGTTAACAGAGTCTTGGATATGGCAGAATAAATCTTCAAATATCTGACTTGCAGTTTCTGCCAAGATCTTTGATAAAACCAGATGTCTTTAAAACAGAGTGTACGTTGTTGTAAAGAGCAATGAGATGTTGGAGGAATAAAATTTAAAGCAGGGATGGGTGATACAACATTTATATCAAAATATAAGAATATAACAAGATAATTAGTTGAATTGTTCAGCGCAATGAACTGTATCTACTGTTATTTTGTTACTGAATTTAGTTGAGTTAAATTTTGTTCATTTTTATATACAACTTGTAAAAACAAATGATTGATTTGAAGGTTTATTCAGGTCAATCATTCGAATAACAGAACTGTCTAAAACGATAACATGCGCTCACATCGCCATGTTACGATTTTGCTGAAACCAGACAGATAAATGTGTTTACTGTGTTTAAGAGGACAACAGAACAAAACTACTCTAAGCTCCAGTTGACAGAAGAAATCTTCATCCTATGATGGTGCAATTACATAAACTGTTTCTCCGATATAGTACCAATTTTACCAATAGCACTCCAGCGACGGGCGGCTCCAGCGGCTTTATTTACTCATTTACTGTAGCGGGTAATCATCTAAAAGAAACTAAGTGGAATAGTTCCACATTTTAGCACTTTATTGCTGAGAGCTGGATGGGGGGCATTGATACCACTCTCATGTCTCTGGATGTGAAGTTATTGTAAGTTTTATACCTTTTCTGAGTCATTTCACTTATCTTCTGATATAGCTCTCTATACATTTCTCTCTTTATATTTGGCTTGTTCAGCTCTTTCTTGTTTTATTGATCAATGTGATTTTAAATTGTTGTTTGTTTTATTGTTGCTCATGTTGTGTGAACTCCAGGGGAGACCAGTGACCACTTTGTGGAAGCTGATGGGGATCCAAATAAAGAATAAGGTTATTTAAAAAAAAAAAAAGAAGAGTCGAATCTCAGATAAAGGCTTTCTGCTCCGATAAACACAGTTGAAACGTTGGCTGCTCCTTATTAAAGTGAAGGCTTTACTTATGACTGTGCCTCAGATCTTATCTTGCCTGTATTTGGTATAGAGTCTGGATACATTTGCAGCGAATGTAGCAGAGTAGCTGCGTGCTCATCCAGTCCTGTATTTAGGCCACATGCAGGTTAGACACAATCAAATAAAAGCAGAAGGTATAGTCAAGCTAAAGGATTTTGCTTGACCCTGTGGATAAAGCTGTATAGACACACACCGGGGAAAGTCTGTTTTAGGCCCGACTCGCTCTCTCCCAAACTGGTCACATACGGAGGTCATTTATTTATTTTTTGCCTAGTTTCCCCACATTAGCATCACAAAGATGTAAGTTTGGCCCTTTTTCCACCCACATCATTAGTAGTCCTAACAGGAGCGGGAGACGCGGCCCAAACTCCAAATAAAAAAAGTGTATTAGTCTTTGTTTAGCTGTCCCAAAATACGCACTTTAGCCAAACACTAAACTTATAGATTTTTTTCTCTCTAGGGAACAATGAAGTCTATTTTTGACTTGTGGGAACAGGGGAAGTTATTTTATTTTAGTAGAGTAAATAGGCTTAAAAACTTTCAGCTCATTTCATTTACTGTTCATGGAGGGGTCGAAGCCTCGGACATAACTGTCAAGTCTTAAGTTACGACTTTGTTTTAAGTCATGCAAATATTTAGGTTCTTGTAGCTATTTTTTTAAAGGCTATGACCAGCCCCATTCCCATGGTACTGCAAGGATGCAGATTTGATGGATGTGTGGCTTCTCTCTGACCCCACAGTTTGCCTTACTGAATGTCAGGCTATGTACAGTAATCTGTCTGTAAAAGGGTCATGTTTTTTGTTTGAGAACATGATCTGATTGATCAAAGGTTGGAGAGAAAATGGCACCCGCATTATAAGCCTATTCTTAAATGCCTGATTGACAATCAAACACATTTTGTAACTTATTTCTGTAAGTATCTGAAATATTAATCTCTGAAACTGTTTGTTTGAATGAGCCTGAATTGAAAATTTAAAAAATTCAAAAGCAACTAGAAAAGTATCCACTATTACTCTAGATCATTCTCGGACATCACTGTGAGCAGTTTTCATTAGACCGGTGAGAAAAAGCTCTACAAAAGCTGTTTTTTGTAACGAGGACACTATTCCGGAGAGACATGTTGCTCAATTTTTCTTAAATGTAATGTTTCAATGCTATAAACACCAGAAATTCACCAGAAACTAGGTCAAATAAAACCAAAAAAAGATTTGAGGTCACTGAAAAACATGTTTTATGTAATTTGGGTGAACCAACGCTATATTTAAAAATAGTCTTACTCCAGAATAAGATGCACGTGACAGTACGTGACTCTTGTGAAATGACTGATACTATTTAAAAACTTATTATGAGTTATGTTAATAAGGACAGAGGAAAAAAGACTCATTCAATCATTAATGTGTGAATGAAGGAAGGATTTGATTTCAATCAATAGTTTTTTTCCAAATGACAAGTGTTGCATTTTGGAATTAAACACTTCAAAAACGTGCTTCTCTTGTGTACATGGATGTCAGATGCAGGCCCTCTTACCTGTAGCTTGATGTCTCCTCAAATATCTTCTCCCGCCCCTCTTTAAACAGTAGAATGGCCCTCTCAGTCTTATCTAGCAGGTTTCTCATATGGACCCTCAGGTACTTGGCCTCATCTCCCCGGGGCACCTGGCTGCCGCCCACCCTGGAGCCTTGGTATGGCTCCCAAACCTGCGTGACCAGCGTTGTCGTCTCAGAGACCAGGTCTGGAAGGTATGGCGGACTGTTCCTCAGGCCCAGCCGAGGGTTAGTGCACAACTCGTAGAGCTTATCCAGTCTTCTGAGAGCTTTGTCCACCAGCCGCCGGTCTCCGCTGGTAGGGGGCTGGGAGCTGGATTTTGGACTCTTGGAGGCTTCTGAACCTGCTGCCGCCATCATTTCATTGGTGTGTGTTTGAAACTGGTGTGAACGAAAGACTACCTTAAATGTCAGTGACTATGTGTGGGGGAGTGTCAAAAGATAATAATGGTCCTGCCTCGCCTATTGAGGTGTGACAGTAAAATTTTTGAATGCGTGTGAAAGTTACTAAGCAGAAAACTGCTATTACTGGCTCAAGTTTTTGAGTGTTTAAGCTGGCATTTGTTATCCTTACAGTGGCTATTGTGTGTTCCCAGTTTCATCTGAAAAGCACACATCCTAACCTCCTCAGGCAGCATCCATCTTTGATCCATAAATTAATAATCCAACAGCATTACATTATCCAAAAATGGACAGCATGTGCAATTACAGTGTCTTAAAAAAATGCACTCAAAGCTGAACGTTTCCTCTCAAAACAGCCACAGTTGTCCATTCGTAGCATCTCACTCCTCTGTCAGATCTTCAGATAAATTCAAAAACACAAGAGCTGTTATATATAATGGCTGTATTTAAAAAAAAAAACATATTTCCACAACAGCACCGATACAACACAAGGAGCCAAGCAGGAGAAAGACTGATCTGAAAACAAGGAGGAAAGGGTTTGACACTGACACTCAACCCTCTCTCAAGAGTTTCAACTTTTACCATCCCACTCCCTTCTCTTCCAGTTCTGCCCACTCTACACTTTTAGCCCTTCTCATAGCCAGAATCTCGCTCTATTTAGCACAATACTCTGCTTACCAAGGTTCCAGCAGTCCTACATTTTCAGGGTCACCAGAGATGAGACTTCTACTCACAGCACAGCGGAAACACGTTTTCTGTCATTGCCTGAAATGTTGCTTCTTGTCTTTTGTCTCTCTTTCTTGATGTCACCCTCTCTCTCTCTCTCTCTCTCTCTCTCTCTCTCTCTCTCTCTCTCTCACTCTCTCTCTCTCTATCTCTCTTCTCGGTACACTCTTTGATTGGTTTCCTGGTTGCAGCCAGACAAACAGGTTTGTTTTCTTTGCTCTATTGCTCAGGAGGCAGGCAAGCATTGAGTGAGTGAGAGAGAGAGAGAGAGAGAGAGAGAGAGGAATGGGAGGGAGGAAGTCAAGAGAGGTGTGAGCTCAAAACTAAACATTGACTCAGAATGAAAGTGGAGCGCAAGGTCTGACAGACAATTGTATCTTGGCAGGTATACACGTATACTCTACTTATTAAAAAACAGGATGCTTGTAAGAGCAGTGTGTCCGCAGGTCAAAGTTCTGCAACAGCCTCCTCAGTTGGGATATAAAACTGAGTTATGAAAGTAAAAGCAAATGAATCATCATCATCACCTGACTGCCAGCAGGGAGCAATGCTTACTGTGTAATTAAAAGATTTCAATTAGCATTTCATCAACTACAGAATATGACATGAATTTTTGCAAGTTATTTCTCTAAATTTCCCATCGGCTCAAGGGATGGATTGCCACAAATTTTGTATAGCTATTCATGGCCCTGACAGGATAAAGCCTACTGACCTTGTTGATCCTCTGACTTTCCTCTAGTGCCACCCGCAGGTGAAAATTTCCACTTATACTGTGAAACATCTCAACATCTACTTGATAGATTGGCACAGACATTCATGGTCCCCAGATGATGAATCCTACTGACTTTGGTGATCTTTGACTATTTGTTTACCACCAACAGCAGGTTGATATTCATGGTTTTGAGTGAAGTGCCTCCACAAGTATTGGATAACTGTTTACATGCCGTTTATAAACACATTTTGAGGCAATATACCTGCAAACTCATGACATTCACATCAACCTGAACTGTACTTTGTGTTTACTGCTAATTAGAAAATGTTAGCATGCTAACGTGCCAAACTAAGGGTATACCTGTCTAACATCACCATGTTGACTGACATTAGCATGTAGCCCAAGACACTGATGTGCCAGAGTACAGCCTCACAGAGCCGTTAGCATGGCTCTTAGTTTAACTTTAAAAAAAAAAAAGAAGCAATTTGATTTCATTCCATTAATTATTTTGTATGTAGGGGAGACCAGGGACAGTTGTAACACTTTTTGCGATTTTCCTGATAAATCAAAAACCATTTACACTGGAATAGTCCATTTACTATATTATAAACTTCAACGTGTCAACTATTGAAACAATGTATTTAAGTGGTTTTATGAAATATGTATAGCTTGCAAAATTGATTTAAATACAGTCACTCCACTGTTACAACTGTCCCAGTGCACAGGGGCAGTTGTAACACATGCCAGGGATGGTTGTAACATGCCAAAAATATATATAATTAATCAATCAAATACTCAAAATGAAAAAGATTATTTATCATTCATGTTATTGTGACTATTCATCCCTTTTTTAAAATAATGAATGCCTTTTTTCACACTACATGACAAAAAAGAGAGGTTGCCATCAAATTATAATGCAAGAATTCTACCCATTAAAATTATTTAATGGGTAGAACACACCTCCTCAAAAAAGTTTAAACATGAAATCAAAATGGATTAGTTTGAGGACAGCAAAGAGGGGTGGGGGCACTCGGTAGTCCAAATTGATGAAATCATTCCAAGTCACAGTTGTGGCAATCGTAAAAGTCACCTCCATCTGTGCAGTCCTTGTGTGCCCAGGTTTTACAGGACCAGCACTGGAGCCAGACCTTCCTTGTGCTGTAGTAGCTCTACAGGGACATAATGCAGTATTCATCTTCATCAGATGAGTCCTTCTATCTATCTATCTATCTATCTATCTATCTATCTATCTATCTATCTATCTATCTATCTATCTAACTATCTATCTATCTAATGTGGGCCCATGTTACAGCCCTGTCCCTGGTCTCCCCTAAATCTATCTATTTTGTCTGTTTGTTTTGGGGTAAGAAAAATTGTTGTTCCATTGTCTGTCCATACATCTATCCCATGTAGCTATCTGATATGTAAAAGATTAAGATGCAAGAAATCTGCTGAAGATTTTTGAAGTTGGCACAGTACTAGGGTATAGGCACGTGCATAGACAGACCTCAAAGGGGGCTTGAGCACCTGCACTTTTGGCCTCCTAGAGAGAAGTGTCCCCTTTCTGGGGTGTTTTTTAATAAATAAATAAGGTCCTGTTATTTCCGCTACATCCAGCGTGACACAACAATATACTCAGTACCTCGTCTTGTTTCTGAGTGTAGCTGAAAGAGAATTTATATTGATATATGTTAGTGTTAATAGTTTACCGCGAGGTAGTTGGCGGAACTCAGTTGCGTGGAACTTTTCGGTGGGGAATACTATTGTCATCGCACATCCCATTCAAAGCGGGTAAGGACGGAACACGTTTCTCCAAGTTGTTTAAATTAGTCCTAATGTTTTGAAAAGGGTATGTATCTTTATCCCCCACAAGCTATAAGATAACGACGATATGATGCACGTAAGAAATACGACAGAATTAAGGACGTTTTCCTCCTGTAACGAGAAGTCAGTGAGGTGCGTTCAATGTCAACTAAATTAATCAGAATTTCTAGCGTCAAATTAATCTGCATTATTTATAGTCAACATGATGTTGTCATTGTGTTTGTGTTATTAATGTCAGACATGAAAGTAACGCCTAATATACGATTATATGTACAGTAAGCATATATGTTTCCTTTCTTGGTATTTTATGTATTATGTTTGCTCAGCAGGTGGATATGTGTATAAGGACAGTGAATGCAGTTTCATATACATGAATGTTGAACGTTAACTGTTTACTAAATGTCATTATATATTTAGGCAAATAGTTAAGTTCAAGCACTTTTTCAGTATTTTTCGGACGGAGGGAGGGATGAAGGAATGTTGACTGTTAAAATCTTTTATAAACCAGTGTCTAAAACACCTTATATGTAAAACTTATGTGCTGCTTTTTAGAATTGTGGCTTAAATGATTTCTTCCAAGCCTCAGTATTATGATAGGATATGTGCATTATGTTAAACTAATTGGTTGGCACATAGTAATAGTATCTTAGCCATGCAATATCAGCATCTTCTTATTGCCTGTTATTTCTGAAGCAATTATGCCTTCTACGGAGAGGTGGTAAGAGACCAATGTGGAGGCGAGAGAGGCCGCCATGCAGCCACAGGAAGTGCATCTTTGTCAGCAGTATTGAGCTGAGCTTCTGCAAGTGAGGATTTCAGTCAGAGGGCAACAGCAGGTAAGAGTCGGTCTGGTTAACATGTGAGAATTTAATGAAATACACACATACACATTTCTTTGCATGTATAATTAATTAACTGTCATTTAGAAGTGTTTGAACCAACCTCAGTCATAGGTTTGTTTTAAAAACATAAATTTTGATATCCCTTTGACAGTTTTGCAAAAGTAGTCATTGCAGGCATATATTTATTTAATTATTTGCAAAAATCACCTTTTATGAATTTGGGCCCCTGCCCCTCTAACATCCCCTGGACGTCTGTGCACTAGAGGCACATACCCTTTACTTAAATAAACATAAGAACCCACTGAAAGCATTATGTACTACAGATTTTAATGAATAATATTTTAATATTTCTGTGTGGGAGATAATGTCATTTTATTGAACTAATAACATATTTTGTTTACAGAACTCGTATACAGTACACAACACCTGGTGTTTTCAACATTGCAGAGACCAAATTATTTTTAAATACTTTGAGTTAGAGGATACATTTCTCATTAAAATTGCTTGTCACTAAACAGCACGTGGCACACAGTCTGCACAATTTAAAGAGAATACTGACTTTGCCTCACCCTCCACAAGATGGAGACACTAACTCAGACACTGAACACCTAATTTAGGGTCGCCACTGCAATCTAATGATTTTACCTTAACCGGACAGAATGAGCACATTTTGAAAAACATTTCAGATCTTGTGATTCAACAAAATGATTCATCTAATTTTTCACCAGTTGTGCATGCTGTAGCAGCAACCACATGACCTACCTGATAAAGACAAATGTCAAAACCACATATGCAACATCCAAAGTGAGCAATGCTTTGTGCTGTAATAAATGTAGATTCACTCAATGGATATCTGTTTCAAAATGCACAGAGTTTCTCTCATTTTTAAGACTAAGACTAGTTGCACCTCTGCTCTCCTGGCACAAGGGGGCCGCATTTCATTGTTTTGTATCTGGATATGTTGTCTCATGATTTATACTACTGATGACTGCTGTTTGCATTCATCATGTTGCACTGTCTCAAAATAAAGAGTCTGTGATTTTTAACGGGATATGTTTATTTTTCTGTTCACATATATGTCTGCTCTTAAGAATTAGTTAATGTCTCATTCATGCAGCAGTAAACACTGTCAAGTGTGTGTTCAGGATGAGGCTGGCTGTAAAAAGGAGTAGGTTGGTATACTTTTCATAAATAATGATATCTAATGTCAGAGGAGACCATGATGGTTGAGTGCCCTGACAGCTGCAGAGTATGTTTGTGCAGTATCAGGGTGTTTTAGGGACTTTAGACACACAGCTTGACTTTCCGTTGCCCGCTCCACACTTCAGTGGAAAGAGGAAAGTCCCAAATTGACCCTGGTAATCAAAACCTTGTCTGAGGGTGGTGTGGGTAGGATAAGATTAAAGACCAGGAGATGGGGCGTGATTTGTGTGTGTGTAAGTGTGTGTAAGTGTGTGTAAGTGTGTGTAAGTGTGTGTATGTGTGTGTGTATGTGTGGGTGTGTGTGTGTGTGCGTGCGTGCGTGCGTGTGCATGCATGCTTGTGCAGGCTCGTGGACACATTTATGGAGTGTTTGTAACAGAGAGGTAACATGGCCAGGTTGGATAGGGAACCTTCCCTCTGAAATGTTCTTTTATTCTGCTTATTCCCTCTTCGTGGAGTACAAGTTCAGCTCTGAATCTGCAACCAGGTGACATATGACCGACCCGAGGCAACAGAACAGTGAATACACCGATGATCTGACTGACATTGTGCATCTGATGGACTGCATCACCTGTACAGTCTGTGTCCTCCAAGCAACACCAGAGTGCTAAACAAGCTGCTAAACAAGAATTAAGCATTAAGGCTTCCTTGAGCTTTAATATCATTTAAGATGTTGTAAGTTTACATTTTTGCAGAAATAAAAAAATAATGTTTTGATCATTTCTTCAGAGTCAAACATGTTATTACTGGAGTCAGATCAGTAGGAAAGCATCACAAGACTATTTTATGTTGTAATGGGTTTAGCAAAAGTGGAACCTTATGTTGTTTTTTAGACTGAGGTGTGAAAATCAACATTACATCAGCTGATCTGAAGCACTAAAACCTGTGATCAAAATAACATGAAAACCCCTTCCATGACATCATCACGAGAACACAGAAAAGTCGAAAAAATTAAGTTTATCATCCAGAGCCTTTTATGTTTTGGTTATCCTTTCTCTATTTTTACACTGATCAACATTAATACTTTAAAACCGACATAAATAGGGTCATATGTGTAATCTAATAATAAACGTAGCATATAATTCTGCACATTGTTTTAATCAGACTTTCCTGACTTGTTGCATTCTCATCTAGGCTACAGTATAAACTTTAAAGTAGAGAAAAACATCTTTACAAGGGTCCACTTTAGATAAAGACTACAGTTCTCATAGTGTAGTAACAATTAAACGTAACCCAGAATAAGTTCTACTTTAACTCTCTGCAATTTGCACACCGATAAGCACCCCAACCGACAAAAGCATCGATCCGTCTCTCCTCCTGAACTTCTTAAGAAATTCAGTATGATGTTTTGAACTTGCATGCAAAGCAGATATCACAAAACGCGACAATGCTGACTTTTTTGTGAATTTACCACAATTTTTTTTCTCCTTTTCCTCCCTCACTCTCTATAATTTACCCTTAAGTACTTTGTTTCGGTTTAAAGGGAAAGCACCCTGTGTCACAGTGATTACGTTCATTAAAGCAGATGAGCGGTGCAGCTGCACTGTACTACCTGCAGTGTTAACTGTACCATAGGTGCGCTAGGACAACCTACACATAGCTTAATCTACACCAATTGGCTCCTCTTCGAGAATAAGTTTGCATTCTGAGTCAATGAATCTGTAAGCTTATCTAAAATACACCAATGACACAAAAGGAAACAGGCTGATGAGTTGGTCGCTTGATTTCATGGAAATGGGAATTGCGCACTATTGGCCACTTTGGATGGTTTGATCCCACCAAGCTGATCACTGATCATCGAGAAGTTGTCTTCCCACGCACACACCTGAAACTTCTTCGTCCCTGGTTGATGCCGAGGATCATGACCATGAACGGTGACCACCAGTCGGTTGCCACAGCACCGCTGGATCTGCGCACCACAACCCGGGAACGTGGGAGCACCGGGTCGAAGACTCCGGACTACAAAGGTCGCGTCAGGGACGCTCGTGTGTCAGGCGGCTCCCCTGCACCTCCAGCATGCACAGGAACGGACAGTTTGGTAATACACTGCCCGGCAGTCAGGAGCGCACCGAACTCAGAAACCAGCGCGGCACGCAAACGACCAGCTGAATCTGCTCTCAGGCTTCCTTTTAGGAAACGCCCGATTCCTGTCGAGCCGGACACCCAGACACACTCGCCGGCTCCACCTGAACGGGGAGACCGCTCCTCTGCGGAAGACACGGACTTGCCATTTCGGGGGAGCTTGTCGAACGGGAGTAGGGTTGGCGTAGCACCAGTGACTCCCAGGCGGGTTGAAGAGACAGGACAGAGTCCATATGGATATAACATTCGCTTTTTGGACCCGTTTAGTTACGGTAAGTGCTGCTGGACAACATGCAGTCTATCACACTAGTAGGCTATTATAGGCTTCTTTTTTATTTTTATGTTGAAGTTTGTTATTTTTAACACGAATTTAGCTGCACTGTTCAAAGATTTGCTGTGATTTCTCATATGATCTCATATGATATCATATGAATACCATAAGTATTTGAATTCCGGATCTCCAAGGACACTGGACAATGCTTTTGTCTGGCCAAAATAGTTACGAGATTTGTGCATACAGTCTTGATTTTAAATGGTAAGACTGAGGTTTAGTGCAATTTAGGTTTCAGAGGCAGAGCATGACATACTAACCTACAGGAGTTCTCCAAATTATTTTTGTAATATCACATGAAAAATGCTGATGTTATTTTTTATTTTTAAAACAGAAGGGCATGCAGCACAGCATGGCTTCCCCTTCCATTAATATTTTTGGTCACTAGAGTGTCACAGGTCTCAGACAAGAAGCGGTGTCATGCAGCAGCTATACTGCTGAATCAATGAGAAAATGTCCAGTCAGCTATTCTGCAGCTATTCTTCCTCAGTCAGTGCGCTGCCTGCATTGACAAAAGTAGCTTACTAGGTCAACTCTTAACTGAATACTATGTATACATGCACAGACACGCACTTACTTAGTACAAAAAATCAATTTGTCTAACAGGCCACCCCTGCTAATTTAATGTTTCTGTCTCATTCCCAGGTCACTACCCTGTGTACTGTTTGCCCACAGTCCCAGAAACAAACCGCCCTGTGGGTTACCAAACCGAAAACCTGCTGACCGGTATCGCTCAGGCTACACATCAAGATGAAGATGGAGACACGTATGTTGATTTTTTATTTATTTATTCATTATTATTGTTGTTGTTGTTGTTATTATTATTATTTTTATAGGCTTAGGTTGGAAGTTAGAATGCCACTTTCTTGGTGCATAATGTAATCAGGGACGTGCTGGGCCACCTGGGAATTCAAAAACAGCGTATTATTCTATGGAAATGTTTTATTAATCACTCGGGGAACAGGTTCAAGAGAATAGGGGAACACTCCAACAGCTCATAATTCTGAAACCGATGACCCCACATATCCACCTCAGTGATTTATACAGTGAACTTAAAAAATCATAATGATTCATAGACATCAAGCATCATATTTTAGTCATCCCTGCTCTGACGGCTGAGACTTGGCACAATACACCCCTCAGAAGTTTTATCCCCGTCATAAATATTAATGATTCATGATTTCCATCAGATTGAGAACATTCATTGCCATGTTGTGTCTACTGGGCAGACCCGGCTCACATCTTCACCTTACAGAGACCAAGACTTTGGACTTGTCATCCACTTACATAATGAGCCAGAAATTACTTGTCAGGTCATGTTAGGTTTAACATGCAAATACGAGCCAACTTCTTAGACGTGGTATGTCTTCAGTTGCAAACGAGACAAATTTGCACTCAATTCAAGCTGTCAAGTTAAATTCTTCAAAGAAGGAACAGATCCGAGGTCTAAAATGGAATATCATATATATTAGTATTCTAATATTTTCAATATTAATTATGACACTTACATGTATGCATATAGTGTTGTTCTTATTCTAAAATGTGTTACTTTTACTTAAAAATGAAACATCTAATTTTATGCACTTTAATGCTCTCTATGGTGGCGAGAGGTAATTAAGATGTTTTAAGGATGGCATGTCAGTATGAATAGCAGCACATAGACAGCAGGTTAAACTATATCTTAACCTCCAACAACACTCACACATGAAGAAGATATTAAAATAACACTATTTTATCCAAAAACGAGTATTTCAGCTTTGAGTTTTCATATTTCATTCATACTTTGTTTGCCAGTTCACTCTGGTATGTCTGTCTCTAGAACTACATTCTCAAATTTTGTCCAAAAGCCCCTTTTCACAGCAGACATTTTGACTTGTCACAATAGGAAAAGCACAGTGTTATTAACACCATTAATGATGCCTCTTTTCTATTCAAGTGTTCCAGTAAGCTATGAAATTGTGACAGTGAGCAGGACCCCCTGAAACTGAAGCAGCTAAATGGATTTCAGCCATCATTAACTTGATTATTTACACCTGTGCTTTTCCCTATGATGGCATGTCAAAATGTCAAGGCCTTGCTCCCATTTTGGGCATATTGCCTCTCTGCAGGCTTGACAGTTATTTGTCTTAACTAGATTCTCTGGAGAAACTGCTACTATTGTAATGAAAAGTGAAAAAAGTGAAATGGTCATGTACATAACAAGTCAATACAAATCATTCACTGAGGTGGACCAATGCAACAGCAGTTTAAGCAAGAGACGGTTTGACCTCATAAACAGAACTTTTGACGTTGCGCAACCTGGTTGTGGTTTTTCAGATTCTATGTTAGTGACTGTAATGTCATCTCAGTGTATTTGTTATGGTCTATGTGACTCACCTGGCTCTGCATAATGAATAGGTACAGTCAACACCCCCCTCGTGTCCCACCAAATTCTTTACTGTTGTCTCACTTCCTGTAAGGGAGACCGGTTTCCAGGAATGATTCACTTAATGGCTATGGTAACTTTTATCTAACACATTAACTTAGAAACTATACCACTTGAGCTGCTAGATTAAACAGACATGCATGTGTTAGTGTGTGTGTGTGTGTGTGTGTTGAACAACCTATAATTTTCAGTCAACCAGTCTCTCAGGGTGTGGGGTAGGGGGTTGGGAATGAGAATACTGTACACAGGAGACTGGAGGAGTTCTCGAGACCACATGAATGCAAATATTAAACTTTAACGCATGGTTACTTGACTTTGTCTAAAGGCTTAACACCCACCCACCCACACACTAACTGGAATGACAAACTGATACGAGAACACAGACACACACAGTCATGTGACTGAAAACATGGCATGTCCAAGAATTAAATAGCACTTTGATGTTGTGGTTTCAGAAGTTTCAGCATCATTTGCATCCGTTCGAAACAAACTCGTGATGACCAGCATTTAGCCGAGCCCCAAGTCCCGTGACATGTCACAGCTGCTCATTGTCCTATATCTGCTTCAAAGACTCACTGCGACATGTCTACTATTAACAGAAAGTGGCATGGAAATAAGAAGAATTGACTTAAAAGAGCCATTATATATTCATTTTTATACTAGCAAAGTGAACATTTTTTTAATAGCATGGGGCTCCATAACTTGATTACATTTCTCATCTCCATGCACATACTTGACACATTGTTGTTCTCTGGAGTGTTTGATGGGGGTTTGACTTACAGTATATTTGCAGGACAGACACAAAACAAAAATGAAAAATTGATATGCATATTATTTTATTAGCTAGCAGTGACTGAAAACAAGTGCAGCAACTTTTTTTTCTCAGACAAAATCTGGCCTCTTAATTATAAAGTTGGCTGGCTTATCTACTTGTTGCTTTGTGGTTGTTTTAAACTTTGTGTGAATTCTGAAGAAAGAACCATTCTCAGCCCCCCCTGTATGTTTCACACTGTTTGTATTTACATGAGTGTGTGCGTGTGTGCGTGTATGCATAATATGAGTGAGCGCAAGCATGTGCCTGCTCTTACGTCAATGGGTTGTTCATCCTCTGTTCTCAGCGCTTCTGAGCCCCTTAGTTTCGGGAAAACCAGTGAGTGCTCAGTTTTTAAATACGACTGCGGTTTTTCTCAGGTGTGTCTGTCTCTTCTTCTCTGTGTTTTTAAATGAATGGGCTCAAAAAACCCAAACATCCGCTCCTCACTTCCTCATTTACCGCTTTCTTTCTATCAGCTTCATCTCTCTCTCTCTCTCTCTCTCTCTCTCTCTCTCTCTCTCTCTTTCTCTTCTTTTCTGTGTCTCTGTCAGTGTTATCTGTCACTTGCTTATAGACACAGTCATTGGCACCTGTGGTGTGCAGACATGTTTGCTTGCGGCTCCTACAAATGAATGCCTGCATGCTTCCAGTCAGTCACTGGATTTGCATGCACAACAATATGACCATATGCAGAAATAGGCAATAGCCCAAATCTCATGTAAACATCTTAACTGAGTTATCGTGTTTCTTGCAGACCCAAATTTCAAATTACTGTGGCATGTAGACCCGTTCTTTTGATGTTTGTCACAGTGATTTGATTCTGCACATGCACTGAGTCAGTTGTGAACTTGCAACTTTTTCTTTTCTTGCTTTGAAAAGTTGAAGTCGCTATGAAACAGCGTATTTAAAAAAGGTGGCATTACCAGCATGGGTGGGGAATGAAACATGCACATTGAACACACATAATAACCATAATTGAAGCTGCATTAATTATTTTTCTGCATTAATATTTATTGCAATATGTTATACAGGTTACCACACAACATTCAGGACATTAACCTAATTTTCATAGACATATTTTAAGGTATTTGTACTCATTGTACTACACTGCCTTCAACCTACAGTCATTGATCAAAGCCACTCAACTCTGGTATGAATGAGTGAATAGTAACTATGAGACTGTGTGTGATGTGTGTTGAACTACATTTGCCAACTCAAGATTTCAGTGAATAGTGATGATCTGGCAGATTTATTTTCAATATCCTGTATCATCCAGGCAGTTTGTGCTTAAAGGAGGCATTACACATTAACTCAATAACTCCCTGATGGACTGATGAAACTGAGCACTATAATGAATTCTGACTTGTTGAAAGGTTACCCTCAATGGTGAATGTTGAAATGCACTGAAAAAACAACCCAGAACCCAAAAATGTAAAATCCAGGTTTGCTCAAACACATTTCCCACACAAATACCTTCTCTCCAGCACAAAAGTCTGGAAGTAGCATCAATCTTCATGATGAGCACAGCAGACTACAAAGTGGGCCATAAGCTGTCATTTCTTGTTAACTGGATTGTGGTGCATCTCTGCTTCTCCTTTGTTTACCTTTCACACACACTTACACATCACCTCGTTGCTCAGCTGATCCACAGACCACAGGATATGTTAGGCTTCAGTCTGATCATTCAGTTGGCTGTCTCCTTGCCCTCCATACCAAACAGGATACCGCATGTATGCTGCCTCTTTCTCTGGCAGGCTTCTTTTCACACACACTCACAGTCTGCACTGTGTGTTAATGTGGCTAGCTTGGGACTCCTGTCTGCGTCAGTGCCGCTGTGCTTGGGGTTATCTGGGGCTGTGGTCTGCCCCACTTCCAGGAACTAGAAACAGTACAGTTTCATCTTAAGAGAAAAAGAGAGAGATGGATGCAGATATAAAAGGGTGTAATGTAATAAGAGAGAGAATGATATTAGGACTGTATGAAGGCAACTGTTGATACAGTAGTTGAGCTCAGAGAGAGATAAGCTCTGATTCACTAGTTACTCACAACCTACTTTGGTTTTCTGTTCATCAGAACATATGAGCATCAGTTCTCAGAGCTCACAATGACAAAACCCTTGTCAAGTCATGCCTGAAAAGCCTGTCTTATATGATCATGACTATACTGTAGCAAGAGTGCTCACTCCAATCACTGTAGGGCTTATTGCTGAGAGACTGCAGAGGGCTTTTTAAGACAAATGATGAAAAGCTGATTGCACATACAGTAAATATGGAGATATTTGTTGATACAGATTTGCTCACTGTGCTGAGCTCAGTTACAGGAACGAGGACCAGCTGGGGAAAGAACCACCACACTCACTCCTGTTTCCAACATACAAAGTTCTGCTTTTCACTCTGATGTCAGGAGCAAATCATCTGATTGTTCACTTCAGTTGCAGTTCCAATTTGCTTTCTTGCACAGAGACATTGACGTTGTTACTCACACTGTAAGGTTGACCTTGCTTGCTCATGCATTCATGTGCATGTTTATACACCTGCACGCTGTTTATCCATGATTTGCATTTGGGTTTCCTTGGCATTTTAAAAATCATTTAATTATATATACAGCCACAGTAGAGCATGACTTTGTTTTTTTTCCTGTAAAGGTTTTTTTTTCCGGACTATCCTTCAGTTACACAGACCACAGACCACTGTTCATACTTGCCTACACCAAGTTGTCAAAGAATTGAAAAAGTTTCCACTATGAAAGAGTGATTATGACAAAGATTATGTAAGCTGTCGGTTTTTTCTGCTATTGGAGGAGTATATTAGAATAATGTGTGATACTATTATAAGGTATGTAGGTATGATAGATAGATAGATAGATAGATAGATAGATAGATAGATAGATAGAGTACAAACATACACACAACAGCAAAGAATTTTTCCTGATCCACACATCAATCTGATCAATCTGTGCATAAATGTTGAACTTAGCACTATATGTCAGTCAGACAGAGTGTCTGTTGTTTGCTCAGAAAGGGCTTTAATCTATATGTTTTTCAGGCAGGAAATTACAGTCATTAATGACTCCATGTCAGTGGGACACATCACTGAGAGGAAGTGTTGCAAGTGCTTTTGTCACTGTAAGAACTTTTTACCTCAAATTGTGTGCAAGGGTACTTTTAACTTATTCTCAAGAAGCGTCCCTGTTTCCTGTTGCACAGTTGTATTGTATGTCTGATTATGACTTATCCTTTGGATGAAGTTGACTGAGTGAACCTACAGAAAAACCCCTGTCAGAAACCATACAGCTTAATGGCTGGATTTCACAGCACAGAGAGCGAGACAGAGGAGAAAGAATGCTGCCATTGTTACTGACAACAGGAAGTGACATAAAACCAGTCTGGCTCTTACTGGAAGCTGCTTCTTCTAACAGCATAAAAAAGAAAAAAAATGTGAAAACTGCTATACTGCTCTCTACAACAAGCCCTCCCCCCTCTCAGTTTCCTGCCCTTCCCTGTCCTAAACTTTGGCCTGCGTTTGTTCTTTCGCTTCACGTATAGAAAACAGATAGTGGTTTCCCCTTCAGTCATGATAAGGGTGCGATAAGAGTAGTGTGAGTCATGCCTGCACATCTTTGGAGCTTCTCGGTACAACTGACAGTGGGATAATTTTGATTAAGTGATGAAGTAGAATTTACGGCTTCTGAACGAAAAAAAACTTCTTCACAGGTCATGTTTAGGAGTTCAGTCTAACTCCTTCAAGGCTAAGAAGAGAATGTGCGATTTCAATCCCAAATGGATAATACAGACATTATAGTTTGAGTGGTCCGTAGTGAAGGTACAGGCAGCAGCTGGTTTTCTTAGCTTAGCATAAAGACTGGGAATAGGGGGACACAGTTAGCCTTGCTCTGTCCAAAGGTAACAAAATCCGCCTACCGGTACCTGTAAAGCTCACAAATGAACACATAATATCTCATTTGTTTAATTCATATGAAAACTTAAGTATAAAAACACGTTATGTTGTCACTGTGACGTTGCCAGGCAGCCAGCTGAGATTCCAGGGAGTCCGTGCTCCTGGCATAGAAATAGTCACATAAACCCCTGTAAAACCTCAAATTGTCATTTTTACATTTTGTATTTTTTATGGATTAAGTAAAAATATATAACATGTTAATTTGTGAGCTTTAGAGGTGGTGGGACGTGACTTTTATTATCTTCAGACACAGACAGGCTAGCTGTTTCCCGCGGTTTCCACCTTGATGCTTAACTAAGCTAAACCAGCAGCTGGCTGTAGCCTTATATTTAACGGACAGATATAATAGTGGCATCAATCTTCTAATCTAACTTTCGACAAAAGAACAAATAAGTACATTTCCCAAAATGTAAATTTTGAACATGACAAAGACTCCAACTGCCATCAGTCATTCAGCACATCCACATAATCAGATCAACACCAAACCAAATGTAATACTGCACTTCAAATAAAATTTGCACACGCAAAAATAATATATTATCTCTATCTCTATAGTACTGATTAGTTATCAGATCAGTCATTTTCTACTTAAGCTAAGAAGTTATTTCCAGGATGTAGAGTGTCAGTGGGTCACAATATCAGGAAAACCTGTGACCCATTTAAATACCCTTTGAAATAGAGCTGTATTTCTACAGACATCTCTCTTTCAACTGTTGTGTAAATTTCTTTGCATGTCTGTGTTTTTGTGTTCATTACAGAGCTCTTCATATTGCAGTGGTGCAGGGGAAGCTGGCCATTGTCTGCAGACTGATTCAACTCCTGGTGTGGGCTCACCGAGGCCTTGATATCTACAACAACCTCCGTCAGGTGAAACAAATGAATTGATGAAGACACTTATAATAGACACCTGCTACATTTCTGTCCATTAAAGCATACATGCATACATACATGCACACACAGCTGCTATCATTACTCTCATTAATGCAAAATTCTAATTAAAAGTTAAACATTTCAGACAATATATTTGTCTCTCTTTTAAATATGGCAGCTATCCAATCCACAGAGAGATTTTTTTATGTTTCAGTTCCATTTTATAATAAATATCACAGAGGTCTCAACGTCAGCCAGTATAACATGATGAAAGATAGCTGCAGAATAAAAATGCAATTGGGGATTTTTGCTTCTACATTCATAGCATGTAAACCACATTCCCGTGCCTCACCCTTCTAATAACAGTAACATGGAAAAGAATGAAAGAGGAAGTGACTTGGTTTCCTCCTTGCCTTGCTCCACGTTATCGCATTCTCTTACTGTCATGGCAGTGGCTGATGGTTATGCAGTGGAATTCACCCTTCCCAGTTACTCCACCTGTACTTGCCAAAAACCAAAGACATGCAAATGGCGAGAAGGACCATGTGTGCTTTCCTGTGTTCTATTTTGTACATAGTTTCCTAGTGTTCAGTTTCCCTATAGGAAGGGGTTTTTCAGGGCCTGACTGTAGGATTTACCATGTTGTGAAATTCAGAGGAGGCAGCCAAGATGATTAAGTGGAGCCAATTGTGACGCAATGAACTCTCATGAACCCTGCACTCATATCTCATGTCTTGGCCATAACTGAAAACATGTGAACAAGCTGGAAATGACCTGATATAAGTAAGCATGAATATTTTATTTATATTCCAGTATATAATTAGCTTTTTTCTTGCATCTGACAGAGAGTCTATGTCCTACAGTGTGTGAACGGGGATTACTTTGACTATTTATACTGATATTAATGGACAAATGAGCCTGCTTAACTTTTACTGAGATGACTTGTCTCTCTTATTAAAAAATGACTGTGCTTCTCAACTCCTACATTACATCAACATGTACTTTACTGGAATATGTACAAGGAATTGTCTTTAAGTGTTTCCCAATCCAGGACTGTCCCGACCGCTGGCCTTAAGCCAACACTTCCACATTCTCCTCCCCTCTCTAGTCTCCACCTTCACTTCATGCTCTGTATTCTGCCAGCTTTCTCTCTTTGATCTTTCAGCAGAGAAAGCACCTGAGTCGTGCAGAACTTTAGTTCTCAAGTCTGGGGTTTCACACCACACAGGACACCACGGACTCGCTTACCAGAAATAACGCTGGTGCTATCATTTGTTGTTGTCTTTCCTCATCACTGAGGCAGCATAGGTTTTGTGATATCCTGTGTCTACCCTCTGCATGAAAACGTATGCACGCGACACATACGCATACAATTACACATACACACTCTCTCTCTCTCTCTCTCTCTCTCTCTCTCTCTCTCTCTCTCTCTTCCTCTCTCTTCTCTCTTTTCACACACTCACACATATTATGCCATATGCAGTTATAATCAAAAAGGGACATTTTCAGGCATAGGTCCCGTCATAGTCATTTGCCTACCAGATTGTGTGGTTCTGACTGAATATCGTAAAGACCAGACTTATCAAAATGAGGCCAGGGAAGTTTTTATATTTCAAAACATTAAGTCTACCGGAACTAGCCAACTTCCCAAAGAAAAAGGAAACAAAATTAAATACAGCTTTTCCAATATTGATGACAAATCCTGAGTTTCTGTGGTTTTGCATATGGAACTTTTTGACAGAGTGTTACTATCAGTACTGCAACTGAACAATAGTGCAAGTGTCAGTGCTTTATTTGCCTTCCTCCCTGAACTACTATGATGGTGGAGACAGCTGTTTGATACTCCCACACTGGTCATGCTATCAGTGCGGCTACACTAACGCACACTTCAGTAGTCTACTTGTGGCTGCTCTTGGTGTAGTATGCAGCACTGACACTAGTGGGGTTTGGGGACTGAATCCCCTGGGGCCACCCACTCAAAAACATGAGCTGATGGTCATGCGCTTTAGATGAAAGCCATTCACTAAATTGCCTGTGTTTCTGCTACAATGCATTATGCAGATTATCTGTAATCATTCAATAATCACATTTTGACATTTATATAAATGGGTATGTTCACTGTACTGTTGCAGCCTTTTTATTTTAGATTCATTTAATTCATATTAAGTTTTTTTTCATTTTGTTTATCTGAATGCTGATGGCATGCCATTTTATTTTTTTTTAGTGAGTGCGTGCATGTATGCACACGCGCAAGACATCTGTGTGTTTGTGTGTGTTTTAGTATCCTTGTTCCGAGAAGTCACATGACCACCCCCCCACCCCCCCCTTGCTTTGGGCTGTTTCTTAACATACCTTGCGTTGAGGTTAATAGGGTAGTTCAGAAGGGACTTTCCCTTCCTGTGCATCTCTCGCTCTCTCTTGCTCTCTTGTGCTCTCTCTATCAGTTTTATTCTCTCACTACTCTCTCTCTTTTCATATCTCTCGCTGCATATATATAAGAGAAGTTAGGGTTTCTAACCATAACTGATGAACTGACTGATGCTATCAGTATAACTGTCAACAACATTGACGCAAGAGCGTGTGATGTTTATTTGTGCAACAGGACTGGCTTTACCCTGTAGTGTCTCTTAGTGTTGCCTTCCACCTTTCTTTGGGTTTGGCACTGCCTACAGCCCGGGGCTGTTCTTCATGCCCAGAAACCTCCTCTCCTATGTTCTCTTCTCATCTTTTCACCTCCCTCATGTTGATCCGCTCATTTTGCAGGAATGCACGAGTGCGAGGACAGACCCAGGGGAAAGAGAAGGGATTTTCCCTTGTTATCCTGTCTTTCCCCTGGACTCCCCTCTGCTGCTTCCGTTTCTTCCTCATTCCTCTGTCTCTCCACCCCACCAACCTCCCTACACACACACACACACACACACACACACACACACACACACACACACACAAACACACACACACACACACACACCCTTCCCACCCTTCCTCTTATCTTTGCTGCATTTTTGTTTTAGTCACTCTGAAATCTTTTACAGGAAGCCAGAGTTAAACTCTGCCAACTCTGAGAGGTCTTTTTTTAAAGGCCTTAAAAGGCCTTAATGTGGAGATAGGGTTAGGGTATTTCTTCTGTTCTGGAAAAGATTGAAGACCATCAGTGTTTCATTAGTGGTGTGTAGGGTCAAAATAGTAGTGTGGTTGCAACAATGAATGTTGATTATAGGAAGTTCATAGAGCATAAATTTTAAGGGGGTATATGAATTTGTGTGTGTGTATGTTTTTATATCCATGAGGGTGTATGTGTGTGTGTGTGTGTGTGTGTGTGTGTGTGTGTGTGTGTGTGAGTCACAGGGTTCAGGGAAACAGGAGCTTAAGGGAGGGACACTGGCATAATTGGAGGAATTCCACAAAGACGCTCTCACTACTAGCCTACTTTTTTTTTTATTGTACTTACTGGAACAAACCCCCAGTGTGCGCACAGACACGCACACATATACAGTAATATAGCAAAAGTGAAACTTGGAGCAACTATCTGTTCCTGATTGCTGTGTTTATTGTGTAACTTGAATAGCAGCTGAAAAGTCCAGGTCAAAAGACTTCCCTTTATGACTGAATTATAGCATTTCTTCATTTAAACAGCAGGTTATCAGTGCCTCCCCTGGCCAGAGTTGACATAACTGTCAAAATTATCCACAGGATGATACATGCTGACTTCATCCAAAGGAACATCCTAGATTGCTCAAATGATTTCATTCAGCACTCAGTAGATTAATCCAGGCAACCACCTAGTGAACTTTTTTTTTTGTCTCTCCTGTCATTAAAGACTGTGTCACTCAGAACAGGTTCTTCTTCATTTTGAATTAATCACAGTCTCATACTTGGGCTGTTGTTGGTGTTTGTTCTGTGATAGACGGTGCAAAGGTCTCATCTTTGACAGTTAGCATATCTTTTTCATTTTGGACTTTGATAAGATTGCTGACATTATGAATTTTAGTGTGTGTATGCATTATGTGTGTTTGTGTAGGTATGTAATATGCGTGCCTGTATCTCATGATCTTCTGATGTGCAGTAATGATAAAGTCTTGGTTCTTTGTTTATTTATTCTAGGCGTTGGTCTGTTTTTGCATTGTTTTATTGTGTCTCTGACCTTTAACCTGTGGAACAGGTTAGATTTGAAAGGAGGCCTTTAACAGAAACAATACAACTCTTCCTCCAACCTTATTTACAAGAATGTGGTGATCTTAAGATTTTGTAAGTTTCTGGATTTTCCCTTCTCCTGTCAAGTATTCATCACTTCCACCACTCTCATGTTTGTGCGGTAAATATGCAGCTACAGCCAGCAGCTGGTTAGCTTAGCTAAAATGTAAAAGCTGGAAACAGAATGAAACAGCTCTCTCCTTGCTCTGTCCAGAATTGTTCACTGTTTCTGTCACTGTCATTGTGCTAAGCTAAGATATCCATCTCCTAGCTCTAATTTGATATTTATTGTGCAGACATTTGAGTGGTATTGATCATCTTATCTAACTCCCTGCCAAAAAATGAATAAGCACTGTCCCCAAAATGCTGAACTATTCCTTTAATGGACAAATTTGGATAAATTTGGAGACCTCAGGTGAAGGAATATATTATTACATTTTGATGGCAATCAGGATCTGGGATTTCCACCATTAGCTGAGCATTTTTTTATTAGAACAATTATGCTAACATAGAAACTTGTTCTGAAATAATGGCATCTAAACAGGGTAAAAATCTACTTATCTCAATGTATAGGAGATAGGAATGATATTCTTATAGGATATAGAGAGTTGGAGCATTGTTCAACATTAGTGAGGGCTCATACTTACTGATTGCTGTCTAGTGTGCACTGCAGTGTGAAAAAGGAAAACTGTTTTTAGAGGCAGTGTATTGCCTTTTGTCTGAATGCACCGGTTTGTCCTAACTGTCATTGCTTTTTTTGTTTTGCTCTCATCCTCCCACACAGACCCCTCTTCATCTGGCAGTAATAACCCAGCATGCAAACATGGTGGATGTTTTGTTGAGAGCAGGGGCCGATCCTGCTGCTTTGGACCGTAACGGCCAGACAGCACTCCACCTCTGCTGTGAATATGGCCAGCGTGACTGTCTGACTGTATTGCTCTCTCTGCCCGCATCCTCCAAATGCCTGGAGATCAGAAACTATGAGGGTAAGTTGTGGTCTACTCCTTGGTATGCATTGTTGAAGATCAAGATTGTTCTCGACAAGGAAAGATCCAGAATGATTGTAGCTCTTCTCATTAAGTTATTTAATCTGATAAAGCCTTGTGATCGTTTGTAACCATTTCATCCTCAGTGAATACATCCAAAGACATTATCAAATGGGTATTTAATAAATGTATGTATAAGAAACATACTTTGTGTCTGCAATGATGGATTTAAAAAAAATAAGAAAATAAGTTTTGGGCTTTTTCTCCTTATACAGAGCAATCTACTTTAAATACACAAGCAGTAAAAGAGTAAAATAAATGTTCAAGCATTAACCATGTAGCCAGGTAGTGCTATGAAATCAATTATAAAAATTATGAACATCCATCTGATCTGATAACATAATAACAACACATAGACTGCCTCACTAGTGTCAATGCATAATAGTTAGTAGGGGGATATGAGCACTGTGAACCCTTGTACAGGTAGGGGTTGGGTTGGTTGTTTTGTGTGTGGGCGAGAGGAGAAGAGGACATTTCCTTCCTCTGTGGTCTGGTGTTGGCGTTGTGTTTGTCATGTCCCAGCACAGGAGACATTTTTTTGTGTGAAAGTAACAACTCTGGGTACAAGAGAAAGCCCCCAAAATACACAAAGGATTTTGTGTCTACAATGTTAACTATTTTAGTGGAGCTGAGTTTGAATGTTGGGATTAGATCTAATAGTATAATAGCCACATCAATAGGAAAATGTGTGACTACTATTATTTTAATGGCATAGCATAAGATGATTTATGTCCAGGCAAGATTTAAAAACATTTTTGGAAAAGTTAAGGTCATCTGTTAGCAGTCTGCTAGTCACAGAGAGGCAGCATTGAATTATTTAGTTTTGCAGCGCTGGGAAAAAAATCAGATCATCCTGATCTGTTTTTGATTTAATCTTTTTAAATACTTATACATTTTGTTGGAAAATGTGTTATATACGGTAAAAGAAAATGTGTACGTGTCTGTGTGTATGTCTTCATTTGCTCACTGTGAAACTCAGGTCCCTGCTTTGTTTCTGCCCTCAGGTTTGAGCCCCCTCCACCTGGCTGTGCTGCGTGGGCATAAGGATTTGTCCATGATGCTGCTGGAGGCAGGAGCTGACATTAATGCTATGGTTAGTCCCTATGCTGCACTGACTCATCAGCTAAGTTTCACAACATCATGTATTTTACATTTACCGTTGCTGCATCTACTGATTTTTCCCATGGTGCTTTTTTTTTTTCTCTAATCAGGACATCAAAAGTGGCCAGAGTCCTCTCATGCATGCAGTGGAGAGCAATAACGCAGACATGGTCCACTTCCTCATTGAGGTAAAGACGGCATGTGGGCAGGGAGGAGAGAATTAAGGGTTGTGACTCAGCTCTATTTGAGTTTGGTTTTCTCTTTCCAGCTCATCAGCTGCATATAAGTTGTCTGTAATCACACAGAGCTTCTTCCCAGAGTTCCCCATTCATTTCTAGCTTATAGATAAGACATTTAGAGTTCATCTGCTCAGTGCTCAGATGTGTTACATATTTGAAGAAGTGCCTTTCCTCCTTCCTTTTAAATAGATCTAACTCACCCTCTCCAAAGCTCTATCTTTTGTTTTAGTTTCTATGTTTAACTGTGTCGACTCTGGCTTCCTTTATGAATCACACTGATGTCAAAGTCTTCTGTTTTTCTGTTGCAGAATGGTTGTGATGTCAACAGCCAGTCATACAGTGGGAACACAGCCCTGCACAGTGCCTGTGGCCGGGGTCAGGTGGACACAGTGCGGCTGCTGCTGAAGAGCGGAGCTGACAGCAGCCTCAAGAATTACCACAACGACACCCCCGTGATGGTGGCCAAGAACAAGAAAGTGAGTGAGGAGATGACAGAAAAAGAAAATATCAATAACAAAACAGACCTTGCTGAAATTCCGCTGTTATAATCTTTGTGTTAGCCTTTTTTAGTGTTGGAAGTTGCTGCCTCAGGTCAATTCAGACAGTATTGAGAATGCAGTGAGCCCAAAATAGGTTACCAAATTGACTGTTAACGGCTTCCTACACTCACTTTTATTTTATGATGGAAAATCCCATCCATTTGTTACTTCAGTTACGTCAGAACAAGTGCAAACAATTGCAAAATCTATTTGACTCAGCCCTGGTTGGGATAAGAGGAAGAAACGGTTGGAGTTGGAGAGATGGAATGTAAATGTGTATATCCTTCCATCTAGAGGCCAGACCTGTACGGTGCAGCGTGTGTGTGTCTTGTTTGGCTCACAAGTTGTTTATTTAGTAGACCACAAGGACACTCACTTCAGTCATGCACAGGAGGTTGTAACAGATTGTAAATCTTTTTCAGATAGCAGATGTGTTGCGAGGGAGAGGATCCAAGCAGATAAGAGTTCAAGATCAACATTGTATGTCAGTCTCACCACATGGGAGCAACTTAACGGAAAATGGTGAGAGCATGCACACAAGTTCATATACATATGCATATATATACACAGTCAGCAAAATCAGTGTTTAATTTGTACTCTGTGCCTCTCCTTTAGGGTCCCCATCTCCTAACCATAGTCGTGGATGTTCACCTTCGACTACACCACACACCCCTCATCATAACAGCTCCCAGTCTCCAAAGACTCCATCTGTGCTCGTATTTCCATATTACTAGCTCAAAGTTCAACTTGCAACTACCTCCACACAGCCAACCATCATAGAGATGATCACACTTCAGGGCCCAAAATGATACCCAGGACAAAGCTCCGCCTATGGGATAACAGACCAGCAAAAGACTGTACCTGAAATAAGACGTCCCTGGCCTCCCTTCGCCCTTGAAAAAAAAACAGCTATAGTTGGCTTTGATGTCTGGACAGAGTACCTCTCTCTCCCCATCCAGCTGCTTTGTTGGCACTCCTCTAATGACTGAGAGCAAACTGCTGCTATGATCAGCTGGATTTCTCCACATGGGCATTTATGCAGCAACAGAAACGTGCCACTGAATGCTATCAAGGCTGAACATGAAGGACTATTTTGAAACTTCCAGGAGATGTCAGTAAATGACAGACATGGACCTAAGCTCAGTGAACTCAGACTCTCTCTCTCTCTCTTTTAAGTATTTATGTGGCCTTTTGCCTTTATTTTTTTAATAAAGGACATTTGAGAGATGGCAGGAAATGAAGGGGGAGAGAGAGCGAGAGAGCTGGGGTACATGTTCCTGGATAGACTTGAACGGGGGTTGTTGCGATTACATGCATTGTCTTAACACCTCAAGTCTTGTAAAAATTGTATGCAGTCTGCTTATAGTGAGGCGTAACAATGTAACCTGACATGCCAAATATTGCACAGTCAAATCCATTATTTCTGCCATTTTTTTAAAAAAATAATGTGTTTCCATAATAACATTCAGGTCTGTGTTTGTGTGCATAACGTGTGAGTGTTATTCTATCATTGTCAAAAAAATATTTTTATATAAAATGTTTCCAACATATTCACTGTTGTCTTATTTTTGTCAGCTTATCCCACAGTGAGCGTTGTAAATTTGAAAGCGGCATTGTGATTGGTCAGTTCGACGTCCTTCGGAACAAGCAACCAGCCCAAAAACTAACGCGCGGCCATGTTGAATTGTCAATATTCTGAAAGAAGACACAAAAGAGTGACAACTGTGCGGACTTCTCGAAACAGCGAGTCTTTACTTAACTTGATTAAACTGTCGAAATAACGTTAAGCAACGTCACAACCGGGAAGACTTTGGGTGGATGAAGCAACTGAAGGTAGCATTTTCTTCAAGCCTATTGGTTAACATTACCGTTAATGTTAACACATAACGGCTAAGCTATCATTAGCATGCTAACCTGGTTGGTTGGTCAAGTTGGATAAAGTTTAGAAGTAGCAGGTACCAACTAAGAAGATTCGCGTAGGTGGATCTGCGTTGTGCACGATGTTCCTATATGGACAGTTTGAAACAGAGTCACTCCCACGATCGGGAACAAGACCGAGTTAAACGTTAACGTTAGCTTGTTAGCTGGATGATCAAAGCCACGTTGCTATGCATAAAGTTTTAACAATGCTTACAGTCGTGCTAGTTAACTTGTGTCAAGCTACCTTCGCTATCGACACTGACAACAAAGTGTTCACGAAAGAAGAGACCCACGGAGCCATGTGCTGATGGTTGTCTTTACAGTTAAAAAAGTCCGGTTGCTAACTAGAAAAACAACTTTGTCCGTCAGGGAGAGTGGGGGTTGTTTTTTTTAGCCCAAGTTAGCACTAGCTTGTTAGCCTTGGCATCTCAATAAAGCCCCACTGCAAAAGTTGTTATTTGTCACGTCAGAATGAAGTTATTTACCTCACAATTTTCGTCCCATTTATTCGTCTAACATGCCTTAGTTGAATCTGTTGGGGTGCAAAGGTAGTCAACTATAAAAATTAGTTTGAGCTGCTGTTGGTGACATTTGGTGGTTTTGTTAACGTGGTATTGTTTGTGTTTCAGCTTATCAAAGGTAGCTTTTGCTAGTGCACACACATCTGAATGTATATCATTGATCTCTAGTGTTTTTGGGTAGTTTTCGTTGCTAACTGTGCAGTTTATTATTATTATTATTATTATTATTATTATACTGTTATTGTGTGACTCGCTTGTTAATGCTCAAAAATAACCACTCGTGATTGTTTATTGCCTGACAGGTAACCTGGAATTTTTCACTTCACTTTCCACTTTCTTCACTTTGCAGACTGCCATCACAACTTTTGCTGTAAAAGAAAACGGATTTGGAAGAAGATGCCCAAAGGCATTAAAGGAGGATAGTCCATTTAATAGAAGTTTGCTGGAGACTTCTTTGAGCCATTATTGAGCCCCAGCAAACGCATCAGAAGACTTCTTGGTGTCAAAGAAAAAGTCTGAGATTTGATTTTGCCACCGGCCATTTTGAATGTATAAACACAAAAAGATACTCGAAAAACACAAGAAAATTCAGGATTACCATACAGCAAGGATAAGGGGACTCTGAGACAAACATTTTGAATGAAAAATAAGAGTTTATGTTTTGGTCACATATTTGATTTATTTATTCATATGAATGTTAATTTCTCCCTTTTTTGGAGAGTTGTCTTGTAAATAGACAGAATTCATACGCAGACCTCTTCTTTTCAAGAGGTTTGCATGTCGGATCGTGTACACAACACATTCTTTAAAAACGAAAGATAGGAGAAAAGGGTTATTTGTTTTTCATTTTCTAGTTGTGTTTTTGTTTTTTTACACACGGGTGCATTAAACAGAACAGTGGGAAAGAGGAACATTACTCACTGTGAGAGACTTGTCAGTTAAACTGTTGAACCCATGGCCACAGCAAGAACCGCAAACCCATCACCAATGATTGGATTGAATAAACCAGCAAATGGACAACTCAGAGGACAGACCAAGCCAGCTGGCCAACAGTTGGGACCTCTTTCAACTGCCCAACTGCCCAGTGCCCCCCAGAAAAAGAGCAGCATTCCTCAGAGCAGTGGGGGCATCAAGTAAGACCCTGATCCACATATTCCATCACTTCTGCAATGAAAATTTAGTTTTTGTATCAGTTAAAACACTTATGCAGCTACACCATTTACACTGGATGCAAGAATCTGCTAGTTGTAATTCTTCCCTCGAGAACAACACTTATAATAGGTGTTTCTTATGCAATACACTTGTTTTTTTAAACAAAATTAAAAGAAGATGAGTGTCATACATGTATAAGAGTGTCTAAAGCTTATTACATGTTTCAAAATCTCAGGATCCCATGTGAAAGCTCAGTACATCCCAACATGATTTTGACAAAATATCTCTGAATAAACTATGTATCTCCTCTCATACACCCCTCCATCATGGTTACTTGCCGGGACACCTGCAGTCATAACACACTTGTTAAGTTGCCAATGGTATGTTATGTTAACTTTATCAGACATGGGAGCTAGTACTTTTAGGAGCTTCATTACTTATGAAGGAATACAAATAAATCGTTTTTTTCCATCCAGCAACCCAATCCATGGAGTGTCAGTAATATACATGGGAAAATTTTAAAAAACAATAACTGGATTTTGCGGTTTAATATGTTTCAGAGCCGTCTTTTGTCAGCATGTTATTTTGTTATTTACTGAGATGTGACAATGTAAATTCTTACAACTAGGTTTGGTGATGACTGGAAAAAGTGCCTGGAGCTTCCTCCAAAAGACAACAGAATGAAAACCTCGGTAAGGAAACTATTAGTAATAGCAGAGAGAATTCTTCAGACTGACTTTTCATTTCCACCTTCTCTGTTGAAATCTAAATGTGGAAATGTTTTTTGTTTTAGACTCCGTAAATGTATGTTGGCTTCTAATGTCACATTAAAGCTTAGACCTCTGGGCCTTTAAAGTTGGTGGGGATCCTCTAAATAAACTGTAACTTCATGTTTCTGCTTTGCATTTCCCAGGATGTGACGTCAACGAAGGGAAATGAATTTGAAGACTACTGCCTAAAGCGGGAACTTCTAATGGGAATCTTTGAAATGGGATGGGAGAAACCCTCCCCTATTCAGGTAAAAAAGTGATGATGTTTTTAAACCACGTTGAGGCTGCCCTAAAATGTAGAATTACAAAATTAACTGTGTAACTGCACTCTGTAAAAGCTCCAAACTTTTTTACGTTACACATACATATAAAATTTGAGGAAGGTTGGCCGTAACAGAAATTTGGGCCTGTCTTGCACCGCCTTCTAGTCAGCCAGATTCCCATCACTCTAGCTTGCGATTACCTACTCCTTAGTTGTATGTAGGAGTGTGGTACACTAAAAAACTTAATATAGTCTCCCTTTTTTCCTCTGCATCTCATCTGAACAACAGATTGCACAGTTTTGGTTGGTGGTAACATTGCAGTAATAGATGGTCTTCACTGTAGTACAAATTGTAATATTGTAATGTTACAGACCTATTTTAGAATCAGTGTGCATGTTGGTCTTCATGATTCTTTGCCTTCTTTCCAAAAATTCCATTGTGTCAAGTGAACCTTGCCCATTGCACTAATTGGACTTGTTTGTCTGCCTAAAGGAGGAAAGCATCCCCATCGCTCTGTCAGGCAGAGACATTTTAGCTCGGGCAAAGAATGGCACAGGAAAAAGTGGAGCCTACCTCATCCCTCTCCTGGAGAGGATAGACATAAAGAAGGATCATATTCAGGGTGAGTTCCTGCTGCCTCTGCCTAATAGTTTGAAACAGTTGCAGTGTGACAAATGTTGATCCATGAATGGCTTGACTTTGAGGGGATGTATTATTATTTTGAAGTTGTATTAATGTTATAGAGTAAAGATGTGCAGATATATTTAACAAACAAAAAATGAACCCACTTTTAAACTGAAGAAAGAAAGTGAAAGAAAGCGTGGGAGCACAAGTTTGTCAGTGTGGAAAGCAGCCCAGATTTGGCTGCTTTCCACAAAGAATTTCAACTAGTTGTTTCCAGATATTTATTCCCATTATGTGACCTACATTTTACACACAGATAATTTTTGTGTCATCCAGCTCAATTTTACAATTATAAGTGTGTATGTTAAGTGACCACAGTCTCTGGAGAATATCGTTCTCCTACCATATGTATGTTGGTGAACAGGTTTTTGGTTTAAAAATAAAGTTGGGGGTTTTTTTTTGGGCTTTCTTTTTATGAGCACCAGTTTTATCTAATTTTCTCTATGCATGTCATCAACCCTTGCATTTCATCAGCCCTTCCCATTTCTGTCTCAATCCAGCCATAGTAATGGTCCCCACAAGAGAGTTGGCCCTGCAGATGAGCCAGATCAGCATTCAGCTCAGCAAGCACCTTGGAGGGGTCAAGGTCATGGTTACCACTGGGGGAACCAACTTGAGGGATGACATCATGCGTCTCGATGAGACAGGTACTTGTCATGCCGTCAACGTTCAAGATGACAAAAAGTAATGTTTAAATTTATAAGAGTGCAGATGAGTAAGATGAGCAGTGTTTCATGGGATATTTTTATCTTATCAACTGAGATCATGACTCATTTACACATCAGAACAAAAGTCATTCTTGCTTATGCTTTTTGTTAGAGAAAATGTTTGTTTATAAGGTGATTTTATCCATGAGCTTGTATTTTTTCTTTAAAATACATTTTTTCCTAATTTTTGTACCATTTTGGCTCATTTCAATTCAAAAAATGTTGACAGCACTATCTTAAAATTCCACTGACAAGCACTTAATTTGACCCATTTTGCAATGGCCTGAACCAGCATGCTGTGCAATAACATTGCACTTCTGTTCTTGGTGCAATATGTTGATGTGTGCTGTTTGTGCCCTTTCTGTCCTAATAGTACATGTAGTGATTGCTACACCAGGCAGGATACTAGACCTGATCAAGAAGGGTCTGGCAAAAGTGGATAAGACACAAATGATGGTGATGGATGAGGTCAGTTGGGCTCTTTTTTCTTTTTTAAAATAAAGTTTTTACTGACATTCAAGTTGCCCTGATTCTATAATTACCTGTTTATTCAGGCAGATAAGCTCCTGTCCCAGGATTTTGTGGTCCTGATTGAAGATATTATCAGCTTCTTACCGAAGGGTCGTCAGATTCTGCTTTACTCTGCCACTTTCCCCATCAGTGTGCAAAAATTCATGGTGAGAACTCAAATAGCAATTTGATTCCCTAAATTGGTATTGAAATCTTGTTTGCTCTATGCGGTACACTTTGAAAATGTAAATGTTTTGTCCAGAATAAGCACCTGCAGAAGCCTTATGAGATCAACTTGATGGAGGAATTGACCTTGAAGGGCATCACCCAGTATTATGCCTATGTGACTGAAAGACAGAAGGTCCACTGTCTCAACACGCTCTTTTCTAGGGTGAGTGTTCTTCGCTTACATCAAGTGTGGCCAACCAGTCAGATACTAAGAGCCTGATAAAAGCTGTACCATTTCAAATAACTCAGTACCAAGCTGAAAAGCAGTGTTACACTGCCCTCTCTGGTGGAAAGTTTCAAGATTTATTCAATTCATAAATGGTTTCTTAATCGATTTTTGCAGAAAATGTACAATGTTATCATATGTATAGATGCCACAATATAAATGTACATATACTGTGATTCAGGATTTTATCCATATAAAAATGTAAAATACCATGGAAACAAACTTGTTAAGTTACAAGGTGAAGGTATAGTACCAGTGTGTGATTGGTCTTCTGTGAAGTGTGAAGTTTTGTTTCATTAATTCAAGACACTGGTTCTCATATTAGGGCAATGCTTTATACATATATACATAAATTGATACATAAATACAATCTGGATTCAAAATGAAATAAAAAGACAAGATATGAAAAGAGGACTGACATATGTGCAGGCTAATAACCGCATGCAGCTCGCAAGCTGCTGTTTGGCAAATCCTTGCATAAACTGTGGCTTAGGTAGACCCATAGGATACTTGAGACAGATAGCGTAATGAATTTAGAAGTTAATTCTTTGCTCGTCAATAATCATGAATCTATATTTTTCTATTACAGCTTCAGATCAATCAGTCAATCATCTTCTGTAACTCCACCCAGAGGGTTGAACTTCTGGCTAAGAAAATAACTCAGCTGGGCTATTCGTGCTTCTACATTCATGCAAAGATGATGCAGGAGTACAGGAACCGTGTGTTCCATGACTTCAGGAATGGATTGTGCAGAAACCTGGTCTGCACAGGTATGTAAATGTTATGAATTTTAAGATTTATGGTGGAAATTTAAATTATTAATGATGAGTAGCTTGACTTGATATACATGCTTTCTTGCAGACCTATTCACTCGGGGAATCGACATCCAGGCAGTAAACGTGGTCATCAATTTTGACTTTCCCAAAAATGCAGAGACCTACCTTCACCGCATTGGCAGATCAGGTAAAGATTAACTGGTATAATGTATAAACTCCTGTTTGGTTACATATACCATTTCCAAATCTGGTACATACAGGTTTAGGGAACAGATTGGTAAACTGAGAGCACTGATTGCTAACTGTACGCATAGGTCGGTGTGTGAACGATTGACTGCTGAGACGGCTTGTGAAACGCCTCAGGCTCTCTGTGATCACTGATGCAGTGATTTAATGCAGCTGCATTCACAATATAGTTGTTCCCATTTACAATTTTTTTTTCGGTTTCTGTTGTCAGATAATGGAACAAATACAAAACTTGATCATGGTTCATTAACGCTTGGCTGTGTGACCAAGCTGCTGAAGTGAATGTAAAATTATTTTATGATCTGTACAATGTCAGACAAAATAAACTGTTTACCAACATTTTTTTTAATCAGTTAACAGATTTTTAAATCTATTTTTTCCTTCTGCCACATGATCCCTGGGGGGGCCCCATACTAACGCTAAATAACATAAACACTCTGTCTCTTTTTCTGTCAGGGCGTTTTGGTCACCTGGGTCTGGCCATCAATCTGATAACTTCAGATGACAGATACAACCTGAAGAACATTGAGGACCAGCTGATTACTGACATCAAGCCAATCCCTGGCAGCATCGATAAGAGTCTGTATGTTGCAGAGTTTCACTCTGTTGACCCTGATGATGATGGTGATGACTGCAGTGGAGCCAAAAACAAAGAACTGGGAGCAGCCTGATTGAATGGTCAGTTCTCTGAATAGCCCACAAACCAACTATGGCTGAAATTAAACCTTTAAGATTGTTCAGTGTATGTATAAACTCACTTAAACCTGTTTTATTGTCAGTCACTGATGTGCTACTCTGGACTTTGGGGTTCCCTTGTTTTTCGTTGTCTACACAGGTCATGTTTCAGCTGCATTTTTTTAGTCGTCCATCTGACTCCAAAAAAGTACTGAGGGTTAATGCTCAGCCTTGTGCGTGGCTGGTGTTAAGATAAGGTGTAAAGCTGCTGCACTGGTGGCTAATGAAGAGGGGTCAAGTTCTAGTTATTCACTTAACTGCCCTTAACTGACCTTCTTATATTGCCAGTCCAGGGATTGACTGGTGAAAGCATGATCATGAACTCACTTTTAACATTCTCTAGCAAGGAATAGGTTACAAGCACATTATTTGGTGGAATAGGTTGTACACAGTGTGTTCATAACACCAGAGACATCCAAGTTCTCTAGCTTGAAGGAGAGCAAATACTAACAACCTTGCTAATGAATAGTATCCTCTTTCATCAAGAAGATTTACTTAAGTTTTACAGGATTTAAAGGTGAAAGGTTGTCAGCCTCAGGCTGCACAACAGCAGTCAAATTAGATTTGTACAGAGCTAATCAGCAGACACTGCCAGCTGTCCTGTTCTGCAGAATAGCTTGAGCTGTGACTCATTCACATGGTTTTCTTCGGAAATTCTAACTCAGATTTTGTGGTTTGTTTTTCAGGGGAAACATGGCGTCTGGCATTGATCACACAGTTTTGGCAACACATCACCCAAGATTCCAAGTGAAGATTTCTCTTGCCCACTTTTGGTCTATTAATTATTTCTTTTCACTTTCAGTTTTAGTTGACAACAAGCTTCAATCCTGGAAACTGGTATCTTCACCTCTGAAAACTATCATTTTCATCAGTTAAACTGTTGCTACACTGCCAGCTATTTTCACCGTAGCATGTGATTTTGAAATCTGTCATTGAACTAAGCCACTCGACAATAGATGGAAATTGTAACTTTTTATTTTTATTGTACTGATGTAAGAAGTGAAATGTGAAACCAAAGGTGGACTTGAATGATAGAGCCCAGCTCACATCCCTGCTGTGCAGATGTACTACATTGGCCATGTTAACATCCCACTGTCATGCCTTCTGGGCAGATTGTTCAAATGGACTGTGCTTTTTTGTAACCTAGGCTCAGTGGTCACTTTAATTACTATTTGGTAGGCCCCCAGAATAGCCTGCATTTGTCGTGGCATGGTTTCAACAAAGTGCTGGAAACATTCCTTAGACAGTTTTATGTTGACATGAACCTCACACAGTTGCTGTCTGTAACCCCCAAAGACTGTTGTGTTTGAAAATCCCAGGAGATCAGCTCCAACAATCATTCCACAATCAAAGTCACTTGGATCACATTTTTCCACATTCTGATGTTTGATGTGAACAACTGAACCTCTTGACCATGTCTGCATGCTTTATGCATTGAGTTGCAGTCACTTGTTTGGCTGATTAAAATATTGGCTTTACTGAGCAGGTGTACCTAATAATAAAGTGACCACTGAGTGTAGTTAGTTATGTAGCTTTAGACAATTCCTGTATGGTATTGGAGTAACAAGAGGGAACCAAATTTGGAAGAGAAGACAAAGAATTACAGAAATTAGAATATAGATGGCTTCAGAAACCAAAATGAGCACTTTGCTCTGTAGGATGTTTAAAACAGGGCTGCTATGATGCTCAATTACAGAGCACCTGAAACTGTGATGCTTGAAATGATTTTTTTTCACTTTTTATACCGAAGTGTTTACTGCAATGTAGTGTTAGTGACACTGTAACGCATTTTGTCAAAGCACAGACCCAATAATGAGAATAAATCAGTATTGTGAAACTTCTTTGATCCCTTTAAGGCTCTAGCACAAGGCGGCATTTTCTCAGGTGTTGAAGTTACCAGTAATCATGTAAATGTGACAGGTTGAGGGACCCCAGTTAACATGTTGTTGAAACCAGCCAACTTTTTCATCTTAATGTAGTTTCTTTGTCCCTTCTTCCCTCCAAAGTGCCTTAGTCTAACGCCAGACCTTTACCCTGGGCCAACTTGAAGATGGCACCCCTACAATTCCATATTAGTTTTGAAAGCACAGTTGCACTCTGAAAGGGCTTACAGTTTTTCCATATTGTTTGTTACAAATGCATCTGTTTCATAACACAGACCAGCTAGAACTGTTGTGGACTCATTGACTTCAGTACAATGTCACAAAATTGTCTAAAAATGTCTTCAAAACCTTAACATTCTGGATGTTTTCAAGCAGAGCATCTACTCTTGCACATGCGTGTTGCCTCCTTGGGTGGCCATTACATTACTGCCAAGCACCAGCAGGGAAGGTATTTGTGTGTTTCCTCTTCTAAAGCATCTAAAGTAGTAATTGGACCTCCACCCCCATCTCCATCACAAATAAATACATTCATGAGTTGACAAGACGTTAAGTAGGGAGAGAAAGCGAGACAGGCAAGAATTTATTTTCTGTTAAGTGTGTCGATGCCAACGCCTCAAATAAAATAAAAAAGTCCAACTGACTGGAGTCTTCTATTTTGTTGGGTTTTTTTTAAGTCTGTGAAGGCAGTGTGCCACTGTTTTGTAAATGGTGATTGAATAAGTCTCACACTGTATATCCAGAAGTGAAGACCTTTTTAAAAGGAAGCAAAAATGTCTTCAAGGATCTAAAGCAAGTCCATTGGTCCATGACTTTGCCCTTATTATATTCTATAAACTGAATGACTGAGCATTTTTTAATTTACAATTAATTTCACACTTAAGTAGCTAGTGACCTGTTTCCCTGGTTGGCCTAAAGGCCAAACTTGCCCTTTTTTTTTTTTTTAATTAGTTTCATATTCCAGAGGTATGTTAGGGTTTTTCCACAGCATTCCTATCCAGCAAACTCCCACTCTGAAACCACAAAACTTACATTAAATGTAATATTGCAAATCAGTATTCTAACTAGAGCTGCAACAATTAATCGATTAGTTACCTACTATTACATTAATGACCATCTATTTTGATATTTGATTAATCATTTGAGTCATTTTTTAAGAAAACGTCCATCTGATTCAAGCTTCTAAAATGTGAATATTTTCTGGTTTCTTCGGTTTTCTATGATCATGCACTGAATATCTTTGGGCTGTGGACAAAACCAGGAACTCGAAGACGTCACCTTGGGCTCGACATTTTTCACCATTTTCTGAACCAAACAACTAATTGAGAAAAATAATCGACAGATTAATCGATAACAGAAATAATCGTTAGTGGCTACCCTAATTCAAACCATTAGCTACACACGGTTGGCAATATCCTTGTACATCAGGAAACAAGTCTCATCTCAAAAATGGAAAAGGTCACCAAAAGCAAATGCATGCTCTTGTTATTTTAAAGGAGCTATAGCGTTACAGGCGTATTTTATAAATGTGCGGATACACTCCAGCCCCATAACAGGAGTACCCTTGGAATGTCATTCAGTAGGAGATTGAATGAAGCGAATGTTAAGCGAATGAACCCCGCGGTACGTCATCAGGAGCGGGCTGTAATTTCAGCCAATGGGGGTTAGAACAAGATGTTGATTAGCCAATCAATGGGTGTGTGACGGCAAGTGGGCGTGCACATGTCAACTACGGTCACGGACGTTGTCGTGAACTTTTGCCGGTGTTGAACTACCCCTGGACCCATTCCGTCAGCGTGAGTAGCTAAACTATGAAATTTTACGGGTAGCTTTTATAAGAATAGGACCGTCGATAGTATCAATGCGCTCCCCATCGTATTCTGAATTACTGTGATTTCCAAATGAACGCGGACAGATCTCGTGGTCGTCTCCACATGGCTACCTAGCAAGCTAGCTAACCAACCAAGGCTGCTAGCTTGCATTAGCTTCATAGGTTAAATAACGATACTGTTAGCGAATAGTTTTGCCGGCTGCTGGCTTATCTCCAAACGTGACCTCTGTAGCAAACCACAACCTTGCAGCCCGGTGTCACTTGTGGTTATCTAGATTTCTAAACCACTGTAATATCGTTGTTATGTCGAGAGACTGGCTAAACTGGGCCTTATAGATGCAACCAACCTGCTGGACGGCCAGGACAGTAACCAGGTTAATGGTAGCCTAATGCATGCAAGTGTGCTAACGTTTTAGGAGCTAGCTGTGCCCTAGTGCATTGAATATACTCTTGAGAAAAGTAGGTAATTGTTTATTTCAAATCTGGCATGTAAATGTGTGTTTGACTCAAAGCATTTAAGCGATTATCGCAGCAGCAGTGTGATTATTCATTTGATTAATCGGCTATTCAATGTCTACCTCTTTTCTAGTCTGTTAAACACTCAGAGTATGGGCAGTGTGTTGGCTGCCGCCTCCCCCAGTCCGGCACCAGCCGCAGCTGGAGGTGGTCAAGGGGTCCCAGGGTTGGTGTCCGTCCCTCCAGGGTTCACCATGCCCCCAGTGTCTTCCGTCCCTCCAGCATCTGACCAGCAGACAGCAGATGCGGATTCCTCACTCCCAAACCCAGGCACATATGAAGAGTGTCACCGCAAATGTAAAGGTAAATCAGCTGGTTTATGTGAGTTGTGCATCAAGAAAATTATGACAGACCTATTTTATGCTTCACATTTGTTCAAATTAAAGTAATAAATATGGTATAATAACAATCATTATTGTCATACTGGCACAAGCTTATATAACTGAGTGAACAAGCTATATAAGATTTGTTTTGCCCTTTTTCTCTTTTAGAGGTGTTCCCTCTGCAGATGGAAGGGGTGCGGTTAGTGGTCAACAAGGGCCTGAGTAACCACTTTCAGGTCAGCCATACGGTTACCCTCAGTACCCTGGCTGATTCTGGTTATCGATTTGGTGCCACCTACGTAGGCAGTAAACAGACTGGACCAACAGAGGTAATAATGAGCACCATTTCAACAAAATGATGTCGACATTTTGCATAACTTTGCTTTTTAAATCTGGTCATAATAGAGGTCTGAGCATTGTCTGTTGTATTTTTTTAGTTGCTTCTTTGCTCCTTAAGTAAGGCACAACTCCCTCTAATTGCATGGCCAACTGGTGTCAAGGTTTAATCACACATTTGACACAAGCAACGGATAAATACAACCCAACAACATTTTAAAGTGATAATCAGCAAGCTACACAGTCTGAGGCTCTATAGAGCTGCAACGATTAGTCGATTAGTTGCCAACAAAAGTAATTACCAACTATTTTGATAATCGATTAATTGCCTTGAGTAATTTTTTAAGAAAAAAAATTCCAAATTCTCATTCCAGCTTCTCAGATGTGAATATTTTCTGGTTTCTTTAGTCTTCTATGACAGTAAACTGAATATCTTTGGGTTGTGGACTGTTGGTCAGGACAAAACAACACAGATTAATTGATAATGAAAATAATTGTTAGTTGCAGCCCTACTCTATATCATTGCTTTTTTCTGCCTTTTGAAACAGATAAGATGGCAGGGATTTAAATGTCATTTATGCGACTTGAAAGCTGACAATAATGTTTTTTTGCTCCCCTTAGTCATTCCCAGTCATGGTCGGAGATATGGACAATACTGGCAGTCTGAATGCCCAGATCATCCACCAGCTTACGACGGCTGTGCGCTCCAAAATTGCCATCCAGGTATAAAGACTTGTAGAGGGGACAGACTTTGCATTTTAGTGTCTTTTTTTTGGCATGTTGTGAGTTGTTCATTTTCTTCTTTCTTTTTTGTGTGTTGCAGACTCAGCAGCATAAGTTTGTGAATTGGCAGTGTGACATGGAGTACCGTGGTGAAAACTTCACCTCCGCTGTGACACTCGGAAACCCAGACATACTTGTTGGATCTGGTATGATTATTTTTACAAATCTGTAGCTTTGGGTATTTGACAGTTTTCAACACTTGGTTTCTATAGACACATTTCTGTCGGTACCAAAAGTATTGAGGTTCAATACCTATATATAGCATACTGTAGTGGTGACAGATGCAGCGCTATATTTGACATCAACATCAAGAAGAAGCAACATGAGAAGCTGGACATAAAAAAAAGATGAGGAAAGTGAAAACGAGTGTTCCAGCAGCTTGAAGTGGTCCAAGGTGTCTGCTACAAGGATAGACTGTAAAAAAAAATAATGGACGTGGCCACCGTGATGTCACCCATTGGTTTGTGGACTCCTATTTTGAAACCTTGAGTTTGCATTTGACTGTCACCATCTTGGATTTTTGGAGCCAGGAGTGACCATATTTGGACGAGAGGTTGGAGCTGACCCTAATGCTAGCATTAGCTGCTAGCTTGGCTAGCATGATGCGCATACAGTCTATCGTTGACTGTGATAATGCTAATGCTAATTTTCCCCAGTGAAAAATATGCTTAAAACCATTAAAACAAAATGCACTTACCGGAAAAACTGAAAATCTGACTCCTTAGAGGGTTTTTTAGTACAACCAAACACTGAACAAGATTTTTTTTAGGTGACCAAAATGTTATAATTAACTTTCATGAACTGCAAACACACTGAAATAATGACGGCTACGTCTATACTCTGAATCTGGGGTTATGCCGTGGTTATGTTACCTACCTACCTTATGTACCTAACCAACGTTGTTGCCGTGGTAGCGACTTGTCAATCACAAGGTGGCCATGTCCTAAAGCATACCCTGCTTTATCGTCTATTTTTACTCTAAATGGGACCATAATTTACAAAATGAACATCATGCTGTATGTAAGACTTGAAATTAGTGATTGAGACCATAAATTCATTAGGACTGTTTACTGAGGTAATAAATAAAGTGAGGAGTAGGGTCATTTTCTCATAGACTTCTATACAATCAGGCTTCTTTTTGAAGCCAGTGGATTCGCCCCCTGATGGCCATTACAGAGAATTAGGTTTAAGTCACTTCCGCATTGTCTTCACTTTTCAGACTGGGAGGTACCCGCTTGGCTAGAAGACCTGAGGGAGGGGAACACATCCATACTACAAACATATATAATGGAAGCTTTTTTACTGTTTTCCTACAGGCATTTTGGTGGCCCACTATCTCCAGTCTATCACACCATCGCTGGCTCTGGGTGGTGAGCTAGTATACCACAAGAGACCAGGGGAGGAAGGAACTGTCACCTCCCTCTTGGGCAGGTACACAGGTAATATACACTCTGTGCTTTTTGAACTGTACACTGCAAGACTACGTGATGCTTCATTTCATATTTTACATCTTGCATTATTTAATATTTAACCACCAATTTCCAAAAATAATCAGTCATTGTTGACGTTGTTTCATGAACTTTTCTATAATTTGACCAGGATTTAGATGAAATTGTGAATAATTCTAGCACAATGTTATGTTATCTGTGTGATAAATGTTAAAATTGTTTTTCTCCTCAGGTGACAACTATGTAGCTACATTGACTTTGGGAGGAGCAGGAGCCCATGCTACATACTATCACAAAGCCAATGATCAGGTATCTAACATTAATGTATTGCTGTGTTTTGGTAATAGTTTATCTCCCAAAACAGCTCAAATGCAGCATTTTGGTACATATTCTGGATTTTGTATATTAGCTTAACTTCTGCCTTCTAATACAGTTGCAGGTAGGGGTTGAATTTGAAGCCAGCACAAGGATGCAAGACACCACAACATCTTTTGGTTACCAGCTGGATGTTCCCAAAGCTAACTTGCTCTTTAAAGGTAAATAATATGAATACACCTACGACCAGACAAGTGACAATTTAAATGGAACAGAATGAACGAATGCTGATTTCTTCTATAAAACAAACCTTTCTTCTTTTCCTCCTTTTTCTTTCCACAGGTACGGTTGACAGTAATTGGGTGGTTGGGGCAACCCTTGAAAAGAAGCTGTTGCCATTGCCTCTCACACTGGCCCTAGGGGCTTTCCTCAACCACCGCAAGAACAAGTTCCAGTGTGGCTTCAGTGTCACCATTGGCTAGAAGAGCTGGAGCTGCCTGGAGCCAGCTCGCAGGCCACAGCTTGGACCGGCACACAGACACACAGGAACCTGGACTGAGTTTTAGAAATTGGATTCAGAGACTCTCTTACAACTGTGATTTCTGGGACATACAGAGAGACAAAGACAAATACCAAGGAGCCAGGACTGGCCAAGCCATGCCTACATTCTGTAGCACAAATGTCTTTCCTTTATGGTGTATTGGAATATACCCAGAGGCTAGAGAGATGTATATCAGAAGGCATCAGGTGATGCATGAGAACATGTGATGTTAAAATCAAAAGTAAGTGGTTAGACATAATATATGGTGATCATGTATGATGGATTGAAATAAATGTGATTACGTTTTGTACAGCTGGATGTTGTAATTGTTTATAGAAGAACTGGACGCAGTGCACAAGACACGACTTAATCTATGAAATATAATGAAGTCCAATGTAACAGGCATGCAACAAGTGTTACATTTGTGAAGCTTAAAATGGCCAGTCTTTGTAGACACTGCCAGAATGATTCTGATTCAACTCTGGTCATTTCTTTCCACCCAGCACACAAAATAACACACCTTACAGTTTAATGCAACCCACTAAAATACCACAAGTTTAAAGCTGCTTCAATCAATACTTTTTTTTTTTTACCAACAATGGATCACATGTAAAGTATAAAATGAAATGGGTCATGCAGTGAACCCACAGGTAACTGTGAGATCCTGTGGTTTCCCTCAGTTCTGCAGAGCGTTTCAGCATCTTCCAACTCATTGTTTTGGTTTGCGGGTCTGCAACTGTACTGTTTTGGTTCACTGTTACTGCTCCTGTCATTTCCAGATGCTGGAATGGAGCTGGTGAACATAGTGCACACTGAATACAACACAACTGTTTCCTCACAAGTATATCAATTGTCAGTGTTGTATTTACAGCTTTCTAGTGCCCCCAAGTGGCACAAAAACGTAACACCCACATGACAGTTTTTTCCAACCTCCCATCTGATGAGTAAGTATTTTCAATATACTTCCTGTAAAAACAAAACAAAAAAAAAGAATACCTGAGCAACTGAAATGTTCAGGTTCCCTCTGGCAGCCATTAGCTAGCCAGCTGTCTGTTCATCTTGCTTCAGGACATGGTGTGGAGGAAACACTCATGTTTCCCCCTTGCTCCAAGTGGCTACTTTTGGCTCTCCACTACAACTTCAAGGCAGACTGTGCTGCCTGTGATTTTTGCCAGCATGAGACTCATTTTTTGACCAAGGGTCACTGCTCATCACCCCGCTAAGTATTTTCTGCTGTTTTTGCATAGTTCTTGTACACTTGTTAATTATTGTTACATTGATAGTGAACAAACATGAAAACCACATGTTAGTGTGAAAAATATTTATTTGAAAGCTTCTAAAAATGTCATAATACAAAATTCAACAAAATAGTAGACCCCCTTTTAAAGATGTAACCTCAAAATTAATCCAAATATTCTTCTAATAAGCATAGTCTGACCACCACAGAACAAAACCATGTTCTTGCAGGGATTTTCTTCAATTCTCAAGTACTCTATCCTTGTCAACCAAGAACCATTGTGCAGGGACAGCTATGAAATTCCACATCATACTACTAACTTTATGTATATGTGTCCCTGAAATAGCAGTCCAATACCCATGGTAACTATATAAATTATATAACCAGTGTAATATATAACCAATGACACAAAAATCATACAGGCGGACATTACCAGTGATCTGTCACGAGTCCTTTTCATATTCAAACTCTCTGAGCCAGATGTTGAGGTGGTCTGACTGACTCCAACTGTGGTAGTAGTATAACTGGAGACACTGTATGTGACACTTCTTGCTGGGGTTCATCCTCTTGGTCTCCAGCAAGGCTGAGTCTCCCCCCAGACCTCAGTTCATGTCATTAAATAATATCAAAAGTCAAAAAATGGCAACAATTTTGTTTAATCAACAACAACAACCACTTTACCTGCAACAGATACGTATGTCAGTATAATTATCACTAAGAGGACAGATTCTCCCGTTTGGATTACATAACTTTGAAAGCTTACCACATTCATGCTTGCCACTGGGTAGACTGGTGTGGTCAGAGCTGGGACCCCCGACCACCTGTGTTACCCTTTCCCAGCTTATGCTACTCGTTGAACAGCGATTCATTTGACACATGGTCTCATCAGAAAAGCGGCAGTGCATCTAAAATCCAATTGTTGAGTCTGCAGAAGTAAATGAAGAAAACAGATATGAGGAACGTTAAATGAACTGAATAAATTCAAAACATGAAAGCTTGTCTTTAGTATGTTAATGTTAATGCCGCAATTTAAGCACATGTTGTCTAAGTACTGTTGTTTTAAAAATATTGTCCACTACACTAACCTACTATACCAAAGTAGGGCACAAGTTGTCAGAATGCCAGCCCCAATGAAAACCAGTTGAAAAAGAGACTGACTTTGAGAATGCCAAGTAATCTTTGGATAACAGGACATGATATTCGGATCTTTCTCTAATCTGAAAAATGGTGGAGGCTTAAAGTTGTGTATCATTCCCCTTAGTCTCCAATCACTTACTGCATTTGTAGAGACGGTTCAGCTCCAGAACATCACTGGGACTCATGCCCAGGTTTTGACCAATAACATCCATGAATCTCTTTGGGGATAATTGTTGACCCATTGCCATTACTGAATGCATATTTGCTGTGGTGCATCACGGACCAGTAGTCATATGGGACTCCCTGGGTTCGGCTTTGTTCTTTGCTAACTTTTACAAAATTCCCCTCCTTACCTAAATGAGACACATTAAAAGCAACCATTAATTACATTATTCACAAATTTATGGAAGACCTCAAGAAAACTAATCATTAAAACAAAACAAAACAAAACAAAACAAAAACAATCCACCAATAAACATATAAAGTTTCCAAAATAGCAGGAGTTTCAGTTCCAGTCTTGAAAGTTCAAGGGTGTGCACTCACATTCAGCAGTTTTTGCATGATTTGCCAAAACAATATCTCAAAATACAGAATACAAGAAGTATTGGTGTGAAAATCCATGTGCATTCATCGCTAAACAAGGACTAATAAATAGTGTGCACTCTGTTTACCCATCATGGCCTGCAGTTTATCCTCACATATAAATGATGCATTAACAATTGTTTAGGACTTGTACAGTGCAGTGTATACACTGCTCGATGGGCTGATTGTCACTCTGATCAAGCTTTATAATTACTTTCTATTAGAGCATTTTGACTGAGTGCTATTTTTTCCCTTACAATTTGGTGTGCATGGATTGCACAGTTTATTAATCTATGCAAACTCATTGCTATACCAAGTGCTGGTTTATCAATCTGTGTGCACAGACTTCTATGTCTTTTTTTTTTGTCCAACTGTGTGACCACTGTGGGGCTCCACACCAGATTGCCTTGTTAATAATAGGAGTTGAAAAATTGAAAATAAATGGAGAGTGAATGAGGAACCAACTGGTAAAATAAAATTTAAGGAATAGCTTGACCTTTGGGAAATCTTTCTGGTGAAGAGTAAGATGAGAAGATCAATACCACTTTCATATCTATCTGTTAAATAATGTAGCTAGAGCCAGCAGCCTGTTAGCTTAGCTTAGCATAAACAGTGGAAATGGGAACAGCTAGTCTGGCTCTGTCCAAGGGTAACAAAATCTGCCTACCAGCACCTTTAAAGGCCACTAATTAACACATATCTTGTCCGTTTAATCTGGTAAAACTATTTCTCGGCTCTGAGCAGTTGCCAGGCAACCAGTGGAGATAGTCCCAGCTGAAAACTATTCAAGCACATAACCCTAAAATTGCCATTTTTACACTGAACTTTTTGTACAGATTAAATAAAAGCGATATAATGTGTTAATTAATGAGATTTAGAGGTGCTGGTAGGCAGATTTAGTTACCTTCAGACAAAGCCAGGCTAGCTGTTTCTTCCTGTTTCCAGTCATTGTGCTAAACTAAGCTAACCGGCTGCTGACTGTAGCCTTATATTGAGCAGACAGGTATGAGAAAATGGTATCAGTCTCTTCTAATTCTGTGTGATGTCTCAAAATTTTGAACTTTTGTGTTGTTAAATTTAATATTTGGGAATTTAACCAATTATGTCCCTTAAAATGTATAATGAAACTGATTTACAATTGTAATTGTAGATAATAAATCAGTTTTGAATTTATCTATCAAGTATTGTATTTAGTCCTTAATAAATGGTTTCAAAATTTGATGAATTGATTTATTAGCTCTGATAATTCAGTTTTCACTTTTCTTTTAATTAAATAGTTATTAGTTTATAAATGGATATGCTGTGTTTATTGATGGATTAATTGTTTCATTTGCAGCCCTCTTGGGTTTGTAAATTAAGTAATATATTTAAGTATGATACCATTAGAACATGAAATTATTTTATTCTTAAACATATAAAATGAGAAACAACATGATATAAGACTTTGCACATCTTAGGCATAGTATCGCATCACTTGATTCTATATGTTGCTTAAAATAAACATTTGAGTAAAATGTACAGTAGATACAGAAAGTACTCAGAGATTGTTGTAGATTTAATTTTAAATAGATAAACGTGCCATTTTCCTCATCAGTCTACACTCAATAACCCATAGTGACAAAGTGAAAACCTACTTTTACAAATGTTTGCAAACTTATCTGAATACTTTTGCAATTTTCAGTTTTAGATATTTAATAAATTTGCAAAAAATTCTAAAAATGTGTTTTCACTTGATGGGAAAAAATACCATTTTTATACATTTTAAAACAAAATCTACAACTGAAGGTGAAAGGATCTGAATACACTGTACATTTATAACCTCAAGTCACATGCATACACTTGACGCTCACAATTCTATTGTATTTCAGCTGGTTCTTAATCGAAATCTAATGATTTAATTTGTTTAATTAATTAAACTATTGCTAATTAAACCTTATCTGGTCATAGAGAGTCAAGATTAGTTGCACACATTATGCTGTATTCACTTTCTGCTTCAGTGTCATTGATATTAAACTTAACTGATTTATATAGAATATTTTCATATATTGTTGAAGAAAGAGTATTATATATTTCATCAGATTTTTCCTTATTTTAAATACTTGTAAAAGTCAGTTTATTCCTGAGTGTAACAAAAAATACACAATAATTTTACAGAGAGTGCAACAATAAAGTAATCCTTACTGAGCTTTTGGGGAATGCTGATGAAACTGCCAAGTTCACTGCAAGGAAAATGAAGGTATTCATCCTCACGTGTGTCTTGGGCCAGATTGAATTTGTACAACAGAGATTTGATGAAGGTACATGGAAGTAAGCAATCACGGATAGGTACAGTTTATTATAACTTAAATAGATTTTTACAAAATGAAGACACTATAATTTCCAGCAAATAGTTGGACATTTGGACATAAATTTCTGTATCTTTACATTCTGCCAGTTGGATGAGTTTGGAAGCTCTGAGATAAATGACACTTAGAGGAGAGTTTTAAGGACAAAATACATCTCAGAACAAAACAGGTTTTCAAAAACTCTTAACCAGTTTAAACAACATTCTTATAATTTTTGCTGCCTCTGATAACCACTTTGGTTCAAGTGTACTTGAAGAGAAATCTATTGCTTCATGCTTTGTCAATTTAATCTCTTTTATTAGATTTATGTGAAATATAGACAATTTATTTTGGGAAAATGTCTTATCATTAGTATTATGCAATTTATACATAAACACTATTATCCACAATGAAAAAATAGCAATGTGTAGTGCTGAGTGACAATTTCTCACCCATTCCCCTGTCATATAATATACTTATTGTACTGCAAACCAGGTGATATTTAGCACATACAAGAGTAAAGTTACTCCAGAAAACGACAGAGACATGGTGGCAGTTTGTCAAGCTTTCGTTTTTTACTTTAAAGTAATCATCAGGAGCAGACAGAGGTGGCAGGTGATTGCTTAGTTGCATCAATTAGGCTGATGATGACAAAGGTCTTAAGTGTTTGTGAGATGCAACAACAACAACATCATGTTCACAGCATCATGTAAACAACTTCAGTTCTTTGGAGGCTTTTAAACTGCTGTTCAAGGATGGTTTATATGTGCTTATAGCAAATGTTGCTTTAAGCATACTTGCAATTCTTTCCATTCCTTCCATTCCTTCCATATGAAGCAGGTTTAAAAAAATCCCCAAAATTAACTCTGGTTACGTACCTTCCAGCTGAACATAATCATTCTCTTGGCAGCCAAAAAACCTGTTGTTTTTTCAATATAACAAGCATGTACTGTATTTAATTAAATTCTTTAAAATGACCACACAGCTAAGGAGGTTGGATTTGTTCTGGTTACAGTATGTAACTGTTGTTTCATCATCATCATCACACCTTAAATAATTACACCTGGCTACAATATACATCACACATCATCTTCAAAGAGCTGACAGTATCGCATACACACAACAACACAACAGTTAGAGCTGCAGCAGGAGAAACAGAGATGTGAATCTCCAGTTTGCCACAGATATTTTAAAGAAATCATTTTTCTCTCTGTCACTGCAGTTTTTTGCTTTAACCAGCACCAAGCTGAAACTCTGTATTGCAGGTTGATGTTTATCATAAATGCCATCTTTATCATGGGGGATCATGACCACACCCAACACAAGATTATCAGACAACTCATCTAAATACTTTATTTTCACCGGAGCATAAACCTTTTTGATTTAAGTAACAGCATAACATTTCCTCTGATGTCACATGCAGGACAACCTTTGTATTTTGTATGTTTATTGTCTCTCCATTTTATCATCAATCCAATTTGTTTTCTACCCTGTAATGAGATGTGCAGCTTCACAAGGCAGCAAGCATGGCTATTGATTTTTTTGTCAATTACAGTTTTGGTAACTGTGATACCAAGTTCATATTTTAAGGGATGCTGTGACCTTTATTGTTACGCTAGGACCTACTGACAAAGGTGTGATGGAAGATTTCATCCCCTGGAAGGTGGAAGTTAGTCATTTGAGTGGCTGAGTGATCAAGTGTATTTAGTAATGTATTTTGTATCTTTGGAAGTTGTTGAGATCCTTCAAAATGCTACTGCCACCTCAAACAGAGCTCTTTGTTATTCCAAATAGAAAGACTTTGAGTGCTGGTACTGACTGAAGTGACAATCCAATTGGCTGTAATATTGGTGTCATTTATAGATTTCTTCACAGCCTGTACATAAAGGACCTGGAAACTTATACACTCCTTTTTTGTCATGTTTTGATAGATGGCAGCCACAGGGGAGACATATTCTGGCCTTGGAGCTTATGCAACTCTTTCACAGAACTAGGTCACAATATTCAGTATTGTTCTGACTAACCAGTTTGTTTCATTTCACATTCCGCTCTCTACGTGTTGAGAATATTTCCATTTTGGAGAACAAATTGTCACACACTCTCATAACAGTATGTTACATAAATGATAGTCTATGGACTTGATATATTGAATATTATGACTTCTTACCAACATTTCACAGGAAATGTCAGCTACGGTGTGGCTTTGGTGGCTAGTGTACAAGTATAAACCAAGTATTATAGTTCCTCCTCCCTTTTTGAGATTTTGTATATCTATAAGACCCTTGTGTAAAACAGGAAACAACACATTTTTTGTTTTGAAGCTTTGTTTTTTATTTTCAACAGAATCCACCATTAAAAAAAATCAGAATAAAGGACCCAAATAATATTTCTGTGTCTGTGGGTGGTTTAATTACACCAGGTTACATAAGAATCATCTGACAAGGATCCATGATGTTGAAAGTACACTGTGGCTCAGCCTTTTGGGTTTGCTCACAATAACCAAATACACAGTTGGTTCACAATATAGTCTTACAAGGTTATGTCTGTACAGTAGCAACATCAAACTCAGAACTGGGTGGCTTGCTCATAATTCAAAGATTCAAGAGTCAGGGCTAAGTGCACCCATAATCAATGAACTAAAAAATCAATGGACTTGTTAAAAAAAGTTAAAAAAGTAAAACTGTATATCTGTGACATTTTAACAGGATTACAGTATTTAAAGATGCAATACATATATTTATTATCATTTGAGAATTTGTTAAGCTGTTTTATTTATTTCAGACCCCATACGGTTGACACAAAAACTGTGTGTGAATGATTAATTTGTTTCAAAGAAATACGATATTGTATGAAATCCCACAAAATACTGAAAACATTTTCAAGAATAGATAATCAAAATGCTGCCCAAAACATGCTCCCACCACCAAACCATATTGCATTATTTGATTCTCACATGTTATTGCACTTAATATTCAGCATCCTCTGTGCAGGGACAAGTCTGACTTTTCCAGCCTGAATTATCAACGTGCCAAAAGCATCAGAGCTGGCAGGAGGGTGAGGACTGGGGAGGACACCATAGCAGGAGAGAAGCCAAAAATGCTGCAACAGGAAGAAAGGAATGCATTAAAAAATAAATGATAAAATGATACACAGAGGATCTTTGACTCATCTCTCAAGGTTCTATCACACCTGGCTGTACAGCCTGTCCCGGTTTATTGGGGGAGATTTTTGTAAAATAAAATAATAGTTTGCTGTGCCTTATAACCTTACATGTCAGTGCCTTTGTTATGTGTCTGACCATGTGTAGACTGTTGAAGCTAGCATAGCAGTGTCAAACATCAATCAGTCAGCATTAAAATGAAGCTCTTTTTAGAACTAACAATCAAGGTGTATCGAAGTGTAAAATGTGAGAAGGAATGAATCTGAATACCTGGGATCTCGTGTTTCAGGATTTGGAGGTGTGGTGGTTGCGATCCTGTTAAAAGCATAACGTCATTTGAAAGGAATATAAGTAACATTTCTGCATCTTTCATTGAGTTTTGATATAGTTTTATAAAACAATGTCTTACTGTGGAGAGCATGGGCCATCATCTTGCTCTTTGCGAAGATGTCTTAACTTCACTGATCCCACTTCAGGACATGGTAGAGCACTTCCATTAATGAGAGGAGTGAGATCTAAAAAAAGAAGGCTTCAATTATAGAGCAAAGCTTCCACACAAGTGTAAAGTGATTAAAATGAATGTAAAATTCCAACCAGAACAGTTACAAAATCAAGTTTAGCAGTGAAAATAGTCTTTGTTGGCCTGCCTTGGAAGCTGAAGACGAAAATGGCACTCCCTCCCTTGAGGAAGTCTCTGTATTGAATGTCTTCCAAAGATGCAAGGTAGTGTCTGCCAATCAGTTTGCTTGCATAGACAGTCTCATTATTCTCATCTACAAATTGGGTGCCATTCTTACGGGGATCGTCCCAGACATAGGTTCCTGTTTACAGAGAGCATATTAAACATTAAAAGTAAATAACTACAGAGGAAATACTGTTACATTGCTGAAGTGGTGACTCAATCGTTTTCATTAGTGAATTATTTGAGGGATGTCTTTGTGTGGTTAAAACTCACCATCGTCATTGGTGGCGCTTGGGTCACTGGTGATACTTTTTTGCTTTGACATCTGCAGCTGGATGTTAGGGTTCTGATCTCGGATCTGGAAAGTCACTTGCCTATGTGGGCAGGGCCACTCCAGCTCATCATCATATTTACCAGACAACAGTTGCACAAACACTCCGAAAAATGTCTCGTACAGTATTGCCCCTACCCGGTAAGCATACCCCCCTCTGGAGTACTGCCGTGGGCTGTATATAGTGGTTCCATAATAACTAGTGTTCAAAAGTTTCTCAAAATCATTAATCTGCAAGGTAACGTGTGGACATTCGATCTCGGACAGATTGATGTCATCGATTGAGAAGCCGCCTACAGAGCTTCCTGCTCCTTTCCGAACCACAAACTCCACCTGGAAGTGCTTGGTGGCATCCAGGGAAACATGTTGGAGCTGCCAATGAGATGTTGGTGGACCTGGAGGGAGGATTTTGTGATGACCACATGGCATTACTTAAATATTAATGGGTGCACTTTTAGATATAGCTTAAATGCAAATTGCAACCAAGGCAAAAGGTAAAACACTGCTCATGGTTCATCTTAAATACAATTTAGAATGGAAGATATCAGATAATCATACAGGCGGACATTACCAGTGATCTGTCCCATGAGGCGGACCTTTCCTGTGAAGTCATGTTCATCTTGAAACTCTCTGATCCAGATGTTAAGTTCGTCTGACTCGTTCCCATTGTGATAGTAGTAGAATTGGAGACACTGGATGTGACAGTCCCGGCTGGGTCTCATCCTCTTGGTCTGCAGCGTAGCTGAGTCTCCCTCCTTACCTAATGTTGTGCTAGCATGCATGAAGTAACGTTCATCTTGACCTAGAATGTTGTCAAAAATGAATGTGTTATGGTGGTTCTTCAATTGTGATATCTATATAAAAAGTACCCACTGTATAATTCAAGTACACGGTATATCAGCAAAATTTCTATTAAGACTTTTCTCAAAGCCATTTGTCCCACTAAAATGATAAGTTAAACCTCTTTTTGGTAAATTTAGTCTAAACATGGAGATACAACTTTTGTTTCAATCATTTTCTTGTTCTGTTTGGGGCCTGTAGCAGCCAATAATGTAATAACTACTGTTAATATAATAACTGCCAATAATGTAATTATATTTCCATTGAGTGTGTATGTCTGTGTGTGTGTGTCATCAGGTTTTTGAGCAGCTATTTGAGAGAGGCAACAGTAAGGGTAAGTGTCATGAAAGCCTCACACTTTATAGCCAATAAATAAAACTTAAATAAAGTGATATAAGTATATTATTACAGTTATTACATTTTTTATGATTTTTTTAAACCCAGCTAATAAAGTAATAACCAGCCAATAATGTAATAACCTATTACATTATGTGCAAAAGTTATTACATTATTGGTTTAGAAATTTTAATACATTATGGGTAAGTTATTACATTATTGACTTTTATTACATTAAGAGTGGAAATATTATTACGATATTGGAAGTTATTACATTAATGGTAGTTATTACATTTTTGGCTGCAACAAGGCCTTTTATACCTTTATTTCATAGCTGACAGACATTTGAGAGTTGATGGGTACTGACATGCAACAAAAGGTCTCCAACTATATGCAAACTTTGTTTCATTAAATATTTTGCAATAAACACATGCAATGGTTTAAAGGATAAGTTTGGGTTTTTTCAAGTCTGTCTTAATATACTGCTAATGGCCCATATGTACGTGGAAATGGGCCATGGTTACTTTAACAATTCCCTCTCTCCATACTGGCCCTGAAACTATTCCCCCAGTACAGGGACACTGTAAGAGATGAGGGACAAAATCTACAGCCTCATTTTAGCTCCAGCTGAACTTTGGAATGCATTTTTGCACAGAATGAGGACTGTGAACTTTGTCCCACATTCCCTACAGTGTAGTTGCATTCAGAGAAAATAGTGTTAGGCCCAGTGTGGAGAGTAGGAATTGTTACAATGACCAAGACCCATTTCCATGTACATACTGACACGTATTCAGACAGTCTGAACCCTGAATCTATTCTTTAAGGTGAAAAATTAGATCTTTCAGGCCATTTTGAAATTTTACCATGTTCACTGCCACCAGTGTGGTCAGACATAGGACCACTGGCAATGTGTGTTGTCATCTCCCATTCAATGTCACTTCGTGAACAGCGATCCATTTGACACATGGTCCCATTGGTAAATCCACAGTACATCTTAAATGCAATGGTGGAGTCTGTAGAGGTGAATGAAGAGCACAGGATTGAGGAATATTGACTGACTCGGAGATATCAAATCAAAGCAAGAAAGGTTCTCAGTTTATTGAAGTCTATAGAGTATAAATAAGTAAATGGTGTATAATACAGATCCTTTAACTGTTCTCTACTACAGCTTGTCCATCTCAGCCTGCAAGTGTGTGTGCTTTGCAAGTGAAAATTAGAGTGTTGTGAATGTGACAAATTGGCCAGATTGGCAAAATACACGCAGGCTGTTCGCTAAGCCCCAACGCTAACAAATTTGTTATTGAGTCTTATATGTCCTCTCTGTCTTTATAATTAGCAAAGAGCAGTTTACAAAACATTCAGGCAGCAGCTTCTCATTTTTAGACTGTGCTGTTCGTCGCTTTCACTTGTTAAAATGTGAAAGCGACATTTTAACAGGTCTTGTAAGGTCTTGTAAGCTAATAATTAGGGACAGTCTTGAAATTCAGAAATTAATTCTGTGCAGTGACCATTCAAAATGTTCCTGTTTGGAACAGGCCGATTGCTTATTATTTCTCGAGAACCACATATATATGTATCAATTGACAACCGTATCAGTTAAAATGACAAGGATTTAATAAATTAAATGGTTTTAATCCAGACAGAGACTTCACCAGTGAGACTAAACTGAGGTTGAGCTGTAGAAACAGTTTACGGCCTTCCATTGATTCTGCTGCCAATCGAACATGTCTGCGCTCCTATTGGCTAGCTTTACTGCCTCTGTCTCTGTTTTTTTTCCCTGTGTGCACTTGTTCTTCTCTCTCAGGCAGCTTAACTGAGTGGGGCGCATTTGTCCTGCTCAGTAAGTCAGAGCCCAGAAGCCCCACCCCGCTGTGATGTGACGGTGTTTATATCAAACAGCACCTGCCTCACTCAGACACAGAGCTGAGCAACTCACTGTTCACTTGTTTATTCAAGTTTACTAAACGTGTCGCTTGTCCAAATAAATTCACACTGAACACTGTACTTCCTTTGGTCCTCAGCAGCACACCTGCCAAGTATGATGTCGACTCAGAGCCCAGAAGCCCAGCCCTGCTTTGATGTGATAGTGTTTATATCAAACAGCCTCCGCTGCACTCAGACACAGAGCTGAGCAGCTCATTGTTTGCTTGTTTATTCAAAGCTTATTAATATTAAATGTGTCGCGTCTCCAAAGTGCACCAAAAGATTGTCTGTCTTCACAGTAAATCACCTGTTGAGAGCCTGTCACTCACTTGTTCGTTCGTACTCAGTTCGCTCAGATCTTTTTCTCCTGTTTGTTAAAAATGAGTCGGGAAACCCACAACAAAGCCTAACTTTTAACATTATCAAATGAAGAGAGATGTCATCCGCTCTGATAATGGCGTGCAGTAGCAGAGCCCAGAAGCCCCACCCCACTGCTGCAGAGAGGAGCAGCTGATTGCTTGTTTATTCAGAGTTTAAGTTTATTAATATTAATTGTGCCACTTGTCCAAATTGCACCAAATTCAATACTGCACTGCCTTTGTTCCCCAGTAATGCACCCGCCAAGTGTGGAGTTGATCAGATGAACGGTTCAAGAGATATGCGAAGGACATACAGACATACAGACAGAGATTCCTTCCTTTAGTAGATAGATGATGATACCCAATATTAAAGTACTTGTATTGGCATCAGGACCACAAAAACCTGATCAGTACATTCCTATTCTGACAAAAACTCTTGGGAAAGAGGTTGGAGTGGATGGTTGGGTCAGTAAATCATCTGACATGGGAGGCTGCAGTTTGCATCCCATCTCCTACCAACAGTCAACGTTGGTTTCTGTTAACCATAATGTTTCCCTGATTATGACTATGTAATAATGGCAATAATTACTTTTCTGTGGATGATGGCACATTATGCTCACACAGATTTTAGTCATTTGAAACAAACAATCTTACAAATGGGTTCAGTCCCCTTAAAATCCAGGTACTTACTGCATCTGTAGAGGAGATTCAGCTCCCGAACATCACTGGAACTCACTTCCAGTCTCTGACCAATCACATTCTGGAATTTTGGGTCCTTGGTGATAATTGTAGACCCATTGCCATTACTGAAAAAATCTGCTCCATAGTGCATCACTGACCAGTAGTCATATGGGACTCCGTGGGTGGTGCTGTCTTCTGCGCTTGCTTTTCTAAAATTTCTCTCAAATCCTAGACACACATTAAAGCAACCATCAGTTACAATATACTGTATTGAAAAACATCAAGATCAACATAGATGCTTAAAACTTAATTCACTTATTATTGATTAGACAGCAAATTGTAAGTTAACCCCTCAACAAAAAAGATAAAATTTAAAAAATGAAAGAAATTATTCATGTCTACATTGATCTCTGCAGTGTTGAAAGTTTAAATGACAAGCCAAATAATATTAAAAAAATTAATTTAATTGATTAATTTAATTTTAATTTATTTACAATTTCAACTCTAATTTGACTAATTCTCTTAAAAATTATGTATTTTTATTGTTTCATTAGGCATTTATTAAGGATTATTTCAACATAATTTGATAAATTAATTCATTAATTTGTAAATACTTTTGATTATGCTTCTTTTACTTTACTAAGCCATGAGTTGATTATACTTTCATGTATTTATTGTTGGAGTCATTTATTCATTTACTTCTCCTTCCAGGTCCTTCATACACCTCAACATAATACATACAAAATAACAGGCAAATTATTAAAAAAGTATCAATGAAACCTTCTATGATGTTCTCAGGTACAATCGTCACGTAATCATCTCTGTCATATCTGGACTGTTCATGGAAGAAGCCAAGAGCATGAAGAAACTCATGTTCAGCGATGGAAAGGTCGTCACAGTAGTGGCCGATGGAGAGGACCTGTCCGTTTGGTAGTACTCGCCCAATATATGAATAACATCTAAAATGGAAAAGGCACTCATAAATATTAAACATTTATTACATTTATTAAATTGATATAGGTCTGATACTGAATAAATTAATACATTCATTTTAGCACTACAGGACCGACATGCTTTTAAATTTGGAAGAGTTAAAGGAAATGTTCACAATGTTTCAAGTCTGTCTTAAAACAACATTCAGGTGTCCATATGAACATCAAGAGGTTTTACTGTAATCACACCTCATGTGCATACTGACCATTAAAAGGTCCTTTAATGCGCTTTCAATGTAAGTAATGGGGGACAAAATCCACAGTTCTTGTTTTGTGCAAAAATGTATTTAAACATTTATCTTAAGTTACAATAAGGCTTCAGCAGTCTGAGTAAGTTAAATCAAGTGGATATCTTCAAAAGTTACAGTAGTTTTAGTATGAAATTCCCTCTCCCCTGTTGAGCTGCAGCGGAAGGATAGGTACAAAAAGAAGGAATTTTGCACTAAAAAGGCTGAAACTTTAGAAGATATCCACTTGATTTGATTAATTTTGATAGCTTAAGCCTCATATTACTTGGATAAACTTCTGAATATATTTTTGAACTAAACAAGGACTGTGGATTTTGCCCTCATTTCTTACATTTAAAGTGCATTATAAGAAGAAATTTTTAATGGCCAGTATGAACAGGAGGAATAATAATAGCAAGCGAAACCTGTTTCAGTGTTCATATAGGGACCTAACTATTGTTTTAAAATAGATTTCGATTGGTAGTTGTTGATCATACTGGAAAACAACACATCCCTCAATGAGAAACAAGTAAGTGCATTACTCACTGGGATAGGCAGTTGACATTTGACTAAGAATTCTGCATTTTATGTTAAAATATCATCCATCCAAGTGTTATTTTTCTATTACAATAAATTATTTTACTTATTAATTAGTGTGTCAATTATATAAACCTGTTTATTCTATAAAATGGCTTCCCAAAGTCCAAAGATGACATATTATCACTTGTAAATTGTCTCTTGCAAATGTTCACATATGATATTTTTGTTAGATAAATTGTGATTAATTGATTATCAAAATGGTTGAGGGTTAAATTTAGTTTATTATCTGAATGATTAATTGACTGCTATTTAAAAAGCTGTATTCAAATCAGCATTTCAAATAGTATATATAATTATTTAGTAAAACCAGAGAGGAAATTTACTTCACAACTAACAGCATGCGAAAAGTGTAGGACAATATATGTACAAATATATGAAAAGAAATACAATACATACCCATCATCTTTTTGGACAGAAATGTAATACTCCTCAGAGTCCCTTGGTTTGAAGTCAATGCATGACTTCAGCCTGAACTGGTCCAAGGCTTTTAGAACGACTCCTTTAGCATTCATCTCTTCCATTGTTTATGTGAGTTGTTTTATAGAGAAAAACAAAGAAATGTTAGACAATGTAAATGCAATAGATAAATGAGGTATTCTTGTGTACATTATGCTAAGCTGTGAAGGTTGGCGTGTTTGTTTTGCACAGTTGATGGCATGAAAGTACGTTGACTTTAAAGGACAATTTTTCAAGCTCCATGTCCCAGCTGACTGACACTTATTGAACTGTACTGCCTGCCGTACAATCACATAATGTATTCACTAAAGAGCCTATAGGTTTACTCCTCACTAACAGCTACCAAATTCTGGCTATTATGCAGGCAAAATAATAATTACCAAGGCTTTGGTCCAAAACATATGGAACTGGGGATGGCCATAATGCGTCCACATTATTAATGGAACTCCTTTGTGTTCCCTGTGGCTAAGATGAATAAGAAATGTTATCAGGTGAACTGGAACATAAAATCCATGCATACAGACATGTTTAACATTTTGATAATTTACCTACAAAATGGTTAACTCACCATCAGAATGTCATCATGCAACAAATCTAAGAAAAAGCATAAAGTCAGTTTTTTTTTTTAAAACAAAGAAATCAATAATTAGAAGAGTAGACAGCGAATGTTCCTTTGAAGCCATATGTTGACAAAACCACTAGTGGTGAGATTGTTTTGTCTAACTGGTGTTTCAAAGGTCAAGAATGAACTTTGAATCTCAAATATGAAGATGTTTAACTTTACCCTTGTTTGCTTCCATAATGTTCTTGTCCTGTCCAATTTCTACAAAAACACACAAGATGTTGCCTTTTAAATCACAGTATACTTAAATAATAATAATCAAGTTCAATTAAATTTATGAAATAAAATGAATAATAATAAACTATACCACTTACCCACTATCTCTGGCTGTAAAATCATATTTGATCATATCAGTATATGTAATCATGTAATTTTCAAACACAGTACACAACATGAGATATCAGTAAAAACACGATCCTACAAACTTACTACACTGATGGTACCATAAATAAAATCTAATCAAATTTGAGGTCTTCAAATTAGGAATTAATACTTAATTAAATAATTCAGTTTCTAATTAAACTGTTGATTCAAGCAGTATTTGGAAAGTCAATTTGACTTTCATTCTCCTTTAAAATAGTTAATTCTGAATGTAGCATGAATACATAATTTTACAGAAAGTACAGCAATAAATTAACTCTTACTGGTTTCAGGGTGAACACTGTTGCCAAATTCACCACAAGGAAAATGTATCCCTTCATCGTCACAGTCTGTCATGCGCCACACTTAAATTGTACAAAAGAGATTATATATATATAAAAAAAAACATGAGAAGACATTCAAAGATATTTATGATGTTACTGAAATGCATACTTAAATTTTTCATTTAATTTAATTTGAATTTAATTTTATTAAATTTGCCTTTAAAGAGGATATAAAATGTCAATTCTTGTTTACCTTCTGCCCGCCTGATTGTCTGTTCCTCAAGTGAACATGAGAAGCTTTGGCTGTGTCAGGACAGTTTTAAGCAAGCATGAAAACCCACACGGAAAAAACAAAACAAAACAGGTTCCACAGAACTGCTTTCATAAAAAAAAAAGTCATTGTTCACATGATTCTCAGGTATGCGAAAGTTGCTGTTTTGTTGGCAATACAGTAAAGATAGAGTCCATTGTTATGTGCTTTGTCATCACCTTTGCATGTCAGTTTGTTATCAGATTTTTTTGAAATGCACAGAATGTACCATAGTAATCTCCTTTAATCCCAGAAGACAGCCTACATCCATTTTTTTCTTTCAGGTCTTAATTACATTTGGCACTGCGCAATAGGATTTTACTAAGACAAGTGAAATGTGTAACGGGTATAGGTTGGACCCAATAGCAGCACAAATGACACGGGTATAAACTTTGCAGTCTTTATTTCACACGATGTCAGGGCAATATTAGCACGGTCGGAGAAACACAGTTTTTGAACCCCAATCTTCCACTCCCACAGCGGACAAAGACCAGGGAACAGGCAGGCAGAACTCAGAGTCAGGGACAGAAGGCTGGTGGGTTTACCGGGGCAGAGACGAGGGGCGATGGTCGAAGACAAGCTGATCAGAAACCGGGAAGGCAGTCCAGTGAAGATAGCAAGATGACTGAGCATAGTAGCGTAGACAATCTGACAAGGAGGGAGTGGGCCGAGGCAGCTTATATACTGGCTGATTGCAGATGATGAGCAGGTGGGAGCGCCAGGTGAAGGTGGTTGAACTAATGAGGGGTGTGGCAGAGCAGAGAGTGAGACTGAATGATTGGATGATTGGATGATTCCCACAGCAACAGGTGAGGGGGAGAGCAGACTCTGACAGAACCCTCCCCTCAAGGGATGGCTCCCGACATCCCTAAAAAGGCACTATAAACAGGGCAGGAGATGGGACTACAACTCCTGGGAGTCGGACCAGTCCACCTCCTCAGCCGGGTGGGCGGAGGGGGTCCAGTGGAAGGACTCTCCATCATCTGTAGCTTCCCCCAAGGAACGGTCCCCCAGAGGCCGGTCTGGTGGAGGCAAAGTGCGGGCTCCCCGACGGGCAGGCATCTTAGCTGGCTGGTCAGGATGACACAGATGAAAATCAGCAATGAGGTTGGAGTCGACGATGAAACGAGCAGGAACCCAGGATCTCTCTTCCGGGCCATACCCCTCCCAGTCCACCAAGTACTGAAGGCCTCTCCCCCGCCGGCGGGAGCGCATCAGGCGATGCACCGTGTAGACTGGACCCCCGTCAACAATGCGTGGAGGAGGTGGTGGCGGTGCTGCAGGGACCAAGGGACTGTCATGGACCGGCTTCACCTTGGAGACATGGAAGGTTGGATGGACGCGCATAGAGCGCGGGAGCTTCAACCGTACTGCAACAGGGTTGATGACTTTCTGTATAGTGAAGGGTCCAATGTGTTTAGGTGCCATCTTCCTGGATTCCACATGGAGGGGCAGGTCTCGGGTGGAGAGCCACACTCGCTGACCCGCTTGGTAAGTGGGTGCAGGGGTGCGGCGGCGGTTGGCGGCGGCAGTGTAGCGGTCCACAGACCGAAGGAGGATGGAACGGGCCCGGAGCCAGGTTCTGCGGCAGCGGCGGATGAAGGCTTGGACAGACGGGCAGGAAACCTCCTTCTCCTGGGTGGGGAACAACGGTGGTTGATAGCCGTATGCACATTGGAAAGGAGAGAGGCCGGTGGCAGAGCAGATGAGGGAGTTGTGGGCATATTCTACTCACAACAGCTGTGAGGACCAGGAGGAGGGGTTCTGGGAGGCCATGCACCGCAGGGCCGTTTCCAACTCCTGGTTCATGCGCTCCGTTTGCCCATTGGTCTGAGGGTGGAAGCCGGAGGACAGACTGCAGAACTCTCTCCAAAAAACAGAGGCAAATTGAGGCCCACGGTCTGACACCACATCGACAGGGAGGCCATGAAGACGGAATATGTGGAGCAGGACCAACTGAGCAGTTCTCTTGGCTGAAGGGAGCTTGGGCAGAGGCACAAAGTGGGCCATTTTACTGAAGCGGTCCACAATGGTCAGGATGACAGTATGGCCTTCAGAAGAGGGAAGGCCTGTCACAAAGTCACAAAGGAGATGTGGGACCACGGGCGGTGGGGAACAGGAAGAGGCTGCAGAAGTCCTGCTGGGGCCCGGCGGGAGGTCTTGTGTTGATTACAGACTGGGCAGGCTTTGACGAAGTCCTGGGTGTCCTCTTTCAAGCTGGGCCACCAGAAGCGCTGGAGGAGGGCGTGCTGTGTCCGTCGAGCACCAGGGTGGCAGGAGAGCTTGGAGGAGTGGGCCCACTGCAGCACCTCTGACCTCAAGGCTGGAGGGACGAACAAGCAGTTTGGCGGGCAGGAGCTGGGACCAGGCTGTCCCTCAGCCGCTGCTCTCACCCTCTCCTCGATGTCCCAGGTCACTGCGGCGATAAGACAGGACCCAGGGAGGATGGGCTCTGGCCCCTTTCCAGATTCCTCCGCTCTCTGGAATTGCCGGGACAGGGCATCGGGCTTGGCATTACGAGACCCAGGGCGGTAGGAGAGGGTGAAGTTGAACCGGGCAAAGAACAGGCACCAACGGGCTTGGCGGGAATTCAGTCTCTTAGCCGATCGGATGTACTCCAAGTTCTTGTGGTCAGTCCAGACCAGAAAAGGCTCTTTGGTACCCTCCAACCAATGCCGCCACTCTTCAAGAGCCATCTTCACCGCCAGCAGCTCCCTGTTGCCAATATCATAATTCCTCTCGGCAGGCGACAAACGCCGAGAGAAGAAGGCACATGGGTGGAGCTTCTGGTCAGTGGCAGAGCGCTGGGACAGGACAGCCCCTATCCCCACATCAGAGGCATCCACCTCCACAATGAACTGGCGATTAGGGTCGGGCATCTGAAGGATGGGTGCTGAGGTGAACCGTGTCTTGAGAGTTTGGAAGGCTTTGTCAGTGGAAGGTGACCACTGAAAAGGCACCTTGGAGGAGGTCAGGGCAGTGAGAGGAGCTGCCACGGAGCTGTAATTGCGGATGAAGCGGCGGTAGAAATTGGCAAAGCCCAGGAAGCACTGAAGCTGTTTGCGGGACTCAGGAACAGGCCAGGAGGTGACGGCAGAGATTTTAGCTGGGTCCATCTGTACACTGTCTTTTGCGACTATGTACCCCAGGAAGGACACTGAGGAGGCATGGAACTCACACTTCTCAGCTTTAACAAACAGGGAGTTCTCAAGGAGGCGCTGGAGGACGGCTTGGACATGGTGAATGTGATCATCTCTGGACTGGGAGAAGATGAGAATGTCATCCAGGTAGACAAAGACGAACCGGTTGAGCATGTCTCGAAGAACGTCGTTTACCAGGGCCTGGAAGACGGCGGGGGCATTGGTGAGGCCGAATGGCATGACGAGGTACTCGTAGTGCCCTGTCGGGGTGTTGAAGGCCGTCTTCCACTCGTCTCCCTCTCTGATGCGGACAAGGTGATAGGCGTTGCGCAGGTCAAGCTTGGTGAAAATGGTGGCCCCCTGGAGCAGCTCGAAGGCGGAGGAGATGAGTGGCAGCGGGTACCTGTTCTTGATAGTGATGTCATTTAGCCCTCGGTAGTCAATGCAGGGTCTCAGGGTCTTGTCCTTCTTCTCCACGAAGAAAAAACCCGCCCCGGCAGGAGAGGAAGAAGGACGGATGAGACCCGCAGCCAGAGAGTCATTGATATAAGTCTCCATGGCCTTTCTCTCGGGCTCAGACAAGGAGTACAGGCGCCCCTTGGGGGGTGAAGTCCCAGGCAAGAGGTCAATAGCGCAGTCGTAGGGACGGTGCGGAGGCAGAGATGTGGCTTTGGCTTTACTGAAGACCAGGCAGAAGTCATGGTACTCCGGCGGCACCCTGGAGAGATCGGGCGAGGAGCTGGGGCTGGGGGAGTGAAGTGGCAAGGAGGCTTGCTGCAGGCACCTGAGATGACAGGAGGGGCTCCACCCTTGAATGGCCCCCGTGACCCAGTCGATGTGAGGGTTGTGAAGACGGAGCCAAGGATACCCCAGGATGAGAGGCAGACGGAGTGAGCTCAGGATGTGAAACTGGATTGTTTCGTGGTGGTTGCCAGAGAGCAGCAGATGGACAGGGGAGGTTTGATGTGTGATGTTGCCCAAGATGTGTCCATCTAGGGCTCTAGCGGGAACTGGTTGTGGCAAGGGAACCCGCCCGAGCCCCAACTGAAGGGCCAGCTCCTCGTCAATGATGCAGGCATCAGCCCCAGAGTCAATGAAGGTAGCCATGGTGTGGGGACCGTCCGGAAGGAGGAGCCGGGCCTGGAGCAGAGCTCTTTGGGGACGGGGAGACACTAGGGAAGTTGGGCTCACCAGGATCTCCCCCATTACTGATGAGCCCTGGCTTTTGCTGGACATCTCGAGATGAAGTGCCCTGCTGCTCCACAGTAAAGGCAGAGGTTGGCCTTACGGCGATGCTCCTTCTCCTCTGGGGTGAGGGAGGTGCGTCCCAGCTGCATAGGCTCAGGATCCCCTGTCTGCAGAGCTGAGGAGGAGGCAGAGTTGGCTGCGACGGCACCCCTATGGGAGCGGGACGGCAGAGGGCGATGGCCTCCCCCTTGACGCTTCTCTCGTCGCCGGGCCTGGATGCGGAGGTCGATGCGGGTGGCCAACTCAACCACCCCATCCAACGTGGTGGGCAGGTCATGGGAAACCAGTTCATCCTTGATGTAGTCGGCCAACCCGTGGAGGAATGCGTCACAGAGGGCCGAGTTGTTCCACTTGCTTCGGCTGGCTCTGGTGCGAAAGTCTATGGAGTAGTCTGCCACTGTTCTCTCGCCCTGTTTCAGTCCAATCAGACCTCCGATTGCCTCAAGACCACAGGTATCCAAGCCAAACACCTTGCGAAGCTCTGTGGCAAACAGGTCAAAGGAAGCACAGGCTGGTGACCGTCTCTCCCACTCGGCTGTCCCCCATAACCGAGCTCTGCCCGTCAGATGGTTGATGACGAATGCAACCTTCGCTCCCTCAGTGGCGAAGGTGTGGGGCTGCAGAGCAAACAAGAGAGAGCAGTTGGTGAGGAAAGGGCCACAGGTCTCTCGGTCACCCTCGTAGCGCTCCGGGATTCCCACCTGGGGCTCAGGGGCATCCATGGGTGGCAAAGGGGCTGGAGCAAGTGCAGGAGCGGTAGCAGGCGGAGCAGGAGGAAAAGCAGCCCCAGAGGCTTGAGGGGCTTGGGTTAGCAGGGCTGTTAACTGCTGCAGCTGTCCAGCTAACATTGTTAGCGCCTGCTCGTGGGCTGCTGCTGCCTGTTTGGTTTCAGTCACTGCTGCTGTCATCATGGCCTCATGTTGTTGAAGGACACCTTCAATCCTTTCAAGGCGACTCAGCGGTGAGGGTTCGTGCGCTGGATCCATAATTGGTCAGATTGTACTGTAACGGGTATAGGTTGGACCCAATAGCAGCACAAATGACACGGGTATAAACTTTGCAGTCTTTATTTCACACGATGTCAGGGCAATATTAGCACGGTCGGAGAAACACAGTTTTTGAACCCTGATCTTCCACTCCCACAGCGGACAAAGACCAGGGAACAGGCAGGCAGAACTCAGAGTCAGGGACAGAAGGCTGGTGGGTTTACCAGGGCAGAGACGAGGGGCGATGGTCGAAGACAAGCTGATCAGAAACCGGGAAGGCAGTCCAGTGAAGATAGCAAGATGACTGAGCATAGTAGCGTAGACAATCTGACAAGGAGGGAGTGGGCCGAGGCAGCTTATATACTGGCTGATTGCAGATGATGAGCAGGTGGGAGCGCCAGGTGAAGGTGGTTGAACTAATGAGGGGTGTGGCAGAGCAGAGAGTGAGACTGAATGATTGGATGATTCCCACAGCAACAGGTGAGGGGGAGAGCAGACTCTGACAGAAATGTCAACGTCTATCTTTCTGTGTAATTAAACTTGACAATCAAGTCAAATGAATCTATGTTAAGTAAATGTTAAGTGAGGTTTAAAGTTCTGAACACTTCTTACCACAAACTCAACTTAAGTTTTGTGGTTGAGATTTTTTCATTTATTAAATTTATTGAGGGTGCATCAGTAAGGTTGTCTGTTTATTTTGGGGATCCATGGTAGATTAAAACAAGACTAAGCAGCTCTTTGAGGCTATAGGCACTGCTGACATGCTCACATTGACAATGCAAACAACCTGATGTTTAGCAGGTATAACGTTTAACAGTGAGTAGAATATACATGATAAACAATACATCAGTGGGGTAGTAAAGCAATTATATATATTTTTATCCTTAAGTATTTTATTTAATCTTTGTTTCTGATTTACCATTTTTTGGCTAAATTACTTGTTTTGCCTTATGCACTGCATTGTACTCAATTGCTCTTAGATTTTTTGACAGAATAAACTGACAGTTACAAAAAATTTATAAAAAAACACAGCTCAAAGGAATAGAAATGACTGCACTGAAAGTCACAGATGTTTGTCCACAATAAACTGTGGAACTTTTCCTTTGTAACTTCCACAGCTCCAAATTTGAAGAAACAGGTAAAATTAGAATTAAAAATTGTATGCACACTTACAGCTGGCAAACATAACACACACACACACACACACAAAAACTGAACATCTTAAGGACTTTTTTTATTAGCAGGTGATTGAGTTTGTTCTACAGATTCCATTTACTGCTGGGTTCATGTACGGCAGGTAGCTGAATGGCAGGAAACACGAAGAGGCAGGAATTCTGATGAGTGAGTTATGTAAGAATCTCTGATGGCTGTTGTGTATTTCCTAAAAGTAAGAAACAAAAACATCATAAGATAAAGTAGCAAAATACATTCAGAGCAATTCCACAACATGAGCGAAGGGAAACTTACCATTATGGGGCTGGTCCTCTTGGAAAAAGGCTGATTTAGCGTGACGTGGCTTTCATGTTTGGTCTAAAGAATCACAAACTCAGTAAATGTGAGCGTTGAATATTAAATGTGAATGTAGATTTACTAATTGAAGATCTCCATGATATTTAAAAGTACACTTTAGCTCAGCACTTAACACTTAATTTCATAAAGCTTTTTGAACTTACCCTGTGTCACACGGGTTGAAGTTGTTTGAGGAAGTTGTTGTAAATTTGCTTGGCAGAAGTTCTGGACAAGGCAGAGTGCTTTTATGCTGCAGACTGGAAATGTCTTGAGAAAATGTGCAAAGATTTAAACAAAGCCACAATATCAAAATGAAAAAAGAGGTCAGTGTTGATAAATGATCCTTGATTATAGATTTTTGGGTTAAGAGTGCGGTTTCCACCACAACGTGGTTACTTTTTCTGATCAGAGAAAAAAGTCAAGAGAAGTTTGCATAACTGTATATTAGAGAAAAGAATTACAACTAGTAGATGTAACAGTTCACATCTGCGATATTTAAATTGAAACAATAGGCTATTAGCTTGAATCAATAATGTGAAATTTTCCATTACAGCACCAAAGATCTAGTTAATAATAAATCTGATCAAGATGAGACATGATAGCAAACCTTTCATTGAAAAGAGGAAGACAGCAGTACCCCCCTTCAGGAAGTCTTGGCTCCTAACTTGCTCCAGAGATAGAAATGATTTCAGCCCATAGGCTGGGTTCACATATACAGATTCTTCATTCATTCTAATTCGTCTTCCCACTGTACGAGGGTTGTCAAATGTGGCTGCAGAAAAACATAAAGCATGTCTCCTTACAGATATGTACATGTCAGTGGTGACAGTATTACAAATGATTATCCATCATGGTAGAACATGGAGATATCTCTAATGAAGACTTACTGTTCGATGGATCAGTGGTCAGAGTGATCTGCTTGGACATCTGTTGTTGAATGTGAGGGTTCTTGTCCAGCATGATGAAGGTCAACTGCCTCCATGGGCAAGGCCATTCCAGTGTTGAATCATAGTCACCTGACACTAAGCGAAAATACACTCCAAAAAAAGTTTCTCGCAAAGCAATTACCATCTGATAAGCATAACCTTCTGGAGAATACACCCGAGGGCTGTACAGGTAAGAGTTGTAGTCAGTGGTTGTCAAAAGCCTCTCAAAGTTCTCAACCTGCCAGATATTATGTGGACACTCAGACTCAGACAGGTTGATGTCATCAATGGAAAAGCCTCCCGAAGAGTCTTCATTTCCATTATGCACCTCAAACACAACCTGAAAGGGCTTGGCAGCATTCAGGGGAACCCTGTAATACTGCCAATCAAAGGTTGGTTCACCTGGAGGGGAAATAAATGCTTTTATCAATTTCTGCTCATAGTTTTCATCTTTTTTGCTTCTGACTTGTTTTTTTTTAGTCATGCTAGCTGGAAGGCTTTATGGATGGCAATCAATCTATCAGTCAATCCACAGATAGTTCATACTGAAATATCCCAACAACCATTGGAAGGACTGCCATGAAATTTTGTATAGATATTTATGTAAAAACCTTAGAGATCCCCTGATTTTCCCAATACTGATTTATGATCAAACAGCTGCAAAACTAGTGACATTCCCATCAACTCTGAAAGAAGCATTTCATGTCATATTACATAGAAAACAGTTTCTCTAATTATCTCTCTGTTTTCCTCACCAGTGATCTGACCCATGAGGCGGAGATTTCCTGTAGAGTCCCTCTCATCCTGGAACTCCCTGATCCAGATGTTGAGCTGGTCCGATTCACTCCCACTGTGGTAGTAGAAGAACTGGAGACACTGGACATGACACTCCCTAGAGGGGCTCATCCTGTGGGTCTCCAGCCAGGCTGAATCTCCCTCCTTACCTGATGATGTGCTAATATGCATGAAATAACCTGGGGAATGTTTAGGTGTGATCATTTTTCAGCCAATTTTTGTTTTATTTGATATAGCAGGTGTTGAACTTAATATCTAGCTTGTTAGGACAGATCTTCAGAAAGTTAGTGTTAAGTTCTTTACCCCCCATCTTATCAAGGTTGGTGTGGTCAGTAAAAGGTCCTCCAGCAGCAGTGCTCACTCTCTTCCAACCTTTGGTCAAGCCTTTTTCACAATAGCTCATCCCACAGATGTCGACATCGGAGAAGTTGCAATGCTCCATAAAAGAAACTGATGCATCTGTGGTCACACAGCAAAAACATACATCAAATAAGACACAATTAAAACATGTCTTTTTAAGTAATGTATAATGAGGAAGTGCATCATTCTCATTATCATGCGAGCAGTGTCAACTTACTGCAGTTATAAAGGCGATTCAACTTATAGACATCTGTTTGGCTCATTTCGATTCGCTGGCCAATTTTGTCCTGGTACTGTGGTAGCTTAGTGGCAATCGTGATTCCCGAGTTTTTGGAGAAGAAACTTTTTCCATAGTGCATTACTGATAAGTAGTCATATGGAGCATTAAATGTTGTACTAGAACTTGGGGTTAATTTCTGGAAATTATCTCTGTATCCTGTTGACCAAGCAGACATGGACATTCATGGTTTAAAGATATTTATTTTTTCTGTTGGTTATAACATATCCAAACTGAAATCAGAATTTAAAAATCAATAATACAAAAATCTCTGAAAATTGTTTTGTAGTGCCAATGTTTTATGCAGGTTCTTATTTATAATCAGCAGCTTAAGCTGTTTGCTTCTATTTTTCACTTCATTTTTAATCATGTGAAGCACTTCTGAGCTGTGTTAGTCACACAGGGATCTTGTTTACTGTAAACTGCTGTGAATAGTGTCTCCTGGCAGCAGAGCAGAAATTAAAGATATATTTTTTGTTTAAGAAAAATCTGTTAAAACCAAAAACAATGAGCCTTAAATTTTGAGGTCTAATATTGCTTTTAAATATTGTTATGGCAAAGTATATCTGACAAATGCTTTAAAAGATGGGGATGCTGATTTCAAACCGTCTTTGATGTTTTTCCAGATAATGGTTACGTAGTCATCTCTGTCGTATCTTGATTGTTCATGATATAAGCCCAAAGCGTGGAGAAACTCATGCTCTACTGTGCCGAGACGATCGCATCGATGACCAATGGAAACAACTTGGCCACTTTCAATAATCCTTGAAACATAAGAATAACACCTGCAGAGAGCAGAGAAGTGACACATAGTAGACAGAGTAAATCAATTTGAAGTTTAGATTGCCACAGTGGAAAGTTAGTAGATTATGTGTATGGAAAAACAGAATTACCCTTCATCCTTTCTGACTGTAAGGTAGTATTCCTCAGACTGTCTGGGCTTAAAATCAACACATGACTTCAATCGGAACTGCTCAAAGGCCTGGAGAATGACTCCTTTAGTGTTCATATCTGTGCTCATAGACAATAAAATCATTATTAGCATGTAGTTGGTTTTCTGATTTGATCATACCTCAGCAATGTATAAACAGTTATCAATAGAGAGGGTCTACAGACTACTGTGTAACTCACCAAGGTTGTCTTCTAATACATAAGGAACAGGGTTGTCCCACAGCTGCTCAGTATTTAAAATAGCGTTCCTGGCAACCCTTGTTTTCATATTAATTTCCTTGGGAGACGTAAAGGCATTAAATTAATAGACACAAACCCAACAAGCTATCCAGTAAAAAAATATTGCAATATAAAAAGTGGTGCTCATTACTTACTTGCATAATGTCACCCTCAAATAAATCCAAACCTGGAAGGTAAACAAAAAGATGTCTGCTGTTGTCACTGAAAGCTGCGACAAAAACTACAACAGTACATTGCAGGATATTGTTACTAAAGTCAAGTCAGTTTTATTTACATAGTGCCAAATCACAACAGAAGTTATCTCAGGGCACTTTTCACATAGAGCAGGTCTAGACTGTACTCTTTAATTTACAGAGACCTAACATTCCCCCATGAGCAAGCACTTGGCGACAGTGGCAAGGAAAAACTCCCCTTTAATGGGAAGAAACCTCGAGCAGAACCGGGCTCTAGGTGGGCAGCCATCTGCCTTGATCAGTTGGGTTGAGAGAGAAAGAGAGAGGGGGAGAGGGGAAAGACCACATGAACTAATTGTGCATTTTCTTTGCCAGTACTTCTATAGGTTACTGTTCCAGAGGAGGCAAGAAATATAGTATCTCATTCATATATTTACATGCAGTATATAAACAACTAAAATCTTTACCCCATCTTACCTTCATTTATTTCAGTTATGTCCAAGTCCTCCTCATCATCGATATCTTAAGAATAAAACAAATTACATTGTGAGATTTACACAAAAATACATTCTATTTTTTTTAGACCAGCTTACACTGCATTTGTATTTGTGCTCTTTATTGTATGTATGCATTATGCTATCTTTTGATTTAAATATGTAAGAGGTGCCCACTTTGCAACCTTCCAAATCAAAGTTATGTTATTCCTGTTCTATATATGGTTTTACCATAACAGCAAATGTCAACAGATTGTTTAAATATTAATGATATTTCAATAACATTTTGGCTTTTGATTTTATTTCATTAAAAACAAAAAGCCTTACCTATTAACAATGGCTCAAAAGACTGAAAATGAATAAAAGAGAGTATCTAAATAGAGTAAATTCAAATTCAAAGATACTACTTTTTGTAATAATACAAATAAGTAAATGTACTTACCTTGGCAAAGTGAAGTATGCTCAGCAGAACAATTATGCAGTTATACATTATTGTGAATGAATGTCCACAAAATGGTAAAGATCGACAATTGGAATATACAGTATTAGAAATAAATACAATGAATAAATAAAAATGACTAAATGCAATTGAAATATCGACACATCTAAATGCCTCATAAATAAAAATCCTCAGTTCTTGAATCTATAGTCGCATTCTGCTGTCTATTTTTGATCTGTTCTGCTATTTCCACCAATTCACTAGTCTCCTCAAAGGATTCCTAAATTTTGTTCCTGTATTAAGACCATTATCAGATTTTCAATTTCCATATCTACTGTACAAGCTACAACTCTACCTAATATGTCAAAAACTCCTACTCAAGTGAAGACACAGAGTAGTTTGGGATACCAAACATGTCCTTCCACAAACATAAAAGGCCTCACTAATTAAAGATTGGAACTACACTCCCCTTTAGGCTGTCAAAGAATTCAGCATATTACTGTCTGACAAATATTACTCATTTAGTGCCTGAAGCAAAATTGAGAGCTGTGTGTGAAGATGAGAAAGACTTTGACAAAAATGTGCACCAAAAACTTAGTAAAATAAAGGTGAACATTTGAAATGCCTTTAACTATTGAAGCAGGAAATTTGAAAAGGTTTTTGTGTTCATTGTACCTGTGCATCTCTTCTAAACTAACATTTTCTCTTCACATGAGTGAGTGCACCTCTGGTGTGACGTGTTCTCACCTTTATGTACTTTGTGACAGAAGTCCTTCAACCTGTTGATCTACTTTTAGTGACAGTAAAAAAACAGTAAAATGACACCACTCTGCTTACCTTACAGAGCCCATATTGTTGGAGGCACGAAGATTGCTTATTAACCCAAAGGTAACCTATTCAGACTAGATTGCTAAAATGAATGGGTGTTGTGGGCTGTGTAAGAATGTAAATTTCAGTACACTTAGGCAACCAACTAAATGAGCAGTTAAGACAGTAGACCCCAACAGAAGGTAAAACCTTTGTCAAACAGAACAATCCATATACAATCTTTTGAAAAATAACGTGTAAAGGAGACAGAACATGTCTAATTGAAATATCTTAACAGCTATTTGATGGATTGCCATCAAATTTTGGACAGTATATGTATAAACTGATCTATACAGAATCTTATGACCTTACAGGAAGTTTTTTTTTATTTTTTTTTTTTATGGCTGACGCAAAGACTGGATGGAAGTGTTTAAACATACATGTGTAGTATTCACGTGTATGTGTATGTATACATGTCTGTTTATTATTATTATTATTATTATTATTATTATTATTATTATTATTATGCTTCATTTTTTGTATTTCTATCTAAATGTACCCATTATCTATCTGTTTATAGTACAGATTACTCTAAAGTAGCTATAGTTTTAATTATTCAATTATTATTGTATCCATAAGCTTTCTGAAAGGATTATTTATGTTTCTGAATAAAAAGTATCATAAAATCTCCAAACCAACAAATTCCACTGCCACATGTGTTAAAAACTACAATTCTTGCCCATGTTGAGATGTCTGGTAAATAAACATAAATCTTAATTTGACAAATGGACTAAAAACTCTCCCTAATTAAACCTTTTAACAAAGATTTTTGAGTAAATATTAGTTTACTCAAGTTAAGGGGCCAGTGTAGCATCCTGACTGTAACATTTAATACACCCCAACCAACCTTCTTCATTTCAATGATGCTCTTGAAAGAAGTGACCATCCTTTGCTACTAATACATCTTCAAAAAATACATAATAAAAAGTACTGTAAGTGGAATTGCCAGTATTAGACTACTTGAAAAACATACTTAATTATAGGAAGTACAAAGCTTTTAAATAGTTACAGTTACCACCACTCCTTAACCCTGGGACAATGAACCCAACTGTCCCTCCTTAAATAACCAATTGGACAACCCATGTATGCCACTCAGAATTCATTTGTCACAACTGGACAATTAAAAGTAATTTGAAACGAAACTAGAAAAAAACCTAAAAATAGGGGCATGGGCTTAAATATGGCTGTCACTGGTTGCACAAAAAATATCACCTCTGAATGAATGTGTTGTTGTTTGCAAAGTGAGGAGGGGAGTGAGAAGATTCCTCCTCTGTCCACAGAAGTCCCCCAACTGGTTAGTGCGGCTTTCGTAAAGGTAATGTTATGTTAAAACTTACATCATACCTTCATGTTCCATTGGAATTTCTAGCATAATTATACTCCCTTACAGTCAAATAATTATTACCAGCTAGTGTGGCTCAAAAGGAGAATGTAACATGCGTGCTAGTTATTATTATTAATTAAATCACTTCCTTGCTTCTCAGGGGAAGGTTAAATTTCAGTTGCAACATCATCTTAAAACATAAATACTCAAAAAATTTACAAGTGAAATGCAAAAAAGAATTTTTCTGTAAAAGTAGTATAATGAGAAATGTAATCTACAGTACAAATCTGCAGGGTGATATTTTCAGTGTGTCGTGGGCAGGCTTTCTGCCATCAGGGCCACTGAGGGTGTCAGCATATAAACGGTTATAATACTTAGAATGGTATATATTATGTTACAGTTGTTTTGAGGTAATGCAAATCAATGAAACTACTTTTTAGAAATGCGTCACACTATTAAAGTGATGCGTTTCATACTCTGCCTATTCTCACAAAACGTCTGTTAGTTTCAGGTGCACAGCCAAACACGTGGAATATTTCCCAGTACAGATGTAACTGCAAATTAAGATGGGAATGATGTTGCAGCACTACTGTTTTCCATCCAATCAGAGGAGGTAGTTTGTACTGGTTTTGTAACGACAGGCTTTTCTATATTTTCCACATTTTTTTGGCATGCTGTCAACCATGGCTCTGCCTAGTCAAATCTTATTGTTTATTGTTTTTATTAGTATTTGTCTGTCAGCTGTGTCTCTTACGGTTGGTTTATATAGGCTCCCATCTGTCTGAAAGTCTGAACGGTTCAGTGGAAGACTTGATAAATCTATAAATAAAGATAGAAAAAAGCATTCCATATTTATAGTTATACTCATGAGCTTTTACTTGAACCAATGTCAGAAAGCTTTTAACATTAAAATATTGATGAACATTTTGTAAGAAGATTGACCTTTCACTAAGTGTACTTATTACAAGAACAATCTGTTGCTGATTAATAGAAGATGGCAAAAGTGCCATTAATGGGTGATGGTTTCACTTCACTGTAACTTATCCAAACATGCCGACAGGATCGGATTGAGTGTTCACCTTTTTCAGAACAGCTGAAATGACGCATGGCCAAGCATTGTTAATACCCACAGATATTTACAGTACTTTATTTGCCAAGATCATGAAATATGCATCAAATAAAACCTGCATATATAAAAATGTTTTAACAATCAATCAGTGTACACAGCAAACTGTACTGATGACATTTTAATAACAATTATTTCATCTACACAGGAGAGTTTGTCAAGTTATGGAGCTGATACACCTCTGGGGTGACATTTATAACTTTAAAATATTAGGTGTAGATAACTCCCTCGTATGAGTTCCATTTCCAAGAGCAGATTCTGGTTTTCTGTAAATGTAATGAAAATACAATAATGTTGTATTTCAGTTGCAACAACTGCCAATTAGCATTCTCATTGGTTCTTCATTGTAAATCTATCATATGGCTGCTGTCCATGGAGCACAGAAACAGAAGTTAGAACAAAGTGTAAATAAACACTTTGATGAGGATAATTAAGTTTCAGATTACGGTGAATAAAAGGATATGTTGCACAGCAGCTGTCCCATTAAAGAGAAGCAATTAGTTGAGGGAGCAGTGTTTTTGACAACAAAAACAACATTAGATGAAAGATTACAGACTATATATAAGACCTTAAAAACTAAAATGTATTTCAAATTGAAGATATGGATCACTTGTAATGAAGACTTGTTTTCTCATGCAAGTTGACCCGTCCTATCCCTATGTGAACTCAGACTGGTGTTGTCAGTGGAAGGCCCAGCTTTTGTGCCGCTGACTCTCTCTCAGCTGACACTTACAGCAGCACAAAGAGTCAAATTGCACACCCTCGAATTCTTGAAGCTGCATGACTCCAAAAAGGTGATGGCAGATGCTGAAAAAGACAAAAAACACAAGTTGTCGCTACATGCACGTCAACAGAAATGCAAAAATCACAAGATAACATTGTATAATTAGGTGTCCAATCACAATGACCAATCACATTTTGGTAGATTAGTGATGATGCTGAACCATTGCTGGTTATTGGAAAAGGTGTCTTTACCATAAGCGCATCACAGATGTATAGTCAGTCATACATTGTGCCAATTGTAGAAGTGTATTCTGAACTGTGCTCTACGAAATTGTGTTCCTTCAAATTGTGTGTTAATAAATAAAAAATCTTATTCCAAAAGCTACTCATCTGTAATTGGAACTGAGTTAATATTTAAGCAGACCTTCTTCAATGTTTTCCCAGACAATGGTTACGTAGTTATCTCTGTCGCATCTAGACTGTTCAAGCAAGAAGCCATGCGCATGAGGAAATTCATGCTCGACAGCAACAATGTGATCACACCACTATTCAAGATAGACACTCTGGTCTCCTTGACACTGATTCCCAATGTATGACTAACATCTACTGACAGAATGGTGGGTAAAGGCAAATAAAACAGGTAAGTTACAGGGGTAGTTAGACATTTTGGCATATATACTCATTCACTGTCTTGCTAAGCTAAGCTAAACTAAGCTAACTGGCTGCTGCTGGTAGCTGCATATTTACTGTACAGACATGAGAGTAGTATCGATCTTCTCATGTAACTCTTGGCAAGGAAGCAAATAAGCATCTTTTTCAAAATGTCAAACTATTTCCTTAACAAAACACAAGAAAAGCATGTGTCCATGGTAATTGTTTTAGTGTCATTCATACCACAAGAAAAAAAAAAAAGATTTGTTAGAACTTGTTCAGGTGAAGAAAGAGAGGCCCAGACTGGGTTCATACAAATAACCTCATCTCCTTAAATGAAAACAATTTATCATGTCAAAATATAAAATGTATTATATCTACAAAAAAAGTTTATGAAAGGAGAGCAGATTAATAATAAGATCAACAACTAAAACCAAAGAATATATCATCATTATTTCAAGTGATATTGTGACCCACCCATCGTCTTTGATGACTAAGATGCAGCTGGGTTAGGTGCATGAGGAAATTCATGCTCGACGGCTTGATGACTAAGATGCAGCTGGGTTAGGTGCATGAGGAAATTCATGGTCGACGGCTTGATGACTAAGATACAGCTGGGTTAGGTGCATGAGGAAATTCATGCTTGACAGCTTGATGACTGAGATGTAGTTGGGTTAATTGGGTTTGAAGTCAATGCATGTCTTAAGCAGTATTTGAGCAAAAGCATGTAGAATAAACCCTTTGGCACTCAGGTTTGTGTTTCAATGTGAGCAAACAAGAGAACGTACAATTTAATAATGAGCCAGCAAAGCAAACAAGTTAATCATGTTCTACTCTACTCTTTTCTCACGGCTAAAATATCAGAACAGAGACAATGTCTCATCCGACACATATGGGGCAGGTATTTCCCATTTGAACTGATCTCTCGATATTCCAGTCACAAGCCTTTGAAATCACACAGGAGGAACAAGAAGATTTATTGTCATCTTTGTCCTAATAACATACTGAAATCATGCTAGCAAGCATCCTCACAGGCATAAAAAGATAATGTATTACTTCGTAGTGTCAAATTTTTGCAATACAAAGGAACAGGTTGTTGGAAGAGGAGTTCAGTGTAAGTGATGGCATGTGCTATTTATAAAAGTACATACATACCAGGCAGTTTACCAGACAAAAGACTGAGAGAATGATAATAGTCTGCTCACCTGTCATCTTAGTTGACAAATAACTAAGGTGACAATAGATATGCAATAATCCAGTAACTCTAATCTACAGAGAGTGAGAAAACAAATAAACAAAGTGTGACTTGTTCAAAGAAAGTCCTGCATCAGAAAACAATATCGTGTTGAACAATAGTTTAACTTATGTGTTTGGTGACTTTATGTCCTGTCGTTTAGGGTCCCACAGACCCTTCTTCTGTATGTGTAAAAATAATATTCTCAAATATGAAATCAACATTAAGTCTTGCTGTCCTCCTTCAGCCTTTCTCACTTCCCCCAGGTCCTTGCATATCTATGGAATTTGGAACCTGAATCTTTACCTGTTTACTTGTTCTTGCCCAGCTCCTGTTAATTTCTTGATTACCTGCTACCTTTGTTTGAGATATCTACACTCATAAACTTGTGTATTTTACCGTTATTCACAGTAAAGTTTCTTAAACTGAACCTGTCCTGGCTGTGACTCTGCTTCTGGGTCCTCAGTCTTGATATCTTGTATGCAAACCACGACACAACAATTTCCCCCCCCTTTAAATAGGTAGAAAAGTACTGAAGTGGTAACTCTGTCCACAAACAGGCTCTCTCATTTGATGAAGGTGACAAAATACATTGACCACAAATGACCACGAAATGACCACAAAACATTGTTATTAAATAAGGAAATATTTAATGTTTTATATATATTATAAAATGTATACATTACCATATACAGTCCAAAAGTTTGGACACACTTTCTCAAGTGTGTCCAAACTTTTGACTGGTGTATTCATGTTGTTTGTTAAGGAGTCATTCACATACAAAGAAATATATAGTATGTTATTCTACATAGTGCGATTACTTATATGTAGGCTTAAACTATTTTACAGCTTCAAAATCATTTTGATGATACACTGACTTGTAACAGGGACAATGGTGCCTTTTTCATTCCCAGTCAGCATCCTGATTGCCTGTTTTTGCACTACGTAACTGAGAAATAGTAGTTACCTGGATGTAACTCCAGTTCTGTGTACGTGCAGATGGGTGTTCAGCTAATAAGCGACAGCTGGCTCGCCAAATCACTGAATTACAATCACTTGTTATCTCGCCAATATGTGACTATATTGTTATCAACAGAACTAAGATACATACTAGCAGCCACCGGACTGTGTTTTCCGTGGTGTGTGAAGATGATGTGGCTCGTGATCTAAGTCGGTCAGTATAACGCTAGCTGTTAACTAGTTAATTTTAGCACACAACTGCTGTGAGTTTAGATGTTGATGATCACGGAAATAACATCAGCCAGAAGCACAGCGAGGGATGTTACAGCAGTAACCCTGTGTCTAGACTGCAACTGTAGCATTAGCAGGGAGTTATTATAGTGTGGTACCCTCACTGCTCAGATATAAACAGAATTAAATGCACTAGCATCCTGTAATTACCACTTGTGGCAGCAGAGGTCACTGTTGCTGCTGCTAAGCAGAAGTTACAAAGTCTTGCTTTAATCAGACCCCAGAGAGCTCTAAGTCTAACTTTCTGTTAAACCTGTCTTATAGATAAATTGTTATAAAACTCCTGAGGTCTCTGAAACTCCAACCAGAATTAATGTGTAATTTTCTGAAACATGTCATCATATCAAAATCATATTTATAAGCAATTATCATAAAATTAGGAGAAGTCATGAAGGAGCAAGCTGATAAAACCATGATATAGCTGGAGTGTGGGACTTTTGTTTCCCCCCTCTGGCAGTGAGAGTAATTACAAAACACTGTTGACACGAGTTTACGTCATAAGCTCTGCCGTAACCTACTCTGTCGCTACTGTTGTGGCTGTAAAACGGTGGATAAATTGTTTTGAGTGTCACACAACCCTCGCAAAATGATTCGTTTCACTATCGGAATTTGATCCATTTGGTCCGATAACATTTGGAAAGTCTGGGAGAGCCACACGATGGAATTATTTTGCCCTCATTCAAGTTAGCAGTGAGCTAGCCGGAAGTTTCTAGTGCGCATGCTCTGCCCATAGAGCATGTGCAGTATGCATTTATCCGGCCAGCGCGGGGATGTCAATCCCGATTAAAAACTCTGGTATACTGTGAAATACAGAGAAGTTTACCTGGCAGCGTTGTGTGAACTTGTTTGGCAAGGGCTTGAATGTAATGGACGTTCATATATATGTAAAAGTTCCACACTGCAGGTTCAAATTTTTTTTTTGAGCTGGTAAAAAAATCATGTTCATGTTTTTGCTTTTCCTTGCAAACTGACCTTTTATCTCTTTCAAAGTGACTGACACGTGATAGAAGTAAAAGAACATTACATTCACACAGAGAGGTGTGTCGAGATATGATATCAAGTCAAAATCAGTATGTGAACATCATTTCAACATGATTTTGTATCTCATTCCCATACATCCATTCAAAGCAAACACCACCAAATATGCATTCACCTTCCTTGACACGTGCCCGTGTCTCTCATCTCATCTCTCATCTATCTCACATGTCCTTTGACTGCTGATTAGACTGAATTTGTTTTACACATGCTCTAAGTCTCTGCCTTCATTTTGTATGTTAAATCATGCTGAAATTGAACTTGATCAATATTATAAAAATATAACAATTTTATATTATAATGTCTTGAGCAAACATCTGGTGCTGCTGTTTCAAAAACTTTGAATTAAGACATTTTGTATTAAAGTAAAGCACATTATTGCCTAACAAAAAGGAAACACACAGAACAATTAACTGTCTTAGCTATGTTTGAGATATCCTGTATTCACATACTTCCCATTGTATGCTTAAAACCATTTCAAACCTTACATATTTTGCATACTTGTGCAAATGCATGCAAACAAACAAAACATGCACATACTCTTGCACAAGCACATTGGTGATGCATTACATTTTCAATGGTTTCACACTGTTTCATTGATCTACAGGTGTAAACAATGCAGGTTTTAAAATGTTCAAAATAAATCTGCTTTCCAAATGTTTTATGAGGAAAGAAATGCATTCAGCACATTTGTTAGATCTCAAGGATATGTGGTGCAGTTTGTTTATAAGAAAATACCACAGGGCATTTGTAAAGTTTGGAAAAATATATCCTTAAGTATTGTTTATTTAGAGTTCAGAGTCAAACACTCATTGGGAATGTTTTTATTGTTTGTTAAGATTTAAATGCCCGTGGTAACATAAGCCAACAACCCCACAACTGTCATCACCTACCCACCTAAAACTAGTGAGAAGAATGCAGACAAAAACACAAATACAAAAATCTGTCATGTTAAACAACCAAAATATCTCTAACTTTGGAGCGCATCCCTCATAGTAAGAGGCTGATTAAGAAAATGTGCTTTTATCCTTTAAACACTGTCATGCAATTTCTAGGTATTTCTGATTGCTGGCCCTGTTGCCTCACAGTATTGACAGATTTTGCTGTCACTGTTTGAAGTCAAACATAGAATTAAGAGCATTTACAAATTCAGTTGAATGTTTCTCTCTTTGTCAACATGACTAATGAATGAATGATTATGACAAAACGCTAAAAGCATCCCTGTGTTGCCTGAATTACATTATTTTAAGGCTCTAGGCTGATATTTTTCTTTGGTATAAAGATAAAAGTAAATGAAAAAGAATAACTTGCAATGAGAATGAATTGCCAAAATAGTGTGAAAAGGTTTTTCACTGACCTCAAAATGACGTTTATGGCTTAATTTTTTTAGTAATAAATCCTGCTTTGACACCAGATGAATGACAACAACAATTACAGAATGAGGACAGAACTAGCTGCAGGGCTGCAGATAAAAGATGCCTTGATTACCAATGTAGCGCCTTACAGCCTATATTCAACAAAGTGTTGAAGTTGGCTTGAAAGTTCTCAGGATTGATACAGATTGATACAGAATATTAAATTGCAAATTAATTTCAGACTTGCTGAATCTGACTTAAGTAGGACAACTGAACCTGTACCCAGTCATTTATTCTACATTGCCCTTCAAAAAACTAATAAAAAAGACAGAGATATATGATTCACACTCAAGTCTTTACACTGCTCTGCCACAGTTTCACCACTGAGTGGCAGTGTAGCCTCTTGTATTGACATAGCAAACACTGATATCCTCTTTTGTGTTGCATAACATTACATGTATTTGGCAGACACTTTTGTCCAAAAGGAGTTAAACTTTTTCACTACACAAACACTCATCAGGGGCAATTTGGGGTTCAATGTCTTGCTCAAGGTCACTTTGACACATGGACAGGAGAAGCTGGTGATCGAACCACCAACTCTACAAATAACCCAACCCAATCCACCACCATTGCTACAGCTGACCTTTTTTTCTGTTGAAACCAGTGTGTTTTACACATCAAACCTCTAGATTCTATCAGAGCCACTTTCTGTATTGTATGAACAGCAAAGTACAAGATTCAACACAACAACAAATTACATTACATTATTTGGCAGTCAAATACAATAGCTTTCCAAAATATACTACCTTATTGAAGCTTATGGTATTCATTTCTTTTAGAAAGAGAGCTGTTGACTAAAGATTGTATTTTTAAGGTAATCTGTGGAAACAGCACATCTCTGATTGAACTGTATTATATAATAAAGTTTCCCCATTATTTTAGTAACCATCCTCGTCTGAAACCAGCAAAGCCCATAAGGGACAGCAAGGTGGAATAAACAAGACAGCCTGAGCAGATTTATAATGACCAAACAACATGAGACAGAAATCTCTCATCTCCACGGGCACTGAACTGCTTATCAAACCAGAATGCAATAGTCCAGTAAAAACCTCCAATCTACATCAAAACAAGACTGAATCTCTGTTTCTCACTAGCATGAAAAAAACAAACAAAAACAAGATGTGTCTTGTTCAAAGGAAGTCCTGCGTCACAAACAACTCCCACCTCAGTGGTCTGTGTCATAGACTTTGAATGGGGCAGACATCCGTCTGGCCTCTAGTATTAAAAAGTGGCCGTTGGGATCAAGGCCTTACAATGCCTTTTGACTGTTTTGACTGTTAATGCAGTGTGAATAGTGAATAGTCCTTCTGTGTGTGTGAGATCAGGTTTGCATTTGTAAAGCCTCTCTGAGCCTTGCTGTCGTTTGACTAATTTGTGTCTCAATGATTGTAGCACCTTAAAATTCTGCAGTTACATTAATGGCAGACTGAATTCCAGGAAGTTATAGACAAAACAAAGTACTAATTTATAAGTGTATAGATGATGTATTTGCAAGAACTGTGATACTCGCAAAACAGGTTTTTACTGTTATGAATCAGAGTGCATTACTCACTTTGGCCTTATGCTCTATGAAGAGAGCAAATCAGTCAAAAACAAAAGCAATTTTCTGTCAAAACACAATCCTTCTATCTTCAAATAAAACCCACTGGTGTCACATTTATAATTAATGGTTTACCTTGTGAGATATCTCAAGACTGTCCAATACACATTTTTTCAATGCAGTTTATGTTATCTCTTTGTTTTGAAGTTATCAAGGAACAAATATGCATTGTGAATGTTGGGTGCGTATGTGAGTGTGTATGCAGTATTGTCATTGGACTCTGACCCTCCACGTTGGATGGTGGCACTGTCAATAGTGGGAGGATAAAGCTTTGTGTTGTATATTCACAACAATAAGAGGTTGCACAATTTTAGTTCTTAGAGGGAAAGAATTCTGCACCATCAAAAACAAACATTATATTTGTTTAAACTGAAGCAAATAAGAAATAATCTGATTTTAAGAGCAACACATCTTTGGTTCTACAGTGTGTGATCTAATTACTGAATTGACTAGGCCTCTCCCACATCACGTTGGTCATTCTAGTTTCTTACAGCAATTTCTTGATTTTAGTGCTGACACCAGTAAGGTGCAGTTTCATGGCAAGCGTGGACAAGTACAAGAATAAGAATAATAGTGCCCCTGGAGAAACTAGGAGACGAAACTGCGACAGGAGCCAGGACATGTTAAGACACGGGAGATGAAGGCAAAATACTAGTTGGCTCCTGGGAAAAATACAGCACATGTGCCACTAGTATCTGTGGCTTGGGACTTGCAATCATACTTAGTCAGGATGAATAGTTAATACACAGTATGATCTAAAATGCATCAGGGCTACTGTCTAGAAATAGACTTGGAAGAACGATTTTGTGTGTGTGTGTGTGTGTGTGTGTGTGTGTGTGTGTGTGTGTGTGTGTGTGTGTGTGTGTGTGTGTGTGTGTGATTAATCTGTATAAAAACAAAAGACTAAAAAGATTTACCAGATTTATATTTTTTAAATTCCTCTATTTATTTTAGATAACTTAGAATTTACAAAAACGTGACAGTTTTCAACTTCACAACACACAATAAAACATAGTATATACATGGTTGACAAGTGCAGAGGTTTGCTTTGCAATTGTTGCACTAAACAATAAATATTATATTGTTGTACAATTTAATTTGCTTTACAGTACAATTCAAATATTTAAATTATTACATTTCATGCTTCAAACAGAGGTAGACCAAACAAGGCCAGCATCTTGGTACATGATGGAGCAGGTGTGGAGGTTGACTTAGTTGGCTTTGACAAAGGACTGGTAGAGGGACATGAGCTGTGCTTGAAGGTCCTGGGCGTAGGGGTCCAGCTTTTCCCTCAGGTCTTCAGCATATGGGGCCACAATCTGTTTCACCAGACTGGCTCTCTGGGTCAGCTCAACCTGGACCTTCTCGGTCATGGGAGCCACGCTATCTTGGAAATTTTGCAGGTGCTGGTCCACCTTCTGCTTCAGGTCATCAGTGTATGGCCCCAGCTGAGCCTGCAGGTCCTTCACACTCTGCTCCAGGCTGATCTTCAGCTCCTCGCTCCTCTGTATCAGGGTGGTTCTCAGAGCATCCGAGTCCAGGGAGTCAGCGTAGGGGGCCAGCTCTTGTTTGAGCTGCTCCACTCTCTGCTGGATCTGGGCCTTCATGTCCTCGGTGTAGGGCTCCAGCTTTCCTCTGACAGTGCTCAGTTCCTGGGTCAGCACATTTCTTAGCACATCAGCCTCTGCGGTGATCTTGGTCATCAGGTCCTGGGCTGCAGGGGGAAGCTGCTCCTGCAGAGTGACTGCATACTTGCTGGCTATGTCAGCACTCTTTGCTAGGCGGGCACTAGAAGACAAATAACATCAGATCATCAGAGGTTTGTGTGATACTATTGAAATCCCGATCATATGACACATGTCTGACATAAGCCCAGTTACCCCGGCACTGTATGTCATACAACTTACTTGATTTCGTCTCCAAGCTGTGATTTCCTGATCATCTGGAGTGTGTCATCAGCTGTCTCAGTGGCCTTGGCAATGTAGTCCCAGAAAGCATCAGTCAGCACTTCAAGCTGTGGTTTGGGTGCATCAGCATAGAAGAGGTTGGCATGACAGCCTGTTGGATGGAGACAAGAACAGTTTGAGAGCAGTGCAGTTTATTTTAATTGCTCTTAGTTGCTGAACCCATGCTGTGGATTGTGCATATCAACTTAGCTATATGGAAATGATGCTTAACGTTAAAAACAAAGAGCTTGCAACTTACCAGACAGCACTGCAAGGGCTAGTACCACAAAGACCTTCATGACTGCGTCTTGCTGAAAAACAATTATGATCTAGTTAACTTTCAAGCTGCAGTAACACTGTCAAAACATTTATATTTGCCTCTTAAAGCTTTATCTAGAATGTAGTGAAATTCTCACCTGCTTTTAGCTTGAGTATCTCTCAGCGTTTAGCGGGTTTGTGAGTATGTCCCGCTAGCATTTCGTGTATATATACAGATGACGGTTGTAGTCAAGAGCCAAAGTCCAGGAGTCCCTGCCATGTTGTCACGACAGTTCTCTTCCTGTTTCTGCTGCTGCTCCTGGCTACTATCACATGACTGCTGAGGCTACAACACAGACAATCTTTGAAGTACACTGAAGTTATGTGGCTCTTAGGAATATCTAACAACACAAACTATCTTACTATCTTAGGAAGCATTGCAGTAGTTGTCCCAACATTGCAACTCCTGACCCCTCCCTACAAAAGCATTTAGAATACAGTAATTAACTATCCACGTAGTTCAGCTCTAACCTCCAGATAACTCTAGATAACCTCGGTATGCTTACACCAGTGGACTTTGTATTAGGGTCAAGCAACGTGAATTAAATAGCATCAGGCACTGATTGCTCCAGTCGGTATAATTTGTGTCAGGAGTCAGTAATGGCGTCACTTTTGCCTAACCATTGCAAAAGTACAATATTTTCCAACTGGTTGTCAAAATAGCTCTGTATTTCCTTGGCAGATAAATTTTGGGTCTTTGTGCTGGAACTCATGACTAATGCTAAGAGTTAAGTTAGAGAAACAGGAAGATGAGGAATTATTGAATTAACACAGATCTACTACACAAGGACAACTACAATAGTGACTGTACATATCAAACAAAAAAATGCATTTTTCTTTTACGTCTCAGTATTTCAGATGCTGAATTGTGTTGAAAAAGTGTGTATTATCTCAATTAGAGCAGGAAGCAACAAAATAAAGACTCCAAGCTAAATCTGTGAATACACACAACCTGGACAAACCAACAGTGAACAAGAAACTGTTGAGATTTATGGTCTTCTGTTGAAGAGTTGACTCCATTTAATTATAACTGTCATACAGTGTGAGTTAAAATTCTGACATAATAATCCCAAATGTATGTCTAAGTATCTGTGTGTCACATTTTCATTTTTTCCTCATTCATTCTTGAAGGATATGTTTACATTTTTCAAGTCTATCTTAAAACAGTACTGACATGCCCATATGTCCACTGAAAGAGTTCGTAATTGTTCCTCATGTCTTTACTGACCTGCAAAGAGACCTCTTCCTAAAGCAACTTCAGTGTGAGTGATGGGAGTCCACAGATCCACAGTGCTCATTCTGTGACCAATTTACCTCTAAAGCTCAGATGAGGCTAAAACGAGGCTCCAGCAGTCTCACTTTGCCAATTCAAGTGGATATCCTGTCTTCCAAAGTTATGGTCTTTTTAGTACAAAATTCCCTCCTTGTGCTTGCACAGACAGTGGTGCCTTTCTGAGCTGTGATGCAGCTAAACTTAAGAATTCATTTTTACACAGAACATTGGCTGTGCATTTTGTCCGCCATCACTTAAATAGCACTTGCATTAAGAGGGAATCTGTGACCAGCATGTTACATTAATTGGTAATGCTTGTCTGATGTTTCAATGGGAGGAATTACTGGTTCTTTTTGTTTTTTGTTTTTACCAATCTACACCTAAAGAAGAAGGAGATAACATCTCAGAAGGACAGATGGGTCAGAAAAAAACATTTGAAACAAAAGAATCAGAATCATTTCAACAAATTTTCCAGTTTCAAGTCTAAGAAACTGTGTTGGATCTTCTTTCCTTGTCCAAGAGAAAAAGACACAACTTGAAAGAAAGCAAATTTTTCTAAAATGTTACTCTTTAAAAGTGGTTTCTAAAAAGTGACCTATGGTATATCCGGTGTGAAACAGCAGCTACTTTGTCCTCCTGAAGTTGACAGCGCCTTAGTCTGCAAACCTTTGGCCAGACTGACACATAGGGATTATTGGACATTGACATGACACAGACACTACAACCATGAGTTCCTGTGACGTTAGCTGGCAGAATGTCAAACTAATAGCAACAATAAAACACCTACTGTGTGTCTAATCAAAGTCGGACATCAAAGAAATTAAAGGGAGGTTCTGTCTGTCTTGGCAGAGAGTTATCTGTCATTAAGGAAAGCCAAGAGCTAAGTGATTATAGACTGACCTTTGAGAACAAGGTTCATTTGAGGTTAAACATATAGATCTTTTCTCACTCTAACACTGATGACAACACATACAGTAATTTAGGTAATTATATAAAGTGAGGCCACAGAACAATTTAGCAATAATCACAAATCCAAATAAAACTGTACATCTGGCAGATGATAACTGATTTATGAAGCTGCAGAAATGGGGTTATGGGCTCAGCGTACATGTGTGTTGTTGTGTATGTGCTGTTGCATGTCTGTTGCGTGGATTCCCTGGCGTAACACATCAGTGAGGATAGCAGGGTGAGGCAAGGTGACAGCAAGGCACTTGCACCTGGACTTTGGGATCATTACTGCTTGGCTTCCTATATAAGCTGCAGAACCTCACCAGTTGAGCACAAGCATTGCCAAGTGGACTTGCAGATATACTCGCAAACTCAGGTAAGAAGGAGTCATCTTTGTCTAGCAACTGAGCTTTTTATTTGAGAAATACTGCTTGGTGAACGTGCTTTGCTGACTTGCTGTGTATCTTGTTGTCACAGGTAGCCATGAAGGTCGCTGTTGTGCTCGTCCTAGCTGTTTTCAGTGGTGAGTATGATGGCAAAATATCATTATTCTTTGGTCAATTTTGGACCATTAGAAAATATAAAATTGTATGTTCAATATAACATGAACTTTAAATGTCTTGACAACTTACAACAGGCTGTCATGCATGGCCAAAAAATCTGCACTGCTCTGAAACTGTTCATGTCTCCATCCAACAGGCTGTCATGCCAACCTCTTCTATGCTGATGCACCCAAGCCACAGCTGGAGGTGCTGACTGATGCTTTCTGGGACTATGTTGCCAAGGTCACTGAGACAGCTGATGACACCCTTGAGATGATCAGGAAGTCTCAATTTGGACAGGATGTCAGGTAGGTCATACAAGACTTGTTACCTTTGCTGAAAAGCCAATGATGCAAAAAATAGATAGCAGGAACTCGCATGCAAATCCTCTTAACTGGAAGATTAACTAAAGACTTCTCATTGTCCACTCTTTTGTCTAGTGCCCGTCTGACAGAGAGCACCGACATAGCCAGCAAGTATGCAGTCACTCTGCAGGAGCAGCTTCACCCTGCCGCCCAGGAGCTCATCACCAAGGTCACCGCAGAGGCTGATGTTCTGAGAGAGCGTATGATCCAGGACCTGAGCACTGTCAGGGGAAAGCTGGAGCCCTACACCGAGGACATGAAGGCCCAGATCCAGCAGAGAGTGGAGCAGCTCAAACAGGAGCTGGCTCCCTACACAGACTCCGTTGACACTGAGGCTCTGAGAATCACCCTGATGCAGAAAAGCGAGGAGCTGAAGACCAGCCTGGAGCAGAGTGTGAAGGACCTGCAGGCTCAGCTGGGGCCATACACTGATGACCTGAAGCAGAAGGTGGACCAGCACCTGGAAGACTTCAAGGTGAGGGTGGCTCCAGTGACCGAGAAGGTCCAGAGTGAGCTGACTCAGAGAGCCCAGCAGGTGAAAGAACTGGCAGCCCCCTACGTTGAAGAACTGAGGGGAAAGCTGGACCCCTACACTCAGGACCTCCAGTCCCAGCTCATGACCCTCTACGAGTCCTTTGTCAAAGCCAGCTAAGCCAACCTCCACTTCCCGTTCAACACAAAGAAACTTAATATTAAAAAACACAAATCTCCCCAGGATGACGTGTCATTAACAGAATGACAACATAAGCTCAACAATTTTAAAAGATGTCTGTAGATATATTTACAGTATGAAAAGATAATAAAGATAATAAATATTGGTCTGTGACCAAGTAATGTGTTCTCTTCCTATATTACGGAAATAAAGTAAAAGCAAAACATAAACTTGTCAGTCTGTTGTTGTTACTGTTATTGACAAAGTCAATGTAAAATTACAACTGTGTGTTGGTAAGGTTTGAGGATACCCAATGTTTTCTTTACAAACATATCATTTTTGATAGGCAAGAGATTACAATATATCTATCAAATTTAAACGAAAAATAAATGAAGGAAGGAAAAAAAAGAAATACAGTTACACACATCATTACCTAAATGTGGACACTGTCTCCAATGTGGTCATTTATACCAATGAAATTTAATAATTTGATTATCTAAATTAGCTTTAAATATATATATATATATTACAGTTTTTAGTTTTAGATTTTCTTTTTTACTAAGTAGATATCTCATACTGTACATAAAAACATGAGAAACAGGGGTTATGTTGTTGGATGTGGTTTTTCACACTTGAGTGCCATCTGGTGAACATAGAGAGTCACTTCATATGTACAGAATATTCATGCAGATATGGGCAAGATAGTAGATTTTAACACTAGAAATTAGCTTTTTTCACTATTCACAGTCACAAGCAAACAGAAAACCTTTTATCTAACCCCACATAAAAATCTGTGGGGAAGACATCGCGTCTTGTTTGTTCAGCGTCGTGGTTGCAAAATCTTGCCCCCCCTGCCACGCCCCTGTAAGATTCAGTTGTGGGTCCTGGACAGGGCATGTTCAGTTTTGCTCCTGCAAGTCTGGAAGTTCATAAACACATCCTGCTTCCACCTTGTTTTTTAGTTTTCCTTTTGTGCCTCCATCCCTGCTGCCAGATCGCTCCCACGCTGTCTTACCCAGTGGCAAACAACATTCCTCTGTTCTGCCCCCAGCTGTCACAGGCTCTGCACACCGTTAACCCTCCAAGCACACACAGCTCTGCTTTCTTATCATGTCTGCTTGTGTAAGGGTTTTTGGCTATATTCTGAATCTGGATGTTTTAAAGTTAAAATTTGCAATATCTCTCATGATAAATGAATGTAAGTGCCCCCCCCCCCCCTTTTTTTTTTTACTTATCATGTAACAAGTATTTTCTAATAATTATTCCCACTACAATTATATCTACAACAGTTAAAACATGATGAACTGGGGGTTATGAACCTGGAATTAACTTTATTTATGTCGATAAAGTTCATAGAGCCTGAAAAAGAAAAACAAGAAGTTACTTTTAAGTATTTCCCAATCAGACAGCAGACAAAAGACAGGAAAATGAAGAAGAAAAAATGACTACAATAACAAAAATCTTTACTTTACTTTAGATCACTTCTCATAACTGTGTTTGTAAAAAAAACTATACAGTTAAATCTTTGTCATTCTATCATTCAGATATATTTACACATCTAAGGACATTGATTTATTAAAACATGAAATTGTTGGAGAAGAAAAAAAGATGTCTACCAGCACCTCTAAGGGTCAATAATTAACATGTTACATTGCACTTGTTTAATCCATACAAAGACCAAAGGTGTATTTTTTTAAAGCTTTTGGACAGAGCCAGGTTTGTTTCCCCCTGCTTCCAGTCTTTGCACTAAACTATTACATTTAGATACTTGAACAATATCAATCTACTCATCTAACCCTCAGCAAAACAGTTAATACATGCATTTTACTAAATGTCAAACTGTTCCTTTAATTAGATGCCATTTACACTGATTTCAATACTTGAGTACTAAATACTCATAACAGTAATCTGTGAACATGAAGGAACATTTTGTCCAACCCACCAAGTTTCTGCACAGCTTGAACCACTTAGTAGACACTTGGCCTGAAAGAAAACTGTTAGCTTGCCCTCTCACTCTGAGCATTGTACAGCGAGTGATATAGAAGGCAGGAATCTGACTCAAGGTTACTTTAGCTGATGGATAAACACTGGCTGCTGCATCCATCAAACCCTTGACCCCTTTATTACAGAAAGACGGTGCAATAAACTCAGCTGCCACGGTAGCCTTACTCAGACATTTGGCTCTGCCGACCCACATCCCCATCAGCTGATACCACTCTGACTCAGAACCCGGTGATGGGGCATATGCTGCAAGAAAAATACTAAATTCTGAACTTGAACATCCAGTTCAACAGCTTTTAACCCACAGACAGTAACTGCAGTAACCTTGCTGACTCAACTAAACAGATGTTTTCCTGTGAAGTGCTGACCGGAGGGGTGAGATCATTCAGACTTAACCAAAAAAACAAATTCCTTAAACAGCTTCAGGAGAACGGCATCATCAGGCTGGGGTTACTTTAGTTCACACCACCCAAAGATGCCCTTTCACACATTCTCTCCTGATAGACATTGTACATTGCTTCTGTTGTGAAATAAAACGAAAAGCTGATGTACTTAAGATGACTATGTCACATATTTTACTGTATTATTTCATGGTTCTTCTTGATTCTCTCTGTTTCACTTCTCCATCTGCCTTCTGTCTCTTTGTCCTGATGGCCCTGCAACAGAAGTTTGTGAAATCTGAGATCAGATGGATAACAGACCCTCCTAAAGAATGTGAAAAAAAAGCTGCTGCATGACATTGTTTTGCACAGACTGATGGAATTTAATTACTGATCTTGATTTGTTTGTGTGTTTGAACTGGATTGGACTTGTTATCTGAACATACTGTATCTTTCTCTGTTTGACACACCTTCTGTAGTGACATACACTATTGTGTTGGTAAACCAAGGTCAGAGGTCTTCGATGTTATTTTAACAGAAATGTGAGACCTAAATATATTGAGTTTAAACTGGAAATTTGAATAACATGTTTCATCTCATTGACGACAAAAGAAAAAAAAAACATTCATTTATTCATTACAAGATACAGGTAATGAACTTTTCTAGGCCTTCCAGTCACTAAACAGATAGTGGACACCTTCGGGTTATCACACACTGATGTTATCATGTCCTCCCACTAATTACCTGACCAAGCCAACCCATTTAAACTTTGTTCCTGTTCAAAGTTAAGTTGTGTTTCTGTGAAAATGACAGAGAAATCTGTTACGTTGACAACAAAGAAGTCAAGTCCTAAAGGGCAAAGGTCATTATACATGGGCAGAAGAAGGACTTGATAGAGAAAAAAACTTCAGATTGATCATAAATAATGACAGCAAAAACACACATTGCTTTGTAATTTGTAAAATTACTGCTTTATCTAAAAACAAGTCATTTTCCAGTTAATCATACCACCAAAAATAACAAAACACACCCGGTAAAGTATGAGAGGAGTGACCACTGACAACAGCTTTATTTAAAGTATTTTTCTACACAACATGAAACCTACACCTACAGTTATTGTGATTGATTTCACAGTTTTTAGAGTTGGAATCAGTTATGGTTGAGGTATTAAAGCATTTGTTGATGATAGAGAAGTATGTGTTTGATTCCCTGCCAGTGGATAATTTATCCTTAATAGCAGCAAGACAATAACAGGTCTGTCTGATGGAGGTTTGGGTCCAATAAAAATATACACCAGGGCTCATAATAGCTATGTTTTGCCACTAAACAAACATGTGTTGCCCAATGCTGGAGTCAAACACTTGCACTCTTAAAGCATCAAACTTCCCCTTTCCTATGCCAATTTCAAAATCCTGGAAATTTCTATCTTCTGTGAAAGGGAGCACTTGTTATGTATAACCTACAACATAAAAACAGAATTAAGTTCAGTTCTTTTCCTGAGTTTGTGTTATATACTTCCTTTGTTCAGTGTACTCCCACAGTTTTTTTGTTACAGGTAATATGATAGTTTATGTTCTCTGTATTTTATAATATGTAATCCTTCTTTTGTTCAGTGGGCTTGCTGTACTTGAGTGTCCCCAAGTCCTAACATGCCCATCTTGTTGTGCGTACCTTTATTTGTTCTTCAGACACTTACAGGTAATCTATAGCTTTACTTTATTCAGATACAGAAAATGCAATTAAGTGCATATGATCTAGACACAGAAAGTCACATTTGCTACACTCACCATTTGGATTATGAGAATAGGTAGTCATGCAAAGGTGCTATGTGTTGGGGGTTGTGTGTCTGTCTGGGATGGATAAGTGAGGTGTCAAAAGAGCATTTAGATTAAAATGCTCATGTGAAAAGGCTAATTTACATACTGGCGCCAGGAGGACTTACATTCAAATGAGATCACTTGGTGATAAGGATCAGAGAAAAGCCTGAAAAGTAACACCAAACCTGTAAAAATCAGCAGTGGTGGATCCATTCAAGTCTTATACTAGAGTAAAAGTAGCAAGAACACCATGTACAGAGTAAATTACGGTAATAAAACAAAATGTACTTGAGTATCAACAGATTTCACTGGTTAAATTTAAGTTACTGGTACACATTTTTGATGTATTGATGAATCTGTAATGACTTGTTGGATAGTTTATTCTAAATAATGCCTATTAGACTGAAAACTACAATGTCTCTCACTTAGATGTAGTGGAGTATATGCAGTGAAGTACTGTACAATTTTAGGGTACTTGGACCTTACTTCATTTTGAAGTAAGGAAAATGTTGTGATTTATATCCCATATTTTACAGCTATAGTTATTTTTTATTGTTATAACTTAAACTACCCAACAGTAGTTTGTAGTAGCTTCACACCCACCAGCTACAACATGAAAATACTGCTCACACAGTATTCCATCAGTAATGATAATCCAATAATATGATATACAATAATATACCACAGAGAGGGATATTCAGTGGCACGGTGATGCTGTACAGTTAATTAATAAGTTGTTACTTATATTTTTACATAAGTAAAGTTTTGAAAGCTGCACTTTTACTTAGCCTAAGGAGTATTTCTACATTGCAACTTTTATCGAAGTGAAAGATGTGAATAAACGTGAATAAAACAGCATATGATGGAAATACCTCAAAAGTACTTTATTGCTACTTTCTACCTCTCGCACATGTTTATTGTTGTTCAAGGTTTGTCACTGTAATTATGCAAACAACATAAAGGGAAAATACATTTTTCGTGACGCTGGACGGGAAACTTTTACCCCGTTATTCACACTGGCTGCCAGATTGCTCAATCACCCCCTTAAAACTGTGCAAACCGGTGAGAACTTCGGACGCGGTGTTGGTAACACGTTGCGTGGAAGGAAACAGGATTCTGTACAGACAAATCATCAGCACCACGTGAACGCGTGCGCGCACGAGCCGGCACTCCCCCCGGTAGCACGCGCAGCAGCAGCAGCCTCCTGGGACTGTATAAAAGCCCTCGGTCACCGTTTAGGGAGCACGGAGGAAGCTCAACCTCTCAGGTGAGTAGAAGGACAGCGTGCAGAGATGACTTTCTAAAAACTTTCTTTAATACTTCGGATTTAATGCTAGCTCATACAACTTACTTTCTGCTAGTTACCAGTGTGTTAAATGCAAATACATTAACTTAAATTGTAGTTTCTAAAAAATAACACTTTATTTTTCCATTGGGATTAATAAGGTACTCTATCTATCTAAAAGCCAGTGAAGGGATTTAAAATGTGACAAAATGTAACGTTGTTACCTTGTGAAATTGAAAAACCCTGCTACATCTGTTCCTAACCTCTTTCTTTTTTTAAAATTTACTTCACAGGTGTATCTGTCTGTCCAACTACCATGAAGGCCGTAGCTCTGATCCTTGCTTTGGCAGTCATCACTGGTAAGTGCACTGCTAGTCAAGGAATTAAAACATCATGTTTTATTGGATGTGTGCCTGTGAATTTATCCATGCTTTCCACATGTGCCCATAATAGGCTGCAATGCCCGTGCTGTGCGCCAGGCAGATGCCACCCCAAACCGCTGGGAGGAATCTGTGGATCGTTTCTGGCAGTATGTCTCTGAACTGAACCAACAAGCCGATGGAGTTGTGGAGAGCCTCAAGACCTCTCAGCTCACCAGAGAGCTAGAGTAAGTGAATCAAAGTGCTTGAGAGATGGCTTGTCCTACACAATTTATCTTGTCCTTTTCAGAATCCAACCTTTCTCCTCTATCATCTGTGCACTCAATACTCTCCTTATTTTCCAGTACTTTTCTTCCACTTGTGCTCTGGTGTTTTTTCCAGATCTCCCATTTCCCCTTCTTTGTTCATGCATTTCTGTCAACCCTTATTTCCACAACCTGTATCTATCTAAAATCTCATCCTCACACTCATGTTTGACCATCTTGTTTTTCTGTTTGTAGCACTCTGATCACCGACACCATGGCAGAGCTGACAGTATACAAAGATGAAATCCAGACCAAGGTGACTGAGGCCTCCACTGGCCAGCTGTCCGAGGACCTGCAGCTTCTGGCCAACAAACTGCAAAAGGACATGCTTGATGCCAAGGAGCGCAGCACTGAGTATCTGGGTGAGCTCAAGACCATGATGGAGCAGAACACCGATGATGTCCGCAGCCGCATCAGCACCTACACCCACAAGCTGAAGAAACGCCTGAACAAGGACACTGAGGAGATCCGCAAGTAAGTTGGGTGGAAGCTTTCAGACTTTTAACTCTTTCTACTCTTTGTCAATGTGAAACCTAAATATCTCTGCCTCTTTTTTCTTCACCATCAGCACTGTGGCCACCTACTTGGGTGAGCTCCAGTCCCGCACCTCCCAGAACCTGGATGCTGTGAAGGAGCGCGTTGAGCCCTACGTCAATCAGGCCAGTGACACAGCCACCAAGAGGCTGTCCGACATCTCTGTCATGCTGAAGAGCCAGGCTGAGGGTCTGGGCCAGCAGCTGGAGACCCAGGCTGAGGGCCTGAAGACCCAACTGGAGGCCACTGCCCAGGACCTGCGCACCTCCCTGGAAGGCAAGATCGACGAGCTGACCGAGTTGTTCTCCCCCTATGCCACCCAGATCCGTGAGCAGGTTGAGAGCATCATAGACAAGGTCAAGGAGACCGCCAGTGCCTAAAGACTCTGAGGGTTTTTTAAAGGGTTTTAGATGGTTTTTGGTCCACTGTTTGTTATAGAAAGAGGGAGGTATAAACCACTGATTTCTTAATACCCTGGAAAAGAGAGGGGAAGTGGGAGTTGAGAGTTACTGACAATATCTTCATTTGGGTGCTCTAGTGTTCAGTTTAAGGGAGTTGGTGAGAGGAAGGAGGCAGGGTGAAGTGCATCGTTTATAGAACAGTCAGCAGATAAACTTATGTTTGAGTTCTATCTTCTGCATAGTCAACCTCTCTTCTTCTCCTATCATCTCCCTTGATTACTGAAGACAAGAGCCACAGCCAACAACAGCCTTTACTACATAAACAACACAGACAATTATTTGTAATATGCTTCTCTTTTCTACTTTTTAATTAACTGCTCTAGCTGTCTACACCCCCCAAGGTTTTTGTACTGAGTTTCCTACATTTTGTTTGGTTGTAAATATAACTGCTGAGTTTGAGCCTCATAGGCAAGAGTTTCCAGCCTGCATCATCCCTAAATGCACCAAACACAAGAGTCTTTCATTTCAATAAATGCACTGAATGATGTCAAAAGATGAGGGCACACACAGTTATGTGTCTACTACTTTTTCAAACGGTGACATTGGACCACTAAAGTGTCCTTCTGTATTGTCTGCATTTCCTGTTGTTATGCTTCACAGGGAAGTGGAATGTAAAATGACTTGATGCAGTTATGACAATCAGTAAGTTGTAAAGTGTAAATGCCGCCTGTCTGTGTTCTTCAGTCTGACTAGAGTGTCCCTTGTGTTTCACATGTCATATGCCGACCATGCTGCTCGCTAAAGTGTGCTGCTTGTGGTTGCAGCTGAACTGTGCTGAGTGAATAAAGAACCCAAAAAAAGATGCTCTGTTTCCATTGTTTGTCTCTCTGATCAAACATTAAAAGAGTAATATATTATTTAAGATGAGGTTCAGTTACAGTGACAATTGGAGACTCCACAAAGCTGTAGGTGATCCACTATTACATTTAGGACATTTAGTCTCTTAGCACTATAGAAAATGTCTAAAATACCCTTTAAGAGAATCTAATCTAATTAAAGGCTTTGACAAAATGTCCTGAAATTATCATCTTAAGCAACTTCTTTTTTTATGAACTTAAAACTCCCTAGTGCTTCAATGCTGCAACGTCACCCCTCATGTTCTTTTGTTCAGCAGTTATTACATAAGGTTAAGGTGGCTAATTATATAATGACATTTTCTAAAGCTTGTGGCCCCTCTGAACCCCTTTCCACCTACCCCCTGACACATACACGTCAAAACAGAGGCCCACCTTTCTTTGCTGAACTCTCTGTAACTTACTGTTCCTACAGCAAGTAATTCATCTAAAAAGGGTGTTCTTTTGCTCCCTCTCTGTACCTGTACTCCACCCCCCACCCCCCAACCCTCAACCTACTGTTTCTCTAGTCCAGACTTGTTAAGATCTGCTCTCAGATTCCTTTCCCTTGATCCCAACAGGCATTTGGGAACATTCTGTGCCCCTGATTGAATTCTCTGTATGGTGACCCTCTATCTTCTCTAACTTTATCTTGGCTTGTTTCAAATGATAAGGCACGCATCAGTGCATTTCAATACATGTACCCTAAGGGAGATTCATTCATGCACAAACACTTTGCAGACAGTGTGCCAAAATGCATGTACACATATATAGTATGCCTGCATACAGGAACATGTGTGCCATCAAAACGTGCAGTATGGGAATCCTGGTGGCACTAAGATGCATATCATCAAACTTCATGTCATACCCCCCCCCCCCCCCCCCCCCCCCATGTTTCCTGTCTGTCAGCTATTAAATAAAAGCAAAAATGGCAGACAAATCTTTAGAAAACTTTCTGTAAATTACTTTTGGCTTTTCTGATTTAGCAGTCATTAGAAAGCATATCTGTCCTTTAAGAAAAAGTTTCAATGGCACTAAATACAAAGGATGTCCAAGATTTTGGATTTTCAGCTTGATACACATCTGGACCAACCTGAGGGGAAAAGATGGCCATGAATGCCCTTAGAAAGAGTTTTAAAAGTTATGCTTATCAAACACAGCAGGATTTTTTCTTTGAAGTGCAGAGCAGAGGCCAGTAGAGGACACCATTTGTCCCTTGTTCATCTTCTCTCCTCTCCTCTGACCCCTCCACTTGAATCCATGCTGCACAAAGATGCAGCTGTGTTTTCTTTTTGGAAGATTAAGTAAACTACATTTGCCTCATAAAGAAACACACACTCTGCAAGCTTCAAGAACAGAACACACATTTAATTGCAGAGCTGGTAACTACTGAAGAATAACTTGCTGGAGTGTGCAGTGAAGATACAAATATAAAATGTGAACTCATAAATTGACAACTAGAACTGATGTAATATGATTGATGCTTGCTGTGTGATTTTTAATTGGGGCGTCACTGTGGCCTACAGGCGTACCATGTCACCTCCACATGGTTTGAATCTGACTGGGGACCTTTGTTGCATGTCATCTCCCTCTCTTTTCCAACTCTCTAGTGCAAGCTATTGGAAAGAAAATTCCCCAAAACATATACTTAGAACAGTGTTCATAAATTGTATGTATATGTAGAATAACATATAACTGATTGTACATCAGTGTGCTTCTAAAAATTTTTAAATTTTTCATTAATTTAAGCTGTTTTTCATCTCTACAAAACAACCTCAAGGTATAATTAAAACAAAAAAAACATGTTAACCATTTTATGTCTGTGTCACAGGGCATTGCATATAAAGTGAAAGAATGACTAACTCTATGACTAGACGTTTGTCCCCTATGATATCACTCCTTTTCAGGAACCAGTGTTTATTTCGAAACTCCCTTTAACAGACAAGTGAAACTCCTACATTAAACTGTTGTTGCAGGATCAGTCATGGATGGTAAAAACCAGAAAAACCACAAGTATCATGCTAGTTCAGCACTTCTGCTCCATCTGGTCCTATAGAGTGTCTGCACTCTGAGTACTGCCCAGCAACAACAACGAAAAAGTCCCAGCATACTACCAGGTGCTAGCTAGCCCATGACTGCTAGTAACCTCTCCAAAAACACCCCTGCAGAGATTTTACCTCCTATTACAACCTCCTCTCTTCTCTCCATCCTTTTCCTCCCCTTCAGTGCTGGCACACAACTTCAGTCACCACAGGGGTTCTTGGCCAAACACAAAAACAGCATTTTTGTAAGCTTGTTATTGCAAATTGGGAGCACGGAAGACGTGCACTTTCACGCCCTATGCCTCCTACAATTATTCAAGAGGAGCTTATATGCACGCAAGCACAAGCTCATACATAAACCCACTGGCCACTTCATGACAAAAGAAATGGAGATTAAGTCTTTCAAAGGTAATGTGTGAATGTTGAGGCATGTGAAGGCTCATTTAACTCAATTGTATGCTATTCGCCATAGCAATAGCACCTTATAGGCCAAGACATCAGCAATAAATGGGCAATTGGTCCTTTTGCAGAAAACTTCTTGCTGTGCAAACAGATATGTTAAGCAGCAATGAAGCCTTCACATCCTCAGACACAGACTTCCTGGCTATTAGGTCACAGTCGTAAAGAGGGGTAACTGCAGTTCATCACACTGTACTGTTTTTCTGTTGCATGCTAACTTACAGGATGGACCACATAGGGCTCTGTCTGACTTACTTCCCTTTTAAGAAGGGGAAGGTCTGGATAAGAGAAGCATCAAATGAGGCAATGAAATTCAGTAGAGCGGTAAATGTAAAAATATGCCAAAACAGAATAGGACATTGCAGAAAAAGCAGTCTGCTTGACAGTGCAAGCTATTTTATCTGCTGTCTGTGGCACATCAGTGACTTCTACCCTGTAAGCAAAACTCACAAGGCAACATTTAGAAATGTAGGTCTTAGGGTATGTGGGATAATGTTTAATCAACGATTGAAGGAACCGTTAATGAAAAGAAGTACACGCAAGAAAAACTAAGGAAGATTGTAATTTGACTAAAAATCATAATGATTTTAAGAATGTGCATCATGTTCACAAACAGTCAAGCCGAGGACAGTCTAATGTGACCCTGTAGCAAAGTCAGTCTCAGCACTTAAATCCAGTTCCTTGAAATCAAAAGCTTTATTACCCATTAATGACACAAGGTCGATGCTTGGCCAAGAGTTCAGGTCCAAAGGACCTTCCAACTGGTCATGTCTATTGGTAACTATGCTATCAGCGCTGAACTATGCTCCTTCTAAATCACATTTCACTTTATTCAATTGACACCATTGTTTCTGAGGGATAAACTCTGACCCCTTACAGAAGCGTATCCCTCAACATCATCACCCAGCTCAGTACTGTTCTTTATCATTTTGATTTCATTAGACAGTAAATGTGTAACAGGGCCACATTTCTGATATTAAAATGATCAGCTGTTTAAACCACCACTACCACCTCACCCCACTTCTCAGCATCTCTTCATCAACACTCTTCTTTGTAAATGACAATTAGATATAGACAGATAGACAGATATTGGTTGATGACTTTTATCTGGATTCCCCTCATCAGTGTGCTTCATATCATGTCCTGCAGACTCTAAGGCATACTGTAATAGATAGGCACATAACTTTATTTGCACAGCATATTGCTGTTATGCTTTTATCATAATCAGTATCTTTTAATTACATTGGTGTTGGTCAATAAAAGGGGCAGTGACACCTCAAGGTCACCACGTGTACATGTTGACTTAAGTCTGGTCCTTTGCGTCACCCTCCTAGAATCCAGCAGGCTTATAAAGAGGGACACACACAAGCGCTCAAACACACTCGATTTTTTTTCTCCTCTGAGACGGAAAACAGGTATGTTGAGCATTTAATTTGCATCACTCCTTGAAGTGATGTTACAAATATTCTTTAAAAAAATAATTTTATATTCTTCTTAATGCTGTTTGTACTTAAAAACTGTCTGCAAATTCTTCTTCTTCTATTAAGTACTGTATTCATCCAAAAGTTTTTTTTTCTCTAACCTAATGTGAAATGTTATACTACTTAATGTTGATTTCATGGTGACGTCTGGGTGTTCAAAGTAGACGGCTAAATATGGTTAAAATCACATTATTGAAAAAATTTAACCACAAAGATGAGTTTTTAGGTGTTAATTGATACAGTTTAACGATGTGCGTTAAATTATATGCGTTCAGGCGAGCGTGAAGGGAGCTGTCCCCTCGCTGTGGTGCTGACGTATGGGGGCGCTATTTTTAAAGACAGTTTTTAAAAATCAGTTTTTGACTTTCTGTCTTTGTGCGCGACACTGAGCACAAATAAAATCAAGCTTCCTCTGTCCTTCCTCCTCAGAGTCACAGCCAAGATGAGACTGTACCTTGCAGTTGCCGTGCTGATGCTGGCTTTTGTCGCATACACAGGTAGGTCTTGTGTAAATGACACCCTTAAAACTTCCCCGCAGAGTAGTTTTCTTCCATATTGTGTAACTCTTTGTCCATCGCTCTCTCCTGCAGAGGCTCAGGAGGAGACCATCGAGCAGAAGTTCGTCAAGTTCGGCGAGCAGATGTCTGAGGTGGGCAAGAGCCTGGCTGATAGGGCCAAGACTACCTTTGATCAGATACAAACCAGCGAGTTTGCATCCACTACCAAGTAAGTACACACACACACACACACACACACAAAACACACACACACACACACACACACACACACACACACACACACACACACACACACACAAATAAAATAAATACGTTTATACACACTTTGACACTAACAATCTGTGTTTGTGCTCTCTTCTTCAGATCCTGGTTTGAGGAGCAGATAGAGAAGCTTAAGACCAGGCTTCAGGAAATCTCCCAGTAGACAGGAAGACAAGATTTCTGTCTACAACCTACAGTCACCCCTCCACCCCCACCTCTAACAGCTGACCTCTTCACTCGGGCCCTCATACTGGAACGCTGACTTATCACACACACATTGCTCTGCCGACCAGACAAAATGGTTACATTGCCTCTCTGTAAAGAGATGTTTTTTGTAATTTGAGTGTTATCGAAATAATGTGAAAAAGTGCAGTAAAGACAATCAAAAATAAAAATGTTTTTTATGTAAATTCTGTGTTAGTTTCAGTATTTCTTCATTTAAAGAAAATAACTTCTTAGTGTACTGAATAAATGAGTGGAAGTGTCTGTTAAACATGTTTGATATGAATAAATGAACAATAATGGTCTATGACGATATGGCCTCCATATGTTATATAAGTCACTGCAATTAATCATTCACCTAGAATGGGGATTTAATCTATTACTGGGTTCTAATATCTTGCCCAAAATGTGTAATGCATAAAAAAAACAACAACTGATGGGTCAAATCAAATTACCTCACAAATTTTATTTCATGATGCACACATTTCTTAAAAAGTTTCTGGAGGAGAACCTTCATGGAAGACAGTGAGATGAATTTAGCCCATTGACATATTTAATTTTTAACAGAATTCATTTTGCAAGCTGAAACATAGATTTAGCTGAGGGCAGACATTTATTTCTTTGCATTTTCTCAAATTAAACACCTATTATCTAGCATATGAAGAATCAATATTTACAAACTACATATCAAGCAAAAACCTGAGCTTAAATGACTTACTGCAGATCAAAATAAAAACAGTTTCAGTTGGAATATTAACAGATACACACACACAGTCAGATACATACACAGTCTCCAGTCTTGCAATTTATCATTTTAATATATTTACTCATACAATCAGAGCACAACACCTGTTATATTTAACCCACATGCATTTGAATGTGCTTCGTGACACAAATTACCTCATCATGATGTTTAGATTATCAGCTCTCATATTGATGTGCATTTATCGGTGCTACTTTTTTAGGGAACAGTTATTGAGGCCTGTAAGATATTACTATCTTGTAGAAAAACTAACCAATACTATGAGTGAATGTGGAAGGTCCAGGTATCTATTTGAGAAATATCTAATAAAAAGCTTGATCAATTCTTAAATCTCAAAAACAATTTGGCTACTTCCCACTGACTAACCACTGACTAATCACACTGTGATTGAATGCATTTAAAATATTTTTTACCAAATAATTAAATTATACCAGGCTCAGGTTTATATGAATGGGCACTAAAGCAGATCACTTAATCAAATAATAGCTAGCAGCACTGACAGATAATACTTAATTTGTGTCAATAGCTGGTACCAAAGGGCAAGTGCCAACATGTCTGCTTTTCTGACATTTCACAACTCCTGGGCTAAAGTCACTGTTTATGTTGGGTTAATAATCCACCAGATGTCCCAGTTCATTGAAATATGTTTCTGTGAAAAGAACAGAGTGACAGAGGTCAGCAGCTGGTGCACAGAGGTCATAGACTGCACAGATTATGATCAAATTGCACCAGCTGTCTAGGGCTGAAATTAGCTAAAAACATTCAGATTAGTTTGAGATACTTAGAAAACTGCTACGTCTTGTTTGGTCATTGAACGCATCTTCTTAGCTGTCACATTAATAGTTACTTGTTACATGTTCATAAAAGTTTGTGCTTCAACTGTTAGATTTCCTGATGCAACTAAACTGAAATATTAAATTAGATTAAAAGTTTTGTCTGCAGCAACTTGTGGTTAAACGCCATCACAAAGTTCTCAAAAGGAAAAAAAAGGAAGGGGGCTTTAGCATTGTCAAGCTTTATACAGTACTTGCAAACACACTGCATATATTTTAACCTTTTACACAGTTTTTTGGAAGCTATGAATGATACTTTAATTTACAATATGACTTTAAAATCAGTCTTAAATTGTGTGTATTCTATTTTTGTATTTATTAAATGCATATATTTTATAATAAATACAACTGATGCATAATGGGCAGGTGACTAGATGTCAGGGCCACACATACACATTTTTAACTCTGTAGCACAGCTTGGTCTGTTTGGACAGCTGTGACATTGGGTTTGTAAGTACAATATAGTTATGAACTGTAATCTCAACATTAGTACTGACGTGTTCCTCTTCACATGATGCAGCAGGCATCGAGTACTGATGAGATTAACGTCTTATCCGGCACATTTTTGTGCACAAGCCCGAAAATAATGTACCCAAAATAAGAGGGTTACTAGTCTTCAACCCTTTTGATTACAGTCACAACCCTGGCCTCATTTAAAAGGTAAATCTTTCAATTTTACAACCAAAAAGTCAGAATAAGTATAAGTGATCCTGAAAATAGGCTAAAGTATCATTTAACAGGTTAAATTGATTTTGTGATGGACTCTGCCCGCAGAACTGCTTTGCTTGGCTGAAAATGTTTATCTTTTTGACCCCCACCCACAGTCTTCACTAAAACCCATATCTTTCCTGTTAGAACAGAGACTTTGACTGGCCTGTATACATATCAGCGCCCGCCAAATGGGTGAGATATCTGATCCAAAGGGCACTTGGACAGTTAGCTCAGCTAATGTTGATCTTCAAAGGATATCAAGAGTTCAGGATCTGCAGATCTAAAAAGCAATGTGTCTTCACTTGGATACCAACATTAATGAAGAAACACATAAAAAACAAAAAGTTTAAACATCAACCATCAACCAACCAATGAACAGTAGCTCTCCTCTGACTCAAATGAAGACCAGAATTCACATCAAACCAGGACAATTTATATGTTAACCAGGAATTTTTGCCCATGTGCTGTGTTTAAATTCCCCTAAACCTGAGCTCAAATGTTTGCTATATTTTGTCTGTGCAGTTTGTCTATGTATTAGTGTTTTCTTATATATGATAATATCATAGCAATCAGATAAGTAAATCTGTATTTCTTATTTGTTTGCAATATTTAAGTCCAATACCTGTTTCTGTCACTCAGAATTTTTGCCAATAAAGCGATGTAATGAAGTTAAGGGGAAAAAACAAAACTGTGAATGATCATCCGATCACGACCAATGTACACACTGTTGCGGTCACCCAATACAAATACAATGGCTCAATAACACTTGTTTCATTCAACTTCTGTTGACCAGAGCTGCGGAGCAAAAGGTAAAAATACCCTTAGTCACTATTTTACATGTTTGTTGTGATGTTAATGAAACCACAGTAACTTTTTTTTTTTTTTTTTTTTTCGGAGTCTGTGATTGTATTTGGTGTCGTAATGACTTTATTATCGAAAAGACTTTCTTTAAATGATGATGTGCTGAGAATACAGTACAATTGTATTTGTGACATCTAAGTAACACTGCAAATGGATTGTATTAAAAAATAACTATTTAGCATAATAAAAATATTAATATGAATAATAAACTGCTGATTACATTTTAAAATACAGCTGGTTTTGAGTGTCTGTGCTTCTCTCCTCTTTTTTGTGGCAGATGCATTTGAAATTGCTTGTTTCCTGTCTCATCTTACTATCAGGTATGTTTTTTGTTGTTTTTTTTAATTCTACATCTTCAGTTTCAGTTCCTTTATTTCTGACCTTTTTTACCAGTCGTGTCTTTTCTCTTTAACGACTGATGTGTATTTGACTGACTTCCTCTGCAGCATGTGGGCCACTTTTGGCCCAGACATCAGCCCCACAACCTGACCCTGAAGGAATACTGCATAGGCTGGCGGATAGAGCCAGGTACTTCCAGATGCATTCTGTTCATGATGTACATGCAGCTCATTTATGCAATCAAACTGGACATTTCTGTAAATGATTGCTGGTTATCGGAATTGTTAAAATATGTTGTTTGTTTGCACATTGATGTGTTTATGTGCGCATGTTAATGTGTCCCTTATTACTCATTTGTGTACTTGTGCATCTCATAGGGAAGTCAAAGCTCAAGTCCAGAATGTGGGGGAGGTAGTGCTGGGGATAGCTGGAACTTACTATGAAGATCACCTCCAACCAGTGGCTGACAGTTATGCTCAATGGGCCTCCAGTCTTAAAAGCTCTGTGTGGGAGAAGATCCAGACAACCATTGACAACTACATGCCATTTAAAGCAACTAATCAAACTGATCAGCTCCCTTAAAACTAAAGCAAACAACAAGACCTCCAAATTAAACAACCAAATAAGTCGTTTAACCATGCACTTCAGAACGACTCATAGGAGCGTTTTCTAATCAGGTGCCTCTATCAGTAGTAATCAGAAGGACAACATAATTTGTCTGCGCTTTCCAAAACCATTACAAATCATTGTTGTAATAATGATGTTTTTATGATGTGGCAATGCTGTGGTTAAGGTCTGGTTAGGTTTAGGCACAAAATCCACTTGATTAGGTTTAGGGAATGCTCATGGTTTGGGTTAAAATGATCATTTGAAATGTGGTGTGGGTTAAAGTCACTACTTCCTCAAAGTCAGGCAATCTTCATTGTCATGGCAATAGTTGTAGTTATGGTTTTTAAAAAACTGTCCTGACTTGCGATTGGAAGTGAACAGTCCACTTTTTGCAAGTTAGGATCTAACCAACCAACCAACCCACAATCTCCGAATATATAAATATAAAAATCTTACATAGACATCGTCTGAACTGCATCGCTTTTCCAGGTCATAATTACTACAGCCACCAGATGGCATCTGTCACTCAAACGTAACTATAGGTCGTTTTTGGCGACTGAAATTACGACCTATTGTGTTGTTTTTCTTGGGAGGACTTAAGAAAAGCTGACAGTAAATTCATATTCTTAAAACAAGACACTGCTCATGTCTTGAGTTTGGTTATGTGAAGTATGTGAAAAATCCAACTAGTTCATAATAAAACCTTTCACATCAAACAGCCTAAGTTGTCTCTGTTCTTACTGTATAGGCCCAGCTTGTCATGCAATGAGAAAGGCAAAAATCTAAAGAGGGAATATTTATGTGTGACCATTCATGTGATCATTTGTACGTTCTTACTATAATCATGCAAAGTGACATTTCTCTAGATAGACATTACACAACTTACATCCAGTTCTGTTAATGAACACATAAATCATTTTTAGTGACCAATTCATTACTGTGGCTGACGCTTTGGCCCTAAGTCTTCCTTTTTGCAAAAATCAGATGGAAAAAGAAGAGAGAGAAATAATGTAGAAAAAGACATAGAAAAAAAGGAAAACCTTATAAACATTATGGCAATGATCATTTATGACCCTGCATTCAGTCTGCCTCAGTGTATCAGGGTGAAAGGTGAAGGCAGAAATCCCTGCACGCATTGCTCTGAGTTCAGCACAGTGTGTCTAGACAGGTCCTCGTTGATTGACCTGCTGACCATTTGACTCTGATCTCTCACTGAACAGACATTATAAAGGAGTTCTGACTTGCTGTCAATGATATGCTGATTAGCAAGAATTAATCTAATCAAGACTGTGATTAATTGCAACAGGCAACAACAGACAAGTCATTTTGAAAGTCTCTTTTTCTTTCACATGAGGCACAAGGACTGTGACATGCAGAGAAATCTTGCAAACTTGTGCAGTATCAGGAGGGCTTTGAGTGCATCGCCATATGAATACAGATAAACTTAGGTTTACAGAACATTGCATAACCACATAGACATATTTCCACATACGGTATTTAAAGTGAATATCATGTACACTGGACTTTGTTTAGGTGAATATGTGTGTGTGTGCATGTGCATGAGCATGCACGTGTGTGTGTAGGTGTGTGTATGCTCATCAGATGACGTTTGTTTGCAGTCCCCCCCTATATCATCCTGGCCAGATGTGAGCTCCGAGTTACAGACAACTCACATTCAGAGAAGACTGTCACTTCTTGGATCTGTACATCCAACACAGCAGCAGGTAATGACTCTTCTTGATGCATCAGCCCTCAAAGCTTCTGTTCTGAAGCTACTTCTGAATAGATATCACTGAAATGTAACTTTTATGAAAAGATTTGGGGATCGGATTTTTGCATTTTTATAAACTTGTTTTATAAACTTGTTTATCATCTTCTCAGGTTAAAATGGCAAATATAGAAAAGAAATATTGATGCATTAAATGCAGAGTTCAGTTTTCATTTTTCTTTTTTCCTTTTTGTTTCAGAGATGAACGCAAAATACGCCTTTGCACTGATCCTCGCTCTGCAGGGTAAGACAATAAACCAATTGCAGTGTATGGATTTGATCTGAAAGCTGAACTACTACGTGACATTTGAAATATAGAAAATTTTACACAAAACTTGGAGAACCATTTGTGGCAATTGACTTTAAATGTAAATGCCTTTAATTTTTAACTTGCTATTTGCACTGACTGTGGTAAAACTGATATTTTTTTGTATTTATATGTGTAATAATTTGATGGATATTGTTGCATGAATAGCTCCTATGCTGCTTTATCTGTGGTTGACATACAAGCTAAATACTGAGTGGACATAATTACCATGAGTGAGAAATCAGCTTTTCTATGGCCTTAAAGGCACATTTACACACAAATCCATAAATAGTTGCTTTGGAATACCAATACAAAAACAAGTTAACATCTCCAGATGATCTCTTGACATATTCTTATAACATAATTATCCTACCATTCTTATTCCATTCCAGTCTCCATGAGCCTGTGTGACCTTCCAGCACCAGATCAGGAGCTTGTTGAAAAGTATGACCAACTGAAATCTGTGTTCTACAAGAGGCTGCTGACAGCTTACGGCAAGCTTCAGGCTGCTGCTGCTCCATTAGTGGAGAGAGTGGGCGACCATGAGCATGGACAGGCTGCCAAGGACTACATCGAGGATCTGATGGCCAAGCCTCAGGTCCAAGCTGTCGCTAAGGTTGCCGCGTAAGTATTCACAGAGAAATATCTTTCCAGTGAAGATCCTGTAGATGTCAGTTTCAAGGAAATGCATTTACTTAAACTGCAAATTTCAGTATTCAGTATTTCAAAGAGAAATATTACTAGTATATCAAACATCTTTTACTGTAAATAAAACATAAGGCTCCTCCAGGTACTGAGGTAACTGTTGAATCTCTAGATTTCTTTTAATAATCTGTCTTCCCTATTTTGTGCAGTGGCCTGGGCCAGGAGGCTGCTCCTTTGGCAGATAAGGCCCGTACCGCCGTGCTGGGCCTGTACGGTCACTACGTGCGCCCCCATGTCGGCTTCTACCTGAGTGATGCCATCGATCACATCAAGGTGTACCTGGACAAATATATGCCAGCTGAGTAAAGAAGACCAACTGCAGCAACCCACCTGCCATCAGCCTGTAATAGATGATAACTCATAGAAACTACACCAATTTAGGCTGAGAAGAGCAATGCACAATGCATCCTTTGCTTCTTTTCAAATTAAAATCTTTGCCAAAAGGAGCAAAGTTAAAAGCATGTCAAACATGTCAACACCACCTATGCAAAATTGTGCATGTACAGTATTTTGTGTTTGATACACTAACCATAGTCTTTGTGTGCATGTGTATGTATATGTGTGCGTGTGTTCAATAAAATGAACTGGAAACAACTTGAAATGTGCTTTTTCATCTAGAGATTGATGGTTTACTTTAACAGGGTCTGATACACTGATTGATATCAAACATTGTCCTATCCCTATATTATTTCATGAGCAGACAGACTCCACTCATCGCTGTGCTATATAATTAGTTATGAATTTTAATTAAGATACAAAATCTCCAAATCTTAATTGCCACACAAACTATTTAGCAATACACAGTGGGGGTTATAAAATTAGCTGTATTCAACATCATCAGCTGTAATTTTATACTTTACACTATCAGTGACAACAACAACAAAAAAACCCATTTAATTATTATACACAGACTAATGATAAAACATGGGGTTGTCTCATATTTTTACCGGGAAAATATTTTCATATTTATTTTGGACAGGAGACTTTGGCCCAATAAGTTGAATTTTGTTCACAGAATGGTGAAAGATGATGCTTGTAACTTGTATAGTTCTATACTAAAATTATACCAAAGTACAAAACCATATGGATTATTTCCAAACAAGCAACATTTGCTTGAAATAAAATGTTAGATTAGTGTTAATAGATAATATAGGCAATAGGTCAATTTTGTAATCTTTTGTATTTACATTAAGCATACAAATATCTCTGCTCTCTGTGTAATCACAGTCTTCATGATACAAAGATTTCAAGATAACAGAACTGATAGAATATCATGTCAACATTACTGTAAGCATTAATAATGCCATTATGCAACTTAATGTCGCACAGTCTTTACAGTGCTAAGCACACAGAGCTGTGTCACATCAGGTTTGAATCAGCTGGATTTAATCAAAACCAAGTTCTCAGTCTCAGTTTGAATCCTGCTGCCCACAGCTGTCCTCATATAGTGACCTGAGTTCTTGGGTCACAAGCAACATGACATGTGTGGCTGGATCACATGATTGGCCTGAGATGTTTTCTTAAGACTGGATAATATGTAGCTATTACAGAAAAAAAGACTTAAACCCAAACACATCAGATCAAAACTGAGCCTTCACTCTGTTTTTTTGTATTTATGTACAAGAATATACACATAGCTGGACAGATAATAAACTTCTGCCACAGTTTGATGATTGATAGATCATAGAAAAATAAATCCAAAGCTCTTATAAACTATATAAATACTGTACTCTGCAGGTTATAATTTTCTCTGTGATTTCCCCATGTGGTATGTAGTATAAAAGTATAAATTCATTCATTTAAAAAATCACTACAGCTTGAAAGCTAATATTGTTTTTGTGCATAAATGTTCTGCCATGACAAGCAAAAATAAATGTATCATTTATTAACCAGAATCAAATCACTAAAAGAAAAGACAAATAGTTAAAAAAAAAAGTAAAGGTCATGTGAGTATTCCACAAACAAGAGAAAATAAACAAAATCAAAGGTTCAGCATGTTGTTCTCCCAATCTCATTTGGAATCAAATCAAACATTTCATATTTCAGCTCATTTTTATTTTTCAGCTGTGCCTTTGCTAGAAAATTCTGTGCAAAAACAGATATTTCTCCATTTCTGATTAAGACCCTGCTGATGAGTAGAAGGTGTCAATGGATCTTTTACATTCATGAGTGGAAGAGATTAACCTTAAAAAATCTGTTATAACAAAGAGCTGCAAGGTATCCTTTACCTGTAGCACAATAAATCTAATCTAGTTGGCCTAAATACTTCGTAACCTGAATTAGCCAGATGACGTGTACAACACACTCTAGACTCAGGGCCATCTTAATAGAACTTAGGACTATTGTAATGGGGCATGAACGCATCACCACCGTTATGCAAGAAACAAGTGCCTCCTCATGGGGGTTGTGAGCAGGGCAAGGTGTAAGAGTGTGCTGCATTAATGAATTACTGAACTAATCGAAAATAATTGATTGCGCCGTATTTGAAGTTAGCGTCATAAACATAGAGTCAGTGGGAAATGTACTAACACAATGCTCCCTCATCAACTGCTGCTCAAATTAAATCAAGTCCGACTAAATTCCTAACTGGCAGTTGATGACATTTAAAGTCCCCTTTGACGCTTTACTCATCATCCTCATATTTACATAGATAGCCGCAATGTCTGATTTATCAAGACACAATTTCACTCATTGTCCCACAAACACTCAGCAGACAACAGCGCAGGTTTATCTCCCACACATTGCACTTTGGCTCTGTGAGCGACAAGTCAACACATTTACGCTCCTATATAAACAGGTCAGGCCAACAGTGGCTCTTACTCTGTTTTCTTCATCACAGTCATTTCTGCAGGGGAATACAGTGAGTATTGCCATATTTACTTTAATTACTGAATGGGATGGAATGTAAGAGTCTCAGAAATGCATAAATGTTATGAAAAAAGCTCAAAAAGATTTAAATATTTTGAGACTTGAGCTGTATGTTCAACTACACATGGGAGGGAAAAATCTAAGACTATGTCTCACCTTAGTGGATAAAGTGAGGTAAGCTTTAAATGTCAGTCTGCTCTCTTTATTCTCTCTACTCGCAGATACGAGTGACAACATGAATAAGCTGCTGGTTATTACTGTGCTGGTTGCACTCCTCGCTCTCAGTAAGTGCACTCTCAGACCATGAAATTCAATTTGAAACAGGATAAATTGATGCTAAAAAATATCCTTTGTTTTCCCGATATACTATGGTACCCACTGACCCCTCTGACCTGTTTTCATTCAGGTGCTGAAAGCTTCCGTGTGACGAGGCAGACTGAGGAGGAGCAGGGGACCCTTAGCAAGATCACCGATACCGTCAAGTCCTACTATGACGAAGCCATCAACACTGCCAGTGGATACCTGGATAGCATCAGGGGCCTGAAGCTCGAGGAGAAGGCAAAGTAAGAGATTTTAAACTTAAAACAATATGTGCTCAATTTGGAAAAGTTTGAATTCATATATAAAACTGTTCTCTTTTGGTGTGTTGCCCATAGGAATCTTTACACCGACACCACTACAGTCGTGAGCACCTATGCTGGCATAGTGCAGGACCAGCTTTACCACATCTTTTACCAACAACAGTAAACAAAAATTGATTTCCAGTGACTTCAGCTATCCAGTGTGACAGCGTATGAACTTTCAAGCTCAAGGCCATCTAAAGGCCAAAAAACAACATTTGACATTCTGAACTTGGCCATATCTCCCCTCACCCAAGCCTCAAAACTTCAAACTGCATCTTCAAAAATAATGGACCCAGTGCTCTTTGAGGGGCTTTCTTGGGCCACTGCACTGGTGGTAAATGGTGATAAACACCCAACAGGGACTGTAATCCTTTGAAACAAACAACTAACAGCTTGCACAGAAGACACTGGACAGAACAACTTGGCCAGCATAAGCAAAGGAAAGATTTTCTTCATGGGTCTCCAAATTAGAAAACATCCAGCCATGAAAATAATGCAAATAATTTAATTCTCTCACGCCACCTACTGGTGTTTTGGTTACCTCTTGGTTGCCTCTAATGGTCATCCCACCATCCAGCCTGAATGCATTTAAATATTTGTCATATCTTGAAATAAAATATTTATACTTAAACTGTTGTCTGTGGTTGATAAATGACCAAGAAATTACTTTGTGAAAAAAAATATGTTTGAAATGCTAAATTGTGCATATTGCTGCTGTCTGTTTGTGTAAGACCTGTGTTTTCTTTTATCTCACTGATGCAAAGAATCACATGTTTATGTCTGTATGAATCTTCAATGAGGCACCAGACTTTTATCAGCTGAGGCAGCACCAGAAGAGAGGCTTCTGTTGCAATTAATAATAGATGAAAAGGAACAACATGTACAATCTGAGTGCAAAGCGAGCAACAGGGATGTATAAACAACAAAGACTGTGAAGTTTGCTCTGTGGATTTTGACAAAGAGTGATATTAGAATGTTGTGATTTTTTAATGAATGCATAAATCTGCAACATGTGGCCTCTTTTGAATCTACAAGCAACACAAACAAACAAAATCAATTACCAATTTGCTTTCAAGTATCATCTTTAACAAGAGATATGTCTATATATTTATATAACTATATATATTTATACACCTATATCTATCTACAGTATATCTATAATATGTATATATATATATAGAGAGAGAGAGGAAAAACCAACAATCACACATCAATCCAAAATCTCCCATAGGTGTTCAATAGGGTTGAGATCTGGTGACTGCGAAGGCTATAGTGTATGATTCACATCACTTTTATACTCATCAAACCATTCAGTGACCCTTTGTGCCCTATGAATTTCGGCATTGTCATCCTGAAAGAGATCACTCCAATCAGGATAGAAATGTTTCATCATAGGATAAAGGTGATCATTCAGAACAACTTTGTATTGATTTGCAGTGACCCTTCCCTCTAAGGGGACAAGTGGACCCAAACCATGCCAGCAAAATGCCCCCACAAGGCATAACAGAGCCTCTCACTGTAGGGGTCAAGCATATATATATATATGTTTGACCCCTACAGTGAGGGGAATCATGCTGACATTGTCAGAAAGGTGATAATTCTACTTTATTATTGAGGTCGTAGTGGGTGGGTGGTGGTGGTGTACTGGAGTGCATTATACTGAAAAGTCTCTTAATCTCCCAGTGCACCACCACCACCCACTATGACCTTAATAATAAATATAAAGTAGAATGATCACCTCTCTGACAATGTCAGCAAAAACAAAAAATGTATAAGCTTCGTAAAAGTAGAATTTATGGCAGAGCTGGATCGCATTAGATTTCACAGGTGTACCCAATAAAGTGGACCTCACTGTATATGCACTACTACTGTTATTGTACCTCTACTAACACAAATAAATATCCAGCCCTCTATGTATTTTTGTCTAGATCTGTCTAGACTGCATCAATTTGAGAAGCTTTGCATTCTGTGTTAGGTATCAGAATTTGTCTCATAGTTGTCTCTTGTCATCAGACTTGGCTTTGACACATATTTCATTTAATCTGGCAGCAAATGTGCTACAAAACAGAAACAAAATCAAATTATTGATGTCAAAGAAGGATATCACTTGTGATCAAAACTTACTTAAAAGCTTACTCTTTTTTGTGTTGTGTGTGTCAATGTTACACACTGTCACTGTTTACTGAAAACAATGTGTCTCCAAATTTGGTAACTTTGAAATTTTTCTTTATGGGTTATTTCTCCTAATTATTAAGACAAATGTATAATTTAGAACCCTTACTGGATTATCTGAAAAATGCATTGTCACACAGTTGAGAACAGGGATGTTTTTCACAGGATAACAATGATATTTGCTTTGACAGATTAGATTTTAATCTCAATTTTAAATTGGGGGGAATGTTATCTATATTTACAACTGTCCACCTATCACATCGCTATACTTAAGTGCTTTTGGAGATGTTGCACCTAAAAGGGACTGTCCTGTGAAGTGAGTGTGTACATCCAGTGCTTCCAGGTGCACTTGGACCCAGTGAGTGTGTGTAGACATGGGTATAAATGTATGTGTAGGTGAGAGAGGAGAAGGGGGGATATACAACACACAGGATACAGGATAATCTCAGATCACTACCTGTGCCCATAGTGTCAACAAAAGAATTACTAAGGAAACAAATGATATGCAAAACATTGATATTTCTTGATGTTTTATGTTTGAGGTCAAATTGACCTTTTAGTCAAAAGTCTGCACCTTAAAAACATTAAGTCATGTAAATATTTCACCATTTGTTCCTTAGCCCAAATATCACAACTTGTACTTCACTCATTGAATATTGTCACAAAAAATTAGCTTATAAAATGTTATCCGGCCTTGTGACAGTACCTGAATTATTTAAAAAGTCATTATTTATCAACTTAGAATATGTTTGAGTCTTAAAGGAGTCGAGATCAATATTGGCAAATATTTTGGTTTCTCAAGCAAAACCCTACAGGAGGGCATTTAGAGTTGAGCTATATGTGATGTTTTATTAAGACAAGGATTTTAAAATTGCGTCATGGTAAAGTGTTAACTTTATGAACAGCAGTGGACATGGTATCTCTACTCTTATCTCCTTTATTATTTCTTCCGGTAGTACTACAAAAGCTTTGTTCATTTATCTATGACACCATTCTCCATTTCAATGTGCACTTAGCAAAGACTAACCATAAAAAATGGTTTTAATACAGCCCACTATAAACCAAAATAATCTGTGTACTGCCAAAACATAGAACAATAAATGTGATGTAAGATGTCTCACAGATATCTTTTGTACACTGTAAATGGGTTTCCTCCTTGTTCTTAATAAAAAAGTTACAGGAAACAAGGTGTGTCCCGCTTACTGAACGTATTGTGACAGAGGTTTCTGAAAACTTCTCTGATAAGATTATTACAAAGGTTATGGCTAAATGGGAAATTACGCCAGAAAACAGTATTATATGTTCCTCCCTCTGTCCTCTAAAAATCTTGCAGTTATAAATAGGACAGACTGACACACTATTCCAGCTACAGAAGACAATACAACAACAAGACATACAGCATGAATCTTCTCCTTCTAGTGGTTGCTTTGGGGCTTGCAGGTAGATATTTACTGTGCAGTGTCTAAATGACAAAAAAGTAATAGTGTAGAAAAGTCACTCAGTTTCACTTTGCTGTTGTTGGTGTGTTACAGGAGCATCTCCCCTGGAGGACTACAAGACATGTCAGCCTCACTCCAGACCCTGGCAGGTCTATCTGCATGGTGGAGGAGTATCCTGCAGTGGTGCTCTTATCGATGAGTGGTGGCTTGTAACCTCCTTTGACTGTGCACCCACGTAGGTACCAGTGCTGTTGGAGCAAATCCAAATGAGTACTGCTGGTGTTGAGTGAAAATCATAATTTGTGGTTTCTTGTTTCCCTGAACTGAACATTTGCCACATCTTTTACTTGTTGACTTGTTTTTTTTTATGACTGTTACACTTTTCAGGGTTATGAGTTAACATAACATTTGATGTAAAGAGTTTAATTTGTTCCTGTTAAACAGTGTTTTATTCTAATAGCACCACTAAAATTTGATGTGCAGCCAGTTTTCCCAAATTATCAGCAGTAAAATCATATCTCTGCTTGGGAAAACCTGGATAAGGTGCTTGTTATAATCAGTTTTGTTAACCATTTTTTCAACCATGTTTTAATTAAATCTAGCATTTTCTACTATTAATTCAATTGCTGCAGCATTTACAGCCTGACCTTCAACCTGCAGCTCTCCCAATGTCTCACATAGTTTTCCTGAAGAGATTAACAAGCAAAATACCTTGCATTTTTTAAACTTTCCCTCACAAAAGTGACTTATGAATAGGTCAGATATTGTCATTGCTAGTTTGATCATTTTGCAGCACTGCATATGCTGTGCTAATACTTCCTAATAAACAATTGCAAGAGAATACATCACTATAGGGCTGCAGCTAATTTTTAATTGATATTATTAATCTGTTGATTATTTTCTCAATTAATCAATTAACCTTTAGTGTTTATAAAATGTCAGAAAATGGTGAAAAATGTTGATCACTGTTTCCCAAAGTCCAAGGTGACGTTCTCAAATGTCTTCTTTTGTCCCAACCAATAGTCCATAATTCAAAGATATTCAATTTACAATCATAAATAAACCAGTAACTATTCACATCTGAGAAGCCAGAATCTAATCTCATCTAAGAACTTTTTCTTAAAAATATGACTCAAATCAATTATCAGAACAATAGATTCATAATTGATTAATCGACTCATTATAATTTGTCTTGTGTCAGCAAATGAGTCAATCAGCTGGTTGTGTAGTAATTTGTCTTCTTGTTTAGCTCTGTGATTATGCTGTTCTTTGGCAGTTAGAAAGGCTTTATATTGTTCTACACTACAAATGTGTGTCCCAGCTTAATTATATCACACTGATTAACCTGCTGCTCATATCTGATTAAGGCTCACTGTTCCTTGGTCATGGTCTTGTTTCTGCCTGAGGCCTGAAAGGTCGGCCTGAGCTTAATAAATTAAGTCTTTCTTCTCTGTGTGTCTCCTTCTCCCTCTCCTCTTTCTTTGTCCTCTGCAGATCTTACAGTACCATTGCATCTCTTGGGGAACATGACGTGACAGTGGAGGAGGGCACTGAGCAGCACATTCATGTTGCTGAGGTAATCCGTCACAGCCCCTACCGCTCACCCCTCCACAGCCTCACAATGGTCCGTCTGGCTAAGCCCGCCCGCTTTACCCAGTATGTCCACCCCATCCGTCTGCCCAGCCACTGCCCACAGCCTGGACAGACCTGCTATGTCAGCGGCTGGGGCTCCACCATCCCAAATCAATGTAAGTGGATTTAAAGGTGCTACTATGGCTTTTACACCTCATTAACTTATGACCACATTAGAATTTAGTACATTGCTTTATAAACCAGTGTTCCCCAATCCAGTCCAAGTATTCCCTGTTCTACAAGATTTTTATTCATGCTTTCTTATGAATATCTGTCCTAATATATATTTTTTTAAATATTTCTCATCAAATATGTTGTGTGTATAAGGCCTGACAAAGATGCTGGATGCATTTCCTTCCTCATAAATCATTTGTAAACCTGCATTGTTTACATTGACATGCAGTCTTTTTCTTGTCTTTTATTAGCCTGTTGCCATGTTTAATCTCCATCAGTTGTTGATATGCATTATTGCTCTCTGGACTTGGAAGAAATGTGCTTATGATGTGTATCCTCATTCGCTTACAAATTGTAGCACCAACACTATTTTCACAGTGTCTCAGGGAAAGGTTTCATTCTGATCAGCAGGTGAAAATGTCCTCACGATAAAACCTAATCAATATTCTAGTCATTGCAGGTCTAACAAGGCATGGACCAACTATTTTAAAAACAGCTAAAAATGGCTTTCTTTAATCAGAGGAGTTTCTAATTGCCTGTCAAAATGCCCTGTCAGTGATCAAGACTAATTAAAAGAGGTAGACCTTGAAAATAGTATTCGCTCAAGGTTTAGACCTTATGCTCCAGTGCAAGAAGTGGCAATGCATGAAAATGGGAAGTAATCCATACACTTGCATACAAAAAAGAAGGAAACTTTGTTGTAGAATGAGTAGCAGATTGATGGGTGTCGTACAGAATATATCACAACTGCTAAATTGTACTTATGTTACAGATTCAGATGAGAAACCTGATTTGAAGTACGTTATTTCACTGTGTCAGAGTAAGAACCCACCTTCATCTTCCTCCTCAAAACAGATGAGCCTCCTCAAAGCCTGAAGTGTATAACTGTGCCTGTTGTGGATGACCAGACTTGTATGAACACTTTCCCTGAGTACCTGTACTGGAGCCCTTTCATGGTCTGCGCTGGTCAAGTAAACACAGATAACTGCATGGTGAGCATGGGCACAACCCAAAGAAACTCTTCCTCAGTTTCCCGCCTTCTACTGTATTCATAGCATTGTCGTTGTCATTTCAACTCACTTATTGGCATGAATTTACCATGAACAACAGCAACAGAGTCTCCTATTCTATCTCCATTTTTCAGAATAATGGTGGCAGTGTGATGGTGTGCGATGGCCAGCTGCAGGGTGTGCAGTGGTTCAGACATGGCTGCAGAAACCCAGCTGACCCAAGTGTCTACACCAAGCTGTGCATGTACAATGACTGGATCAACAATGTGAGGGACAGTTACATACCCATTCTGCCAACTGAAACCACTCCAAGGATGCAAACACTATTATGAACGCTGCTCCTGACCACTTTGCATGGTAGGTTTAGTGTTATGAAAACCATGCTAGAACCAAACTTTTAGGGTTGACCTCTAAGTCAGTTAAGCAAGACACAAAACTATTGCATTTTGTGAAGTTATACTCTAGGTAAGATTAACTGATGTAAATATGTAGGAATATTTATGAACATTTTGTAGCTGTCGCACATGCAAATCCTATGCTAAGCTAAGAAGCAGCAGGAAAAGCTGCATGCAAACTCAAAGATGTATATATAAACAACTAAAAAATAAAATAATAACGTGTTCAAATGCTTCATGTTGTATTCATGAATTTTAATACACAATTTACTCCGTGACTCTTCCTTTTTCCTCATTTGCCTCAGCAATCCGTTTTCACAGCTGGCTAGCTGCTGCTAATCAGCTCTGATTTTCTCATGCTAGATCATAACTTCACACACGCTACTGTGTCTTTGACAGTGACAGTGAATTAGACATGACAGTGAATATTTGTTTCAGCTCCACATACACTAAAATCTATAAGTCTTGTGACTGCTGGCTCCTTGACTAAAGGACTAGCAGCTTTTTTAACCCAAATATGTGAAACCAGCTATTGCTGTTCTGAAAAACAATAAATGAGAACTAAAACGGTGTTTAAAGCTACACTAATAAATTAAGCATAGCGTTAGTTCAGGCAGGCCACAAAGTCAAGCTCATCTCACAAACCCAGCCTATATCAGCTGATAGCAGCTGATCTCAAAGTCAGCCCACATCAGCTGATGGCTCAATTGATTCTCTTCTATGCATTCAATTGGCAAATCTTATACAAGGCACCTTATTTAAACTGCTTTAGTCTGCCTACCCTTGCTGCTTCCTCTGCAAGCCACCTTGCAAGCCACCTCCACCCCAGTTTTTGCTTTACATGCTGTGTCTGACTGAATCAATGTCATTTCTGTTGTCACTGTTGCATGCTCTGCTCAGTACCTGGGGCCTTTGCTGCTGCTCTCCCTGCCTTAGGCTTTCCATGTAAGCACATGGAAGGGCAGGGAGGTTTGACTGAAATATTTTTAGCCATGCTAGAGGCATGGCTCTACAGATGGCAATGTAAGTCTGTTGATCAGTCAGTCTCAACACCCATTAGATGTACCATGAAATTTTGTACAGACATTCTATGGTCCTCAGAGGATTAATTCCACTGAGTTTACACCACCAGCAGGTTGCTATTTTTGGCATTTAGTGAAATGTTTTGACAACTATCGGATGGATTTCCATGAAATTTAGTACAGATATCCATGGTGCCCAGAGGATGAATCCAAGTCACGTTTTCCCTGCCCTGACAGTACCTCTATTACCACCAGCAAGTCAAAGCTTTCCCTTATTCTGTGAAATATCTGTGGTCATAATTAAATCACTTAATGGGCCTCAGATGTACTTTTTGTTAAGTGCTAATTAGAAAATGTTTGCATGCTAAGATGCTAAACTAAGTTGGTGACTGTGGTAAACATTATACTTGATTAGCATCAGCAAAAATAGTTTTGGTTCATTCTCTTCATCCTCATTAGCATTTTTTTCTAGCCGGAGCAGGCAACTGTTTTCATTAAAAAATGGTGGACATATGACTCCAAAAAATGCTAATGTTGCTCAGTTTCTGCATACATGTGTTAATAGGCTCTCTGTTGTGTTTACAGCTTCTTCTGCAGCAAATTATAGAAATCTTATTTTGGGATAAAACAATTCATTTCTGTTTATTACAGAATCTAATGAAATGAAATGAAATTATGTCAAATGGAATGAGCCTGGTAATCAGGTGTGACTGGGAATATTCCATTGTGCAAATGCTGCCATGACAAATGGGGAGCTGCATTAATGTGAAGAACCACTAGATGGTGTTAAAGCTCAATAATTAAGAAACATTGAGCCAAACAGAGAAGAATGAGATAGACAGAGAGAGAGAGAGAGAGAGAGAGAGAGAGAGAGAGAGAGAGAGAGAGAGACTGTGTTCATGACAGGGTGAACAGGTGACATGAATCTTGCATTCTTTGCAAGGTTTTGTATGAACTCTGATCCGAGATCTGAGCTCTGCCATGACACCAGTGCATTCACAAAAATATGTTATAGCAATTAACACATGGATATAATGTAACACTACCAAGACACACTGAGTACAAAGGAACCAGAGAAAACATTTGAGAGTTAATGGCACACACACACACACACACACACTCATACAAAGTACAGACACAGCATACATACACCAACTCAAACGTGCACACACACACACACACATACACACACTTACATGCAAAGTGACTGACAGCTGTGTCCATAATCTTCCAGGCAGTTGAACATAGAGGCCACTCCGCCATCTGTTCTCAACACTTCTCTCCCTTTCCTCACTCCCTCTTCTTCCACCTCAGTGGGAGACATACGGCAAACTGAGTGGGCTGACTTTGGTAACTGGGATGTCATTTTAGGAAGCAGTGTGATATTAATTGGTGTGGGTTTTAAGAGCTGTTGTTTGTGTTTGTTTTGTCTTTTGAATTGGATAGCATTGTTTATAACTCAAGGGTATTTGACTTACACCAATTTAATGTAATAGCGACTGCGTTGTTAATTACTAGCTTTTGTAAAAGATACAAAAGATACTTCTATTTTTCCCTCGAGCAGGAAATCCAATTCAGTAATCCTGAAATCCTGTAAGATTTCCCCTCAAATACCTTCATGGCGTCTCTGTATACAGACTCCCAACTTATCTGCAGTTTGTTGTAGTATGTGGGCTTTATCCCTGTGTAGAGGGTGTAGTTCTTGGTTTACCAGGCTGCTTTAGAGACACAAAGTATCTCCCTAATAATTTTTTCACCTGAAGTCGTAATCTGATTTGGTTATCTTATGTGCTTCTGCAAACACCACATTTCTACTCTGTAAGTTCTATCTGAAATAGAGTAGGAAGGAGATGCCTAATACAGTATATGATGTTTGATAAGAACCAACAGCTCCTTGAAGGTTTTAACTGTCCTATAAAGATTAAGACTCTACAGCCATGCTAGCAGCATGCTAACAGTGAGTATACTGACATGCTGATGTTTAGCAGGTATGTTCACCATCTTAGTTTGGCATGTAAGCATGTAAACATTTGCTAATTAGTAGTAAAGTATGGCTGAAGCTGATAAGAATGTCTTTAGTTTTGCAGGTGTTTGGTCAAACCAAAGTATTCAACAAGCAAAAATTTGCTTGGGATCATGGAAGTTATTGCAGTTCATTCTGTGGGGAACATGAATGTCTGAATCAAATTTTGTGATAATCCATCTGATAGTTGTCAAGACATTCCTCAAAACCAAAAATGTTGACTTCATGGTACAATACAATGCTACAATAAAAGTCAGGAATCAGAAGGATTTATCCTCTGGGCATCATGGATATCTGTACCAATTTTAATGGCAATCCAACCAATAGGTGCTATTTCTTGATATAAGTGGTGGACCGACCGACAAACGACATTGTCATCACTATATATAATTTCCATAAAAATAATGATCAGAATGACACCTTGTCTCTTGGCCTGCAGCTGATGCATCCTCCTAAGCTCCCACTCAAAATTTAATGGACCAACACAATCAGAAGTTATAGAGACAAGATGACCTTGGTGGCCAGAGGAATTTTTATGCCCTGATAAAAATTCTAGAGTCAAGTCTGACTCACACTGAGCACTTTCCTTTTTCTCTATTTCTGCTTCTCTCTCCATTTCTGTTATTTCTGACCTTCAGACAAATACACATACTTGCAGATTGTGGATAGACTGTGGCATCTTCTCTCTCAGCCCAGTTGGCTATAATATGCTTACGGTTATTAATGGTTAACCATCGGTGCTTTCCGCCTACCTCACTCCCTGCTTCCAACATACTGTAAATTATTTGTCCTCCCTTCCTCCTTCTCTCTGTTCTGGCTTTCATAACTCAGGTATGCATGCACGGTCCACATTGAGAGCAAATATCATCCTCAATTGCCCAAACACCGTGGCACACACTGATTAATGAGGGAATTAAAATGAACGATGATCCATAGGCAGAAATCTTTTTCCTGGGGTGTGACAGTGCTTATCAGTGGTTGGTACAATATCTGTGGAGTAAATGTGAGGCATCTCCCTCCCTCCTTCCATCTCCCTCCATCGCTCTCTTTCTCTGGCAAACTGTCACCATCACTCATCACCGGCTTACATTCCCAGCATTCCCCTGTGGCACCTGGCTTGTGAGAGAGGAAAAGTGGCTAACACACACTCAAATGCACCTTTTCTTCCTAATAACTGACAAGTCTTTTCACAGAGATGCAAATGAATATGGGAAGCTGACTTATATTAACACACACTTGTGCGTATGTGTATAAGGGTATTATACTTAGTGTGTGTGTGTGTGTGTGTGTGTGTGTGTGTGTGCGTGTGTGTGTTTCTGTTTGCTAGGCTAATGGCTAATTGAGAATAGCACAGACCAAGTCAATCATGCCGGATCACTCCCCGTCGTCCCATTGAGACCTGTGGCTCATCAGGGGAGATAATTAGTCTGAAGAGCTTTAATGATACTAGCCTAATAGCTACAAGAGCACACTGAGAGGATGCAGTGTGTGTGTGTACGTGTGTGTGTATGTGTGGGATGTGGTGTATGATGTGTCTATGAGAGGTGGTGAGCAAGAGAATAAGTGATTAAAATCGTGTTTTGTTAAAACATGTGTTTATAAGAGTGAGTGTGTGTGTGTGTGTGGATGATGATAATGTGGTAGCTGATGGGATAATGAATATTGTGGCCTCCAACCCACACACAAACACACACACAGACATACACCATCTCTCGGTTTTACTTTGCTTTTCTCCCACTCTCTCCGTCATTGTTACCGTTACAGTGGAGCAGTGAGTTTTCTCATGCCGGCTGCACAATGCAACCCCGACGCACACAACCTCAGTCTGTGCGTGTGTGTGTGTGTGTGTGTGTGTGTGTATGTGTGTATGTGGTTGAGAGACAGTGAAAGACAGAAAGAGATAGAGGTGGGGGAGGCATTATGCATTCATATTGGGAAATCGCTGTGAATTTAAATGAGCATGTGCTTTTTGGTGGACACAAGCTGTTTAGTAAATGCTGCTACAAAGTGCATTGTGGTGCCAGGAGTGCATACATACAGGGTGTGGACACATATGGGAACACTGTATGCTGTACACTATAGCTTCATTATCCAATGAACAAAATGAACATTATGAATAGTTTTTACTGTATTAGGACCAATTGTGCACATGCTTGTGATATTGTATCCACACCCTGTTTTTTGTTTAATATCTATTTGTTATTGGAGATCTGTTAGTGTTCACCAACTTAGTACACTTGGATAACAATTTTCTATGAACCAACTGAATGCAAAACATAGTGAAGGGTAACAAACAGACAAACAGCAAAACAAAAAAAACACAACCATGCCCAGAGAGCTACTTTGAACTGTTCCTTTAAGAGCTGTCTGATAGAGAGTGGCTGTGTGTGACCATTTCAGTCACTTCCCAAATTTGACAGTCCAACATCCACACCTACTTCACACAGTGATTGGCCACCTGTGCAGAGGTGAGAAAGGAGACAGTGTTTGAACGTCTCTTGCTAGCTCTTTTTTGTGTGATAAATTACTATTTTGGCCACTGTTCATGTGAACTGAGTGCAAAACAATGAATGCCTTCTAGGACATACTGTCTGAAAATAAGTGCTTTTATCCCCATATCCCTACATTTGAATGTGGTTGCTCAGTACAGCTATAAACACTTTGATTTCAGACAACACATCATAATAACTAATTCGTTTATAGCATAACCTGGCCTCTCTGGATTTCTTCCAGAAAGCAAATACGATTCTTGCAGGGGAACGAGCAAACCATTTAGTCAATGCTGTACTGAAGGTCTTTTATGTTTTCCAATTTTCTCCTCTGTTATAAGGCTGAAAACAAAAAAACTGAGGCAACCTTAATGTGGTCATTGTCACAGGTTCTTGTTGCACTATAGCCCTGTCACTTTGGACCCTGGAAATGAAGGTGCTTTTGCGTATCACAAATACATTAACTTTAAACCCAAAGGGGGTGGAGAGAACAAAGTAAGTAATAATTAGCCATATTGATGTGTTTGTGCATGTATGTGGCTACAGTTACACGTATACAGTAATGGAACTGCATCAATTTGAAATGTTTGGGTGTATCAGATGTGGAAGGAGGGGAGCACACACACGTGCACTCTGATAATGCATTAGTATTGATGGTGCTGGGTTGAGGAAGATCAAACAAACACATACTCAGAATGTCTCCCGTTCTCTCTCTCTGACACACACACACACACACACGCATTTGCAGTAATGGTTTTCTCAAAAAGGGGCCACAGCTACAAAGAGGTAAACCCCACAGGGAATCCATTTGCCTTCCCTTGCAATCATCATACACCTCTCTAAAAACACTGTGGACTGGCACTGTTGCCATGGATACATAGCGCTTCACCCCCCCTCATACTCTGTAATTTTTCCAATGTATCTTTCCTTCTCTGGAAGGCCTGTAATCCCTATGGATTGGTTAACGCGCTGGCTACATACCAGAACATGCTGTTTCCTGCGTTCAAGCATGTCTCAAAGTGTCTGAGAAGATGTTCCTGTGTGTGTGTATGTGTGTGTGTGTGTGTGTGTGTGCGTGTGTGTGTGTGTGTGTGTGTGTGTGTGTGTGTGTGTGTGTGTGTGTGTGTGTTTGTGTGAAGAATGCAGTAAGAAAGCTTCACCTGAGGGCACACTTAACTTCAAGGAGACAGAAAAATAACACCCGATGATCCTACACAAACAGATACACAGTGCGTAATGCTGTTAACAGCTGCTCACTGCGGTGAATAGGCAATATGGAATGTATATTACCTCTTACACACACAGACACAAACTCTGTAACACAAACACACACATCCCCAAGCTGAGAGAGATGCCCCGTTGCTAACACCAGGTAAGCCTGACAAACTCCCCAGAGCTAATCCTGTTCTCATCGATAGGTCTGTCACACAGGGGAGAGGAGTTGACTCGTATATCACTGCAAACCTGGAAACTCCCTGCCTGCAGAAAAATGTCATCCACAGAATACTGAAAATGCCACAGACAGTGTTACTTTTCTGAGAGTTACCAAAAGATATGTTGGGTGAGCTCATGCTTTGTTTCGTCTCAGCGGTCCCCTTTGTAGGTGAGTTTTCCTGCTTCACGCCTGAGAAACATAAATAATAAATCATTTTGTAAGATTCTCTTTTCACACCTGGCAGACCATGTAAGCGTGTCATTTGAAAGAAAATAAAATTACCTGATTGTTACATAAAATGCTTTAACTGTATAACCTGAGGAATTGATTTCTACAAAAACCCACTGACACGTTTAAAAAGTTTTTATTTGTGAGAATTGTAATTCAAATTCAATACCAGACTAACCAACCAGTCAAGTAATAGGGATTAGAATCTCAAGGCATTGGGAGTAAATAATTTACACTGGCGAGGTATCTGATTTTAGGTTGAGATTGAGATTTTAAGTTTTGTTTTATTTCTTAAAAGAAACATAATTGATTTGGCTGCCTCTTGTCAAAAATACATTGAAAAAAATGCATTTGTTATAATTTTACCTTGACTAAAATCTGTATTCTAATGGTACAGTGGGGATTTTCAGTGTGAGACTTGAACTTATCTTGCAAAATGTCCTGTCAGATATCATCATGTGAGCTTGAATGGTCTTCACAAAACATTACATACAGACAATGAGTCTTAAACATATCCAGTAGAGCATTAACACTGGGTAAGATGCCTTTTTTGTGGATTAGTCCGCAGTTACAACTCTAGAATAGTGGCCATGATGGCAGTCCCTGCTAACATCAACTTCTTTCTCATCTGTTTATTTTAAACAAATTGCTGTTGCTGCTGCCACAAGAGTAAAATGCATCATTTCCTGTGCAGCAAAAGATTTCCACTTGGAAAGACCAGTTCCCCTGACGGGTCAGAGCAGCAAATTTAAACTAATACTGATTCATAAGGACAATGTCACAGATTATTAACTTCAAATATAGGTTTTTACATTTCAAGACACAGAGAGCACCCTGAACTAGAATCACAGTTGGATCAGTGTCCCCTGCTATGACCCTCTTCTCGTTCTTACTGTAGCGTAACAGCTAACCTTTGAAACATAAAACCTAACCCCGGCTCTGACCCTGCGTGGCGAAGGACAACTTCACAAACATAAGTCTTGGTGGCAATTTTCCAAACCATTCTGTGCCACATAGCACAAACACAGACATCACACACATACATAGTCTGAGAGGAAGGAGGGGTGGGGAACACATACAATTAGTAAGGAATGTTAGCCCCTCTTTGCTGCCCCTCACCCTACTCAGAAAAGAAGCATGCCCTCACACAGTTATTCATACAGTACAGGTCATGACCAGAGCACCAGAAATCTCTCTCAAGATTCTCCAAAACTATTTTAGTTGGGGGAGCTTCATGCAGAAGCACTGAGGTCAAAGTTTTGACCAATGAGTATACATAAATACAATGTGTGTATATGGATGTTGCAGGGTGGTACGACACAGACACAGCCAGGCAGTGCAAGCAAGAGCAGACAAGTCTGGGGATTTAGGGAGTAAATAATTTACACTAACATATACACTAATAGCGGGTCAGCATCTGCAAAACATCTTACACAAAAACACTTTCTCCCTCTCGTGCACACTTTTTTCCCCCCTTTGTGCATGTGTGTGGCGTTGCAGAGCTATGTCCTTTGATCCACCATCAATGAAGTGGGCAGGTCTGATAAGCTGATAAGGCTGCAGCTGAGAGACACACCAGGGCTCCTTACTTACCAAACAGGCAATGCAGACGAAGGAAAACCTTGACACAGGTAGACACACCGGCACAGCAGCTGTCAGTGACTAAACGGTATGTCGTGTTTTCTATTACTGCGCACGGCAGCTTGATAAGACCCCTCTGGCTCTGTAATAAACAGAGCTCTCTCATCACTTGATAGGTGGTAGTTTTTTTCCCATTAAGGTAAAGGAAGTAGGGAAGGTCACACAACTAAATGAGCAGTATAAAATGGAAGTTAAGGTGAAAAGGGGAGATTGAAAATGGAAAAGAGGATATAAATTAAGAAAAAAAAAAGAAGTGCTATCAAGGTTGCTCCAAACGCCCTCGCCCTCGTTTAATAAAAACAAGTGATACACACATGAGATCCTGTTAATTCCGACAGCAGGAGAGATGAGAGTGAATACGTGAGTGAAAGAAAAAAAGGAGGACAGGATGAGATATAATGGCAAAGCTCCATTAGTAAGTCAGTGGAGCATATGATAGTAATTATCAGGTGTACTCTTGGGATGCCCTAAGTCGCTCTAGCTGTCACTGCTATTACTGTTACAACACACAAGGGAAACAAACATTCTCCACAGCATGTATGTGTGCATATGCAATATGTGAGACGTGAGGCAAACTGGAAAAAAGAGGAAACCAAGGAGCGATATCAGCTGGCATATTGTTGGATGATGTAAATGCAACCGCTGTTTTTCTTGGCTCTTTGAGTGTGTGTGTTTGGCTGCAGGCAGGTGTGTGTGTATGTGTGTGACGAGTGTTTTAAGGTGTATTTTCTACAGTAAGAGTTGGGCAACAAGGTCAAGTGTGAAAAATGTGCTACCCTTTCATCATGCTACACAACTCAACATGCTTCTAGGTATGTATGCCATTTCAGGAACCTTGGTTTAACACACATACATACACACAAACATGCTAGCAAATCATCTTCAAAAACATAGATATTATTAACTGGGTAAGTGTATGTGTATGTGTGTGTGTGTGTGTGTGTTTTATCCTCCAGACAGCTGCTGTGCTGTAATGTTAGCTGATGGGAGGGGCCTGTAGCATGTACAGAAGTTCTCGGAGGAGCAGCACTCAACAGCTGCTTTTCAGCTCCTCCGGGCCCTTCTCCCTCTCTCCTCTTCTTTTAACATCAACCCCCCCCCCCCCCTCTCTCTCTCTCTCCTTCTCTCTACTGGGCATCAGGGGATTTTTTTTGCTTTTGGCAGTACTTAAAATCCAGTGTTTCATGGTGTGTGACTGTGTGTGAACACAAATGCATGAGTATTCTAAACACATGCGGTATACCGATGAACACCTCCTGATGGCAGTTTATCAGCAATATGGTCTGTCTGCCTTTTATGATGTTAAACAGACTTGGTCCCACTAGTCTTTCAGTTCATCCAGCTTTTCACTTTAATGAGTCCATTTGACATGATTCTGCTGAAGAGTTCCATTACAAAATGCTAAATATGTACTTAAAATTCAATACCTCACTATAGAAATTCATTATTTAATATCTCTGAAACAAATCCATTCTATGGCCAAAAGCTTCAGTGATTTTTGCTCTATGAAAAGTAGCATAATCAGTTTTCAGTTTAATACTATTAACTCTTTTGTAAATGAAGGTGTCATTTTTAATAGTTATGTCCAACTAACTTTAACAAAAATCAACAGACACAAGTATGTTTGTGGTCATCCAAGCATTATGAGAAACAGAAATATTTTCCTCTTCCTGTGTGATTGTTGGTTCTGGTTACAAATACAACTGATCTTGTGTCTTCATTTCATTTTAAATAAAGTTCACCTCAGCCTGTCATGGAGAATTTAAGAGGCCTTTGACCTCGATTTACGCATTCATCCTTGCATTAACTTGAATGAACTCTGATACAGCTCTCAATCTCCCATTCCCTCAGAAACAACACAAAGTAGCCTAACTAATTAAAATTAAAACACATCCAGCTTTGCCTTCATAACCAAACTCCCCACAGGTAGTCTGGCTCTCCTGAGTGACACACACTCACACACTTGCTGAAACTCGGGTGGCGGGGGATCGGCTGCTACTCAGCTTAATAGCACACCCGCAGATACAATCCATGAAACAAATCGTCCATGCTGCAAGATAGATATCAGAAATACAGCAAATAAATGCAAGCTCACACAGGTAAGCGCAAACTCACATACACAGTGAGTACAAAGGTACCGTCTCTCTGTTCTGTCTCTCATAATCGCACCCGAACAGTAAACACATTCAAGCCACACAGGATATTAAACCGTAGGACTGAGGGAGATAAACACATTTATCACACAAGCGCTTTTTCATTCTTTATCTCTTCCACCTCTCAGCCATACACCTTCACTCCCTCCCTCCCTTCCTCCTTTCTTCCCTCCCTCTATCTCCTGTTTTATTTCTTTATGGCCAATATTTGTCTGAAATCCGAGCGCCAATGCAGATTTATGACATCTTAACAAGGCTTCTTCTGTTTCTTCCTTCGTCGCCAATCACCACTTTCATTTCCTCTTATCCTGACAGTAAACCCTCCAACTACACCGTGTCCTCCTTCACTTTGCCTTTAAATCCATTTTCAGTTCCCTCCTTTTCCTTTTCCTCTCTGCCGTTTTAAATCTACTTTCTGCCATTTTTAAGACTCTCTATGAATTATCCTCTTCCTGCTCTTCCTCCCTTGACACACCTTGTCCTCTATTAATCACTCCATCCATGCTGACCTTTTTCATGCCTCATTGCTCTCGGGGTTGTGCGTACAAACTGCATGTGTGTGCTGATTACGCAGGATGATGGAGCACATATTGTCAGCAGGGCTGTCACCAGAGCCTTGTACATCCTGGATCCATCTCAACAACGTCGCATAAAGAGTCTATTTCTGTGTGTGTGTGTATGTGTATGCTGGGCTGAACCCGAGCCAAATACTACTGAGTAGCCATCAGATCCGGGTCGAGCAGGCAAAGGGGACAAACGGTGGCTGTCATCCCTCAATAGGCTGACACTAAATGGCTAAATCAGTTTAAAGCTACTGTAACTAAACCCAGTGGAGGCAGCAGGAAAACTCACAGTGGGCAGAAGGAAGGAGGTGGGAGAAAGGGAAGGACATTAGAAGGAAGGGGAGTAATCCCCCTCATTGTTAGAAAGACTGAAAAGCTCTGATCCTCTCATTCTTTGTAAAACAAAAAAAAAAAAGAAAAAAAAGAAGAGGATCTCTCTCTCTCTCATACACACACACACACACACACATACACACACACGCTAAGATACACACTCAATATCCTCTTGATCCACACCACACCCTTAAAGCCTATTTTTACCACGCTTATGATGACATCACATTCATTTATTCATGACTATTACCAGCATCACAGGGGGTATATGTTTAAAGCGAGACTTTGTAACTTTTGATGGGAAAAAATAACACATTCTTCCTCTAACAAATGATATGGTGAATTGTGAATTCCCAAGCAATAAAACACACTCTTTCTCAGATTCACTACACTGAGTGGTTTAGTTATTACAGCCTTGTGTAGTCTGGTATGATCAGTAACTACTAATACCTTAGTGGCTGAAGTAAACTTAACACATTGCTGTGTATTTAATATTTCAGTTCACTGACTTACACTACATTTTAGCATGTCACAGACATTGTTGGGAAGTACAATAATGCAAGTACTTTTTTTAGTAACGAGTGGTGTGATGGATTACAATTTGAAATTTAGTAATAAACAGTTACTGATCCCAGTAATGCTCTGTTACTTTTGACAATTTGGGGGTTGGCTTATTTGCTGTCTTACTGGGAGTTTGATGGAGGGTTGATTAGTTTGATAAGTATGTTTTAATCTGAAACTAAGAGTTGTTGTGTTTTCATTAGCTTAGAATGAGCCTTTATATCTCTTCCATGGAGGCTGCCATGTTGCACCATCATGTTTCTACAGTAGTCCAGAATAGACGAATCAAAGATCTTTCACATTTTTCACAAGTTTCACAGCCACCATAGGTTCTATTACATATTACATATTACATATTATTATTATTATTACTATATTACATTATAATCTGCAACCTCACTGCTAGATGCCCCTAAATCCTACACACTGCACTTTACGTGTTGACTCTGGTCATTATATTATGTGTTCTCATTAGTTGGCTTGCTTACATTATCCACTGGTAAGCCTACATTCAGGAATCACCTGGTTTTGTTGGAGGTGTGTGAAGCTTGATTGTGAGAATGAAACTTCTGTAGTGTGCAGTCACAGAGTTGACAGCTAGCTGTTGATGGTCAAAACGGCTGTAAGTGTGTCTTGTTTTCCATTTCTGCAGGTGTTTAAGTGAGCAATGAAAGTTAAGTAACAAGTAATGTAAATACTTTTGCTGTTGAGTAACAATACACTTACTTAAAAAAAATCTTTTTAAATGATATGTAATGAGTAATTAATAGCATTTTTTGAGCAACTTGCCTGACACTGGTCACAGATTGAAACATTTTAATGGTTTTATCTTCATAGCAACTGACATGAACATCTTGGGAAATTAATGTAGGCCTAAATTTGATAAGCACTGTCCTGTTATTCTCCATGTGGACACAGTGGCCGCTGCTCAGTCAAAAATATAGCATTACTTTTAAAGAAGCAAGTCAATCAAAGACTACATTTTTTTTATATTATCATCAGTATGTCTTATCATTTCAATGCTGGGGTCATTCCACATTACTTATTATTTATTCAGTGCATCCAAGAGATGTTTTTCTTTGCAGAGTCTGGAGCATCTTCAGGGGCTTCAGACTGAAGCCCGGAATTAAACATTAAAAGATTTGCTTTTTCAGATGTGTTTCCGCAAAGAAAAACATCTGAAGCAGCAGTCTGAAGCCCAGGAAGATGCTGACATATATCTTCACCTCCATCACATCTGACACAGTTATTTACATTTTCCATAAATTCCCTCTAGATGTCCAAACCCTCTTACTGCTTGCTTCTGGCTTTGCTGCTTTGTATTAGGAGCACAGATCGATTTCTCCAGGTCACACTGATGGGAGATTTTTTAATTTCCTAATGGAGAGCCAGCAGAGCAGGGGGGGTGGTGTGTGTGTGTGTGTGTCAGGAGAATTGTGCTGACAGACCTGTAAGCAGTGAGCCTGTGTAGATATATAGATGCATAGTGTTGGGTAAAATTGCCAGTGGTACAAGGTTAGAGTTCACTGTTACATAAGCTTAATGTTAGAGGAAGAAAGATTTCTTAATGTGGAAAACAAATCAGCCTAGTTTAGATTTTTCATCCCTCCTGATCTCTCTTGATCAACTGTTGCTTTGATATATGAATTTTAAAATAGCAGATTATCATTATAGCCGCTATTGATAAGAATCATCCTACTAACGGTTACTGATCTACGCACAAAGGCGCATATCAATTTGCTGATGATTGATGGCTTCATTTCGACTCATTTTTAAACATGAAAGCGAGTAGAGAGAACACTGCATCATGAAGTCAGCAATGAGCCCATCCTTCAAGTACTTATCGATGTAAAACATGAGCTTCCTCCATTTTTCTGTTCTGTCACAACAAATCATGGGATCAATCAATGTGAGGGGAAATTTACATAATGCTGGTTATATCAAAGAGATTAAACTTTGGTGCAAGCTAGAAATCAATTTAGATGTCATCTTCGAGGAAGTGTAAGGAAAAACATACACGGATGAATTCAAAAGCAATTTGACATCCGACAAGTCTTTTGGTGTGGTGTAAGATTTTTGAGATGAAGTTCAGTGGTGAGTAAGGGTTTATGTTGCAAGACACACTTCCTTGCCTCCAAGGAATTCACCTTCACACAACTTTGTGCATCTTGATGAGCATGCACAGAGAATTTCACACATTTAATCCCATTTGTGATAACGATGAAAAATAACAGTGATGTTGCCCAACGAATTCCAAAGTAGTATTTTTCTTAACTGCAGAGACATGAATAAAAACACGGAGAATAAAGGGGTGTGATTGGTTTTCTTGAGTTTTTTTTTCATTATAAATTCTACACAGCTGGAACAAAATAAAAAGATACATCAACACACCACAGAGGTCACAACAGCGTACCACAAAATATACAGTATACAGTACAGAGAGAGAGAGAGAGAAGTAAAGCACTGAGAATATCTCATAAAAAAGAAACCTTTTTTTAAAAAAAAAACAAAACATTTCTCTCTTTTCTCAGCTAGTGGAAAGGCATGGGAAAAATGAAAACTCAGTAGTTCCAAAATGAAGAATCCCCTTTCTAAAAAAAAAACAAAGCAACTTTAATACCACAATATTTTTTTTATATAAAACATTAAAATAAAAATAAAAAAGATGCTCCAAGTTTAAGTCTTCACCTGCCATCACAGGTTTGCTAACAGTCAATAAGTTTATGGCAAGATCAGTAGACTGACATTGAAAAATAAAATGAGCCTTCTGGGCATAGATAGTGGTTTGAATTGACCTTTTTTTTTTAAAAAAAAATCAAGGCCGTAGGTTCCAGTGTACAACAAAGATAAAGGGCCTGTCAACCTGCTATCATCTCTCTCTGGCCTGCCGACAGTGTAAGGGAGGAACATAAATGTCTGTATCGCGTACCTAAACAAAAAAACACTCCTGCTGTGACACTCAAAAACTCTTTCATTTGGTAAAAATCACAAATAACTCACATACACCAGCAAATCCCCTGATCCCTCCCCCATGTTCCCTTCCCTTCCCTGCTTGTATCAAACTAGGGTGAATCTGTGCCAGTGATTTCTCCTAATAGGTGAATCTGTGACTACTGCGCCGTAGCCCCTACAAGTCCCATTTTGTTGTCATGAGAAAACGACAACATAGCAGGCCACAGTTTGAGATTGTCGACCATTTCACCAAATTCCACCAATTTTACAGTGAAAGCTGATGATAATTGGGCTTTTTGAGCGGAACCACTGCGTGCTGTGCTTGTGAGAACTGTTTCATCCCGGAGAAGAGGACTGAAAGGCTGTGAGAGACTTGGTAAGAAACGGTAGCAATTACAATCCCAGGCCAGCAGCTTAGTAACCACAGACACTTTGAGCTCCACACATCAGGCACAGTACACCTCCTGCTCGATAGACAGGTTAATCAGTATTTGAATTTACAAAGAAAACAAGAACGCAAAGGAAAACAAGCGAATGATTGATGTACTAACATAATATACAAGTATGCTGGAAATGGCAAAAACAAATTTGTACAACCTAATAGCTTGCTTGTTTGGTGGCTTTTAACAGGATTTAAAAAGGCAAGCAATTGTAGAGAAAAGATTGGCATTACTAAATGCCTGGGCTGTTTCTAGCAAAAGCTAATTAGGGATATTGAAAAAAAAAATATAAACATTCACAGGTGGTAAAAATGCAATTAAAGAAACATCACTAAAGCGAACACAGAGCTTCTTTGAGCTGAAATGTTACAGCCATGTGTGCCAAATAGCGTGCTTGGGGATTAAATGTTGTGAGCTGCCGTAAATCATCACGTATTACTGAAGTGAATAAAACAGAATGGCAGCCTGTGATAATTTATCCCAACATACCCAGCAGAAAGCAGAGAATTTAAGTGCAGACTCCAAGACAGAGTAGTCACTACAGTGTCACACTTAGATGCAGACACACACTCCAAAAAACACAGAAGCATAATGGCATTTTGTGTTGCATTTGGGGTAGATAAGAAAGATTTTGCCCCTGTGTTTGGCTTGTGTCAATCCACGCCTCAGTGTGTGTAGCTCTACTCTGCAGAGGAGTCGACCGAAGATGTGATTGGTGAATAAGGAGTTACAATCAAATGAAGCCATGATAATAATGCCATACAGTGATGTCACATTATGATTTTGCACATGTACAGTTTTAAACCTGTGGTAACACAGATGGGTGGAGTTTAATCTTTAAGAGCAAATCTATCTTTTTAAAAAAAAGGAGAAGCTCCACTCAACAGGTCCACTGGTTATAAAACAAGTATACCCAATACCAAGCATGGTGAGGTCCCCAAATCAAACCCATTTCCACCTTTTGATTTTCCCCACAGTCCCATATCGAAATAAAAATTAGCCCTGTTGTCTTCATAACCGTTGTCCTCCTTCCCTTCATCCCTCAGTCGGTAATGTTCATTGTCTCATGTCATCACTATTGGAGAGAAAGAGAGACAAAAACACACAGAGAAAAATATAAATATCACAAATGTGCCATCATGATAGATGAATATATGCTTATGATGATAAGAAACTACTGTACTTATGGTTTTCCGGTAAAAAAGAATTAGATATCCATCATCCAGAAATTCTGAGTATTCTTAAACTAAATAATTATCTTAAGAAAATGTACGTTTATTAAGTGCCAATAAATGTATATATGTTCTTGTATTTAGATAACAGTTGCATTAATTGTTTGTTTTATAACATTAAAACAAACAATTTTCAAATGCAACACTATGAAATGGTCTCCTGCTGCTTATATGTTTGTCAATTAACACACACATCTGGCCAAATTAGCTGTACAATACCAGCATCAGAAAATTACCATTAAAATTTACCATTATCATTTTACATCTTTATTAAAGAGTGACTGTGGACTGCTGACAGGGAACAAGAGGAGATAACAAACATATATGTATAGAGCATTTGATCTCAGAGTATTATATTTCAGAGCAGAGTCATGTGTTCTGCAGCTGGCATTACAAGCTGTAAGCATTATAAGCATATGTTACTTTATTTGTACACTTGTTGTGGTGAGACATTCTCCTAAATAAATCTGTCAACAAATGTATAAAATACAAGTCGAGTTTTCTGAGAAGTCTGTAGCTTGGATGCAGTCTTTTAGAAGGCTTACGTGTTGATATTTTTTTAATGACGTCTCAAGAAACATCACTTGATAGCATATGGAGAGACAGACTTTTACATCTTCTCATTATATCCACTTCAAAGCAAAGCAAAGTGTGTGTGCAATCTCGCTGCAATTCTGAAATGTCACACAGTTTGCTGTCAGTAGTCTTAAAAATCTCATAAAACAAGGCTTGCTTAAACTGGCTTTCACATTCACGTCAAATATGCCACTACCATAATTTTCATGATGAAATGTTTTACATTTGTGATGACATTTTCGGATGTCTCCGTGCAGCTGTCACCCTCCGTCATTTCTTCTCTATTTGAATTAAAACTGACTTTAGACACTCAGCATGAATGATGTCTCTGAAGATATTTCTGCTGACTGCATTATTCATGTTCACGTCAAACTGATCCCAATTGGTATAAGGGATCATTTTAGGCAAGTTTATGTCTATGTAGCCATTCTCAACTTTTTGGTGTTGCAAAAAATTCAAACACTTAATGCTAATTTGTTCAGTCGTATACAGACCTGGTTGGTTTGCCCTATCGTAATCAACAGCTGGAACTCACTGTTAAACCACCAAAACTCAGTGATGCCTGTGTCTATTGACTGACCTGTTCTGTGGACGGTCTCTTGTTGAGGAGACCGGCTTCTTCATTGGCCTTTTCTGTCTTCATCTCCACCACAATGTCGTTGTTCACCTCTCCAGTGGCCCTGTAGAGAGAGCAAGAGACAAAAACACACCGAATCAGGACAGAAAGTGTGTCGTGACTGCCTTGTATAGCTAATGGATCTAGATTTGACAAAAGCATGTTAATCACTGCTTTGACTTCAACACAATGTTCTTAAAGACAATTGGGCTGCTTTACGTCTAAAATTTTGTGTACAGTTCAACTATATTTTTCTGCAAAAAATGGAGTATATACTGTAACATTTTTTTCCCTATTTACTCATGCTTTTTACTCATTTTTTAAAAAAAATACAAACTTCCCTGTTTCAAATCTAGGGAAAGATAATACTGCAATCCCAGCTAATTAAGATATACAAAGACAACAACTCGTTCTGAGGTGATATGGTGTTGAGGATTATTTCTTAATAGACACTAAAAATGATAAAAATGGAAATCCTGACAAAATCAGACGGAAGGTTATTGTCATGGATGGGTTGAGCACACAACCTTTGAGCTTGTCAGAGAAAAATGGCTTCTTTGAAAAATAGAGAAGCCCAGCATGTTGCTGGGAATAATGTGAACAGTTGAGGCAATCGAAAGTATTTCATAAAAAGTTATGCTGCAGATGGTCCCTTCACTGAAATCACTTCTCATTTTTTCCACTTTTTTTCACCGTGTCAGCTTTTGCACATGAGATAAATTGATTCTTTTTGCATCTTATGAACCTCTTCTAATTTTTTTGTCAGTGTGCGGTCAATCTTTTTTATGAGGTGGGATTGTTGATTTGAAAAGCAAGGATTCAAGAGTGGAAACCTTGTTACTATTCTTCAATTTTAACTATTGTCAGAATGTTAAATACAGCAGATCTGTTGCATCTAATTTCACTGTGATTCCAATCTAAGATCCTTAATCCTTAAATGCTCAAAAAGCACACAACTCTAACATATAAGTTTTATTTACATTTTTATATTTGTATTGATTTATTGAATTATTGATGATTTTAAAATTTGAAATATTTTCCTCTTTTCATTACATTTATCTATTTTGTAAAAATACATATACATGCTGGAATGTGTTTTATCACCATCTACCTCTGAAGAGTTTATTTTTCCCTTTTTTCACAAAAGACACTATTGGAAACCATAGTGACGTTTTACTTACAGTATAATGGTTGAGTCATATTAGAAAAATCACTGCCAAAATGAATCCTTTCCGTCCCTCTTTCCCTCCCCTTGTTTCGACTTACACTTCCTTCTTGTCCTTCTTGCCGCAGGGCAGCTTGCTCTTCTTGTTCAGGAAGTAGATGAGGGCCACCAGCAGCAGGAGCAGCAGAACGCACACCACTACAGCTATCACCACCCCACTGGAGCCTCCCTGCTGCTGGTCAGCTATAGTGCCGCAATGGAGGGATACATGGAGGGAGGGGTGGAGGGACAGATGGTGGGGTGGAGGGAGATTTGAAGGAAGGACAGAGGTGTGAGGGAGGTGTGGATGAAGGATTGATCACAGTGGAGGAGGAAGGTGCAGGGAATTTGATTTTGGAAAGGGCAATGGTGGAGAGAGGGGCATGATTTGTGGGTGTTTGATTCGTGGGGGTAGGAGGAGGAAGTGGGGGAAGGAAAATGATTTCATTGTGGATACCATGGGAGGGGATGAGGAGCGGAGGGTGGAGAGAGGGAAAGGGTGGGGACGGGTGGGGTCCAGATGAAGACAATGGATGGATGGGCAGGTGGAGAGGAGAAGGAGCAGGGAGCGGGATGTGGGGTTAGTCTAAACTTTTGAATGCAATGACTGAAATGTGATGAGACCCAAAAACGGGGCCTGTATATTCAAACAATACTAGACAGCTGACCAGCCAGAAAACAACACTGAACATACTCACCCGTCCACCTACACTTGTATTACTATATTTGTGGGGACATGACATGTCAATATCAAGCGGCAAGCTCCGGATCTGAAAAGTGAAGCCTCTCTAATAGCCAGCAGCCGGCGACTCCACTGGCTCCAAAAAGATTCCCGATTGAGACTATGAGAAAATGACCCTACTTCTCACTTGATTTATGACCTCAACAAACATTTTCCTGATGTGTTTATGATCTCAATTGCTAGTTTCAAGTCTTTTTCAATACAGTATGATGTTCATTTAGTAAATTATGGTTCAATTTAAAATAAAATAGATGATAAGTCAGGGTATGCTTTACGAATGATTACCTTTTGATTGACAATTCGCTACCATGGCGACAACTTTGGTTACGTACATTGCGTATCATAACCCCAGATTAGAATAGGTGTATAGGCGTAGCTGTCGCTATTTTAGTGTGTTTTCAGTTCATGAAAGATAATTATAACTTTTGGTTGCCAAGAAAGTCTTTTTCAGTGTTTGGTTATACTTAAAGACCGTCTAAGGAGTTGGATGTTCGGTTTTTCCGGTAAGTACATTTTGTTTTAAGCCTGTTTTTCACTGGCCAAAATTAGCATTAAGATTAGCATTACCACAATTAACCATAAACTGTAAATGCGCCATGCTAACCAAGCTAGGAGCGAGAAGCTAGCAGCTAGTGTTAGGGTGAGCTCCACCCTCTCGTCCAAATATGCTCACTTCTTGCTCCAAGAATTCAAGATGGTGACGGTGAAAATGCCGAACTCAAGGCTTCAAAACGGGAGTCCACAAACCAACAGGTGATATCAAGGTGGCTACGTCCACTATTTTTTTTACTGTCTATGGTCAATACATTTCTAAAATCTGATACTGTTCTACATAAAATATAACATTATCATAGATTTAACAGAGTTTTAAATGTCCAATATTGATACCAATATAATAGCTATTTATACTATAGCCATTAAGAATACTTGTTTCTGATTGGTGGCCAGGTGTCCTATAAGGAATAGTTTGACACTTTGGGAAATATGCATCTTTGCTTTCTTGCTTTGAGGTAGATGAGAAAATTGATACCACTCTCAGAGAGACAGAAATGGTTAACTTAGGTTAGCATAAAGACTGAAAACAGAGTGAGCCTGGTTCTGTCCAAAGGTTAAAAAATACCTGACAGCTCCTCTAAGGCTCATTAACCAACAAATTACATCTTGTTTGTTTAATTTGTACACAAAACAGCTGTGGGTTATGTGCCAAACTATTTCATGCCCGAATGCAGTAACTTCACAGCCAACAAACTGTCCAACACATAACCCCTCTATAAAATCACAATCGTTTTTTGTTTAGTATGGTTTTTACACTTCAGTTTTTGTAAAAATTAAACAACAAATAACTTGTTAATAAGTGAGCTTCAGAGGTGTTGGTCTGCAAATTTTGTTACCTCTGGACAGAGCCAGGCTAACTGTTTCCCCCTTTTTCCAGGGGGAAACAGTTAGCCTGCTAAGCTAATCAAATGCTTGCTGTAGAATCATATTTACCGTACAAACAAGAGAGCGGTATTAACTTATCTAACTCTCAGCAAGAAAGGGAATAAGTATATTTCCCATGTCGAACTATTCCCTGAGGAATACTTGCGTCTGATTGATTAAAACTGTAGAATAGGACATCTCAGACATAGTTCTGGTGAACCATTTTAAACTATAGCTGTGGTCAGTTAGTAATGTCTATTGTATTAGCAGTGGACGACTTGCCTATATGAGCTGTTTTTGTTCCGTAATTCTAAATTTCAAGTTGTAAGGGGTAAGTACGTATGAAAAAATTCTGAAATAATAAGACGTAAATGTCTAAAAAGCGAAACCTTTTGTCTCTACACGTCCTATTTTAAAGTCTGTCCTCACAACTACAGTAATACAAGTATGAATACACAAACACATTAGCTTTTGTAAACACAAATACACAAACCTGTGTGTGCACACAGACATCAATACACACACAGTGTACAGAACTTACAGTTCTAGACGAACACCATACACATGTCAATAGGGTTAGTGATACAGACCTGACTTAAGCACAGGGTTTCCAGAGAGCAGCACTTTGAGAGAAAGAGAGTTGCTCAGTCCCGTAGCATAGCAAAGCAACAACTACAACGCGCACACCAGTGAGATCATACACACACAAAAACTAAGCTAATGCAAACTTACACACAGCACCCCGGCGAGAGGAAACAACGAACAGGAAAAGCGAGAAACAAGAAGGCAGTCGGAAAGAAGAGCAAAGACCAAAAAAGAGACACTGAGTGAGGAAATACAGAGAGGAAAGGAAGGAATAGAATAGAATAGAATCCTTTATTGTCCCCTAGGGGCCACAAAAAGTTGTAGTAGCATCCACAAAATATAGGACAGACATCATACAAAGGTGACAAGAGAAGAAGAAGAACAATATACAATATCCACAGTGTTCGGTAGTAAGAGGGCAAATATACAAGATTACAGTACAGCGGAGGGAGGTGTGTGTCTATGTGTGTGTGTGTGTGTATGTGTGTGTGTGAGATGGAGGGGCCGGGGCAGGAGGAGATGGGTAGAGGGGGGGATTTCTAAATTACAGGGTCTGTACAACAAAGAGTCCTGTGAGAAGGAGGGAGGAGAAGAGGAGGAGGAGGGAGAAGGCTCTACCTCTGTTAGCGGAGTTGTCAATTGCTGCAAGAGAGGAGAACAAAAAAAGAGAAAAAGGCATTCAGGTTGCAGTTTTTGGTGCTGGTAAAAGAGCAAAAGAAAACAGTCATTTAAGTCTATTATTGAACTCTAAAAAAAAAAAAAGACTTCAAAAAAGACTGTAGAAACCAGCCAATGAATGAGATCACTTCATCATTCCTTCAACACAAGTAGATCAATTCAAATTTCAAAAAATCAAGTCAAACCTTTTCACTACAAAAAAACATGTTTTTGTATCGTAACTAATCATCAAATGCTGAGGAAAACATGAAGATAAATCGAGGGAGGGAGAAAGCAGTATCATCGCTGCCGTCATCTCCTGACACTAACCTCTTTTGAGGGATACTAGGAAGGTCTTGCTATCTTTTCCGTGCTCATTGGAGACCTCACAGGTCACCCCGTTCTTCATGACCTCGGCCGTGGATTGAAGGGTAACGGTGCTCACCACCTTGTTGCCTTCCACTGATACCGACTGGCAGGAGTGAAGGGTGAGGGGAAGAGTGAGGAGGACAAAAAAAAAGACCTCATTGTTTCTTGTCTATATTTTGAATGCATTGTTACATATTTATATTGTGAAAGCAAATACTTTTGCACTATAATGATGTTATAATCCATTAGTCATGCCTTGATTTTCAATCATACACCTCAATCAGCTCTTAAAACATGGCCAGTTGCACAGGTTGAAATATCTCTCATCTTTTATCTTGCATACATCACTGTTTTCTTCTGGAATGACCCAGTTTTTTAGAAGCATCATTAAAGTTTTATCTTATTCAATCAACTTTATGTAATATTTCAATTATGAAGCAGTATTCCCCCTTTAAAAAAGTTTCTTTAAAACTGTTTCTTGTGGGATTTTCTTTTCAACTATATCACATCAATATGAAATATTAGAATAAAATATTACTTTCCATAGCCCCATGAGCTGTTTCTTTCCCTCCTTTTTCTATTGCTTTTGAAGTTTAACTACCAGTCTACCAAGGAGAAGATCTTCAGATGTTTTGAAAAAGGGTGTCTCAAACTTCACATATTGACCCAAATGAAATCAGTAATAGTGATAGCTCTGTTTGTTTGGCATACATATTCAACTCTGTTTTTATAGTTTTACTCGTGCAATCACTTCTAAGAAAGCAGTGATGGCTTCTATTTCCTTTTGTTAACTAAGGGATTCCTGTGCACTAGGGAAGACGTAATTGTCTGATGTATTTTTGTATGAACTTCAATACATGGCTGTGATTTCAAATTTGTACCTCTTTTCCTGAGGGCTTCCAAGTGAACTGAGGGGCAGGGAAGCCGTAAGCCGAGCACTTCAGAGTTACCATGTCTCCTTCCTTTTCCACCTCTCCAGCAGCTGGAGTCTCGATCATCGGCTTTCCTGGAGAGGGAATGGGAAAGCGAGTTAACATTTCCTACTAACAGTGTAGAAAAAACCCCCAACACGTACGCAGACTAATCTGGTTCCATCTTATACTGAAACTAATCAACGGAGTGGGAAGCAACATCATCTCTCAGCTGCTTCCACCTTTTATAAAACCTCCTTCCTCTAACTAAAACAATACCCAGCCCACACTAACACTGGCCATTGTCATTATCCTGTGTGTTTGCAGTGGTGGTGGTGTGGGTGAAAAGATTTGATGCTTTGAATAGAGTATGTAAAGCCTCATATATTGTCCAGCTTCTAAGCAGCAGGCTTCTCATGTCTAAAAGTTGCTGTCAGAGGAGGAAGTTGAGTAAATTTAGTAGAGGAAACACATAACTGCATATGTTTGTACATTGAAATATGACGACACAGATGCTGATGTGATTATCTAAACAGCTTTTTCTCAGGTAGTCAGTACATGCAGTAAATGCATGTTTCTATGTTTATATGTATGGTATGTATGTAGGTAAGTGAATTACCTTTGACAGTGAGGTTGACGCTGAACTCGGCTGTCAGTCCTGACACAGATGGCACGGCTCCAACACACATGTACTCCCCAGCTTTATCATAGGAAACGTCTTGTATTGACAGAGTGCCGTTCTGAGAGAGTACCTTAGAGCCCTGGAGGAAAACAAACACCCAGAAATAAAAACAATTGGACTCACACTACCAGCCTTTTATTCTTTCTTTTTACTCTCTGTGTGTGAATATGAGAGTAGGACAGCATTGTGAATATCTAGTTTGAATGCACGCTGTTATGCTGGGAAAGCAAAAGAAGGACCTTCACACACACTGTTCCAAAGCACAGTGATAAGAGATCAAAGTCAGTCCTCAACGATGAAACTGTTTCTCGCAATTCTTCTCAGCCTCTTCTCATAGCAATCCTTCTTTCTAAGATCAAACACGTTTTCTACCCACAAAACCAGCAGTCGGTGAGTTTCTATCACACCAGGGAGACACAACAATAGATACACAAGCTCGACAACAGGCCAGACATCGGAGAAACACTGTGCACATGACAAGTGGAGGGCCAGGGCTGAAAACCAAAATACCAAAACCAAAAAAAAATGGCAACACACTGATTTGTGGTTTTACAGTATCAGAGTGTGAACTGCTTCAAATAGACTATAAGAGTAAGCAAATCCTCTTTTCTTTGGTATGTTTACTGTAGAAAACAAAGTCAAAATATGGCATGATGTACATTGTTTGTAACAGAAAAGAGACACCAGAAGTAGTGCTTCTCCTGGCTACACACAAATTATGAATTGTTTTAATTATCAATGACCCTCAGCTGTTGCTACTCTAGCTTGTCTACATTTTAACTCAGACAGTTTTAAAAGTTTAACTCACATAATTACTATAAAACTAAAAATATGCAGTACAAAACAAAATGTACTGCATTTGGCTGTCTCCTGCACAGGTGGATGTCTAACTTATCTTAGACTAACTAAAAAAATCAAAGGATTTGCAGTTATATGCTTAATTATTAAATGAGTCATTAGATAGACAAAATGTGTCTTGTTGCTGTTTTTTCTCATTCACAAACCAGAAGCAGCTTCTGCTCTCCAGTTGCTGCCATTGGACACAACACAATGCAGCCAGTATAGCAGAATCACAACTGTCTTTAAAGGGAGCAGATCCAACAGCTACAGTGTTGTATGGCAGCTGCAAACTAAGTAAGTTCTGTATCACATTATGAAAATGTTGTCTTATGCAATAAAAAAATTAAAAAACTGTTGTCCTGAAAAAAAGACTGCATCAAAGCTCAACCAGAATCACAAAATATCCAAATATGGAGACCCAGGCGAGACTGAATTCTTGGAGTAAAGTTCAAAATCCCCTAGCCAGTGTTGTTAATACATAATAATGTCAGGTTTGTATTTTTACAAACTTACTCTTACTTACTCTTATCTAGGAATGCTCTGAAAGAATTCTGTGGACAGATGAGTAAAAGACCAAAGACAGACATCCATTTTCCATTAACATGCAAGGAGAATGGAAGGCAAGTTGAGAGAGTGATGGAGCACACCTTTTTCCAGTGAACTGTATGCTGAGCAGACGCCTTGGTCTTACACTGCCACTCCACCTTGTCTCCAAGCATGACAACTTGAGGTTTGATCGGGGTCACGCTCACTGGGTCAATGTCTGACAGAGAGAGAGGCGAAGAAGAGAAGGCAATTCAGAGGAGAGGACGACACACGAAACCTAAAGAAGTGCCACTTAAAATCAAACAGTTCCTGATCGCTTAAACAACCATGTAATAAGGCTCTTAAGGCGGCCGTACTAGGCAGAATATTTAATTTTTTTTAAGTACAAAGCTAATGCACTTACTCTGAAGTTAAGCCCATTTCGAAGCCCAAGTTAAATGTATTCCATGCTATTTCTAGGCTATCTCCACTTAATGTGTGTGATAAGATCAAATTAAGGAGTGTGGTTAGGATAACATTAAAGTAACAGATGAACTGTGAAAAATTGAATTGGGTATCGCCCGGCTGAAAGGATTCCATTAAAGCTCATTCCTTTCTAACCCTTTTAATTCTATGATTTACTGATGAAAAGAATGGCTTACTGCAAGGGCGAAACTACACAAACAGAAGATAAATTGTTCCTGTGAGTGTGTCTTTGGGTTACTCACAGTGGACACTCAGGTTGATCTTTCCACTCAGATCAGCATCGATGTTATCGAAATCTAGAGCGTTGCACATGTACACGCCAGCATCTGTGCGTTTGATAGATTTCAGCGTCAGGAGACCACCCTGACCACTGAGGAGTTTGCCCTGGAGGTGGAAGAAGAGGTATGGGCAGAGAGAGAGAGAGAATCAAGATTTAGTGAGAGTAACTTTTTTTTTTTTAAAGAAGTGGGGTACATAGAGTAAAAGAATAACAATTCTCTCTCAAACAAACATGCACGTGAAATTCAAACGCACATCTTTCGTGAAGTCAAACTCAGGCTGAGGGTTTCCATCAGTTTCACACTTCATAGTGACAACATCGCCCTCTTTGACTGGATCAGTGTTGAGCAGGGTAAATGTTGCGGTCTCTGAAGGATCTAGATGGACAAGAACAGACATGGAACAGGTGAAAATTCCTCCTTTTGGATACATTTACACTGTTATATGGTATATCATTGCAATGCATTCCAGAGAGGATGTTTTACTTTCCCAGTGCCTCCTCTTTCCTTTCCTCATCATATCTCTTTAGCTGAAAATTACATTACATGGTGTTTGTGCCTACAGATTTTAAAATGGGCCCAGGAAGTGAAGACATAACACTATGAGCTGTTTGTTGACAATGCTTTGTACATAAATAAATAAATAGATTTTAAAAACAAAGAGATCTTCAAACTATTTGTGGAACAAATGTCAAAACTGAGAAGCCACACCACATACTCGTGGCATTAAATTTGAGCTGCAACTATTTGCTATTTTACTCAATTTTTAAGCATTTGCTACTTCTGGTTTCTCAAATGTGAGGATTTGATTCTTTTCTTTGTCATACACGATGGTAAACTGAATGTCTTTGTATTTATGACTGTGGGTCACAAAACAAGACAAAGGAAGATGGCACCATGGGTCGGGGGGAATTATAATAAGGATTTGTTCACTATTGTCTGACAATTTATAGATGAAACAATTAATTGAGAAAATAATCGGCAGATTAATTGACAATGAAAACAATTATAGTTGCAGCCCTACATTAAATAACATGTCATGTTATACAACTGGTATATGTGTTTTACATTCTTGTATGATCACAGCTCATTGACCAGTAAAGTAAAAAAACAGAACAACTAACACACAATGGCATAAATCTTGACTCCTTTTTTTCTTCAATCCTACATTTGTCCGGTCTTGATCATTTTCACTTAGTGCAGCAGGGGTTTGGCACACTGGTCTGATAAGAAACTATTCTCTGATAATGAAGCAGTTAGCTTGCAGAGCTAAAGCAAAGTTCAGAAATCATAAAGTGTAATCGCTGCCATTTTAATGCGATATTGAGAAAACTGACATATGATTAAAATGTTTCATTCAAAATACTATTACTAATTCAAATGTACCTCCAGCAATTCCTCCAGAACATCTAAGGGGAACTGAAGGACAACTGGTTGAAGACCTTCGTTAATAAGGTAATTGGATAGAGTCACCCCACCCCCTTCCCTCACAGTTCACTCACAGTTGAGGTTGATGGTGGTGCTGTCAGACTTCTTCTGTTTAATCTGGCCTTCTGGCATGCTGTACTCCACGGTGCACTGGAAGACAGAGTCCTTGTCTGCTTTGGTGGGCTGCATGTACAGGGTGCTCTTGATGGTGTAGAGACCTGAGGCCTCCTTCACTACCGAGGGAATCATGTAGGTCTCTGACAGAGAGGAGGGACGGAAGAAGGAAGGAGAGACATTTGTTAAGCTGAGTGCATTCGATTGATTTACTAACCAGATCAATTAATGGAATGACTGCAGAGAGTGTGCAGATTATCCTCTGCTTTATACGGTATGTTAAATAAGACTATGTTTTCAATCAGGACATTGTTTATACTTTCTCTTCATTCTAACAATCAGAGGACACCTACTCTCTTTCCTGTCCTTGACCTCGGGTAGGGGCTGGTCATCTTTGAACCAGATTATTCTTGGTTGAGGATGCCCGTTCATTGTCACACAGCTGCCGATCTGATACACATGTTCAAATACATGCACAAAAGGAAGGATAAGTGTCATGAAATGCAGTGTTAGGAAAAATGCACTCGCACACAGGATACACACACACACACACACGTAGAAAACTGCACACACACCTCAGAGCTGGAAGTCTCTCCCACAGAAATAGCCTGGCTTGATGGCTTTTTGAGTTCTGGCTTCTCCGGAGCAACTGAGACAGAAAAATATGGGAGGGGGAGGATACATTATTAAATCATTATGATTCACTGGAAGGAAAACCTTTAACTTTAACCCTGAGATACAAACACACACAAACTCCACTACCATATAAGCAGTCCCACCCACATGCCTGCTGACCTTGTTAATTAAGTTGAGCAGTAAATATCCTGCTTCGCATGATTCCACTGAGGCCTGGTTCACATGAGCTGATAAGGGTCAAATCACAAAAAAAAAATCTCCACACTCCGCCTCTCTCTGGCTAACACACACAACCACGGGTGTGAGTGTTCCCTCTTGTTTCTCTGCTTTATTCCCCAGCTCCACCTGTTCACATGCAAGGTCATGCTATCAGTCCCTGCAGCTGCCGACTGCTTATGAAAATAAACAGTAAATGGGTATTTCTCTCACCATCTCGCTCACCCAGTTGTTTGACTTTAGTTTTCAGTAGTTTTTGTTACGCTGCTCACAAAACTGCTGAAGCACGTTTTTTTTTTTTATAGGCATTCCCTTTCCACATACTGTGTAATGCAGGTGGCCATACTTTATGTAAGCACAGTTTGAGAAATTGTTCATAAGTCATAAGTAGGTTTCTTTCCCTCTGAACTCTCCTTTACTGCCTATTATTAGATGTAAGACAGCAGAAAAAAATACAGAGAAATGGTGGCAGGATTGTTTTCACTCTGTTATAGCGTGTTTTGCTTAGCAGACACACGGTTTACTTTCTACTATAGGCCTCACTAGAGAGAGAAACCAGGCTATCACTGGTACAGCTCAACCCTCGGGAGACCTCATAACTCACTCCTATTAAGTTAAGGCAGGACAGACACAATATAACTCATCCCCCATTGAGTCAAGTGGTCAAACATGGACGAAGAATAATTGCTGATTTGTGAGACAGGGTGTTTTCTTATGGCTGTGAGCACTAAGTGCATTTAAAAAGACCATTGTCAAATAGCACTTCATTGAGGCATTGTGAAACACTGTGCTCTTCACAACAGCCTAGCCCATTCACGATTAATAGCTTATTTTATGAGACTGCTTTAAACCTCGGTGCATCAGAGAACATAAATGTTAATGGATAACTTCATCTTAAGTAAAGAAAGTTCTGTGTGACTATTCTCCCAACTTTAAATTCTCCCTATTAAGAGTGATTGATCCGCACAATCCAAAATGCAAATGAATCCTATTCATTTCGGTGAGGCCACTAAACGTTAAAAGTATGATTGATGTCTGCTCAGGGGTTGCTGTGGGAGGGGCAAGGACACAGCGGCCTGTACCCTGGTCAGCCCTCGGCGCCTTGGTGATAAATTCGGACCGTTATTAAGATGAGATATATGAGACATGACAGGTGTGATTGAACTATTCATCAATTGTGTCAAGAGTGATTAGATTGTGGTTAATTGACCTCTGGGGAATCAAAGGAAACTAGTAACCCCAGGCATTGAAAAAAGCTCCCAAGTCCTGCACATGATGAAAAAATATTAGCAGAAGTCTGCTCTATTCTTGACAAATGTAGACAATTGTGACAGATAAAACCTCATGATACTATATTTTTATAAAATAAGGTTTTGCATAGTGTTTTGTGCAAAATGCAATCAGCAAAATGCATTACATGCATTAAGTGCAATTAAGCCTCTTCTAAATGAAAGTAGTATGCGTGAACACACATGCAGATCTCATTAATGCCGCAAACCTTTAGCAGCACTGATAGCAACAAACCAAGTCATAAATTCCAGACATCAACAACTGGGAAAGTGAGTAGGGGGTGAGAGGGCAGAGTGGTTGCTTTAAAAAGGTCATGTTGAGGTCCTATAAAAGGCCAAAGGCCACTGGCTGACTCACAGAAGACTTTGAGCATAGTGGCAGCATCTTTGACACCAGCGGGGCCAGCAGTGACCTGGCAGAAGAAGACGAGCTCATCGGAGGGTTGAACAGAGGTGATGGTCAAGGTGAAGTCCTCTCCAAAGGTGACCCGGCCAGACAGAAGGGTGCCCTCATCGCTTTTTCCCTCGCCACCCTCGGAGCGGAAAGCCACACGCCTCCTGGTTCCCTGCTCCTCCTGCATGGACAGATGGAAAAAAGAAGATAAGGGAAGAGGGCAAGAGAAACATGAGGAATAATCGAAGAAGCCACGATCTCAAATCAAATCTAAAAATAAAAATTTTGACAGTGCCATATTTGAATATGAAAGAATATCAATATCTGGATATTACTTACAATGTACCACTCAACAATAGTGTTGCTTGATGGCGGCGAGACAGTATATGTGCAGGGCAGTTTGGCAGTGCCATCTTTCAACACCTCCACTTTAGGGTTCACATTCACAGTCACAGCCCCACTGCATACTGTAGAGAAAAACACACAAACAACGTTAGAAAGAAGAATGTAATTAAAGACACAAGCAATAGGAAGCAATTTAAAAGACTTGTGTGTACCCGTGTGTATCATGAGGAAAAACTGCTAGAAATAAAAATAACTCAAAAACATAATATTAAATAGTTGGACATGTCTTATATATGTAGTGGCTACCTGCGCAAGTTAGACAACTAAAGTAAATATGTACAACTTAAAGTAAGATCTAATGGTCTAATTGACAACACTGCATTATGACGTGAAAGGCTGGTATTGCATGATAGTAATGGTGATGTTCAACACTGGATTTTCTAAAGTTAAATACTGTACTTTGCCTCTCAAAGAAGGACAGGAGGAAATGAGGAGACCGCGAAGACAGAAGGAAAGACAAATAATAAAACTACAACTTGTCTCTTTGGTATTAGATTGAAAGCCTGTGGGTTTGTTTAATACCCTCAGAACTTCAAACACCGCGTTATGAGAACCAGGGACAGTCTTATGGCATCCATGTGGGACTTTATCAGCACTGGAGCACGCCTTTTCCTGCAATGCCTTGAGCTGTTCGCACTCATCACTCCTCACACACACACATCACATACACAAGTGGCAACGAGAGGCCTTGGTTTGTGATTACCCCACGTTTTTAAGGACAGCGCCTCCCTCACTGGAAACACATGTAGTGTACACAGACACACATTCATGCATGCAATGTACACCCACACAATACAGCAAACGGATGCACAGTTGTAAAGTTCCAGAGATGACAACTGACACCGGAGTGATGCCAGAGGGTAATCGCATGGACCACACATGTATACATACACACAGGCTTATACTGTATCTCACCCTTGACACAGAATACCGCAAATTCTCTACAGCAAAGAATTCTTTTTTTCAGAGCCGAAAAACAGGTGGAGTCCCGACATATTAAAGGAATACTCCACCAAAAATATATGGGATTAGATGCATATCTTCAAATTTCTGTTCAGAATTATAAATCAGCAGTTAAGTTAGTGATTTGTTAGCAAAAGGTTTGTTTTGGAGGTTTATGTGTATATATTTTGATATTTTTTCTGTCATGACTCTGGGTGTCTGTTAGAGTATTTTGTAGCTTCTTTAATCCAAACAAACTACATTCAACCATTCTCCACAAAGGAGCAAGCTACCAACTTTTCAAAGCCACCTCTTAAGTCCACTAGAGTTTTCCCTTAAAGGTGAATGAAAAGTGTTAAAATCTGTTAAGGGACACCGAGGGGAGCTGGAAGGTCCTTGTGACCGGCGCTGTCAGTGTTCTCCATTCAGTAGAAACATTAGGATGCGCACAGTGTCCCAGATCTCAATGGGAGAGTACCCAGCTAGGGCATGGGCTGGACCTGAACTGGTTCCTGTGGGGATAGGGAACACCATAGCTCTCTCTACATCTAACAATAGAGAAACTATGTCACAAGCAGATTGCATTACAGAGATGGAGGGAAAGGATGGAGAATTGGATGAAGTGATGGAGCTCCATTTCTGCTAATGAACTGCAGTGCAGTGCATACAGTGTCATAAATCATCATAAATCGTATAGGAGAGGGAGTGTGTGTTGTGAGTGTGTAGAAAGACATGACAACTGCAAAGAAAAGGACAATGTTGTTTTAAGGAGCTGGGGTTAAACTGCCAAATGCATTTTCCAATCTTTGACTATCAAATAAATAAAGTAAGTAATCAACATATGGACTGCATATTTCATAGTAAATTAGTAAATTAGTAATCATGCAATTTAGTATGCATGTGCCTACATGAAAGATAGTGCTTGCCAAGCATACTTAGCTGATTATGGGAATGGAGCCATATTTACTGTATGATAAAATACTTTCATATAAAAACTACAAATAGAAAAATGTGTATGCATTGTAAATAATATATGCATCAGTGAATTGCTACAGTAAACAACCACTCAACAACATTCCCCAAAAACCTAAACACAGAGTTGAGTATCATTAAAAGCAAGAAATCTAGACTCAACTTAATATTCACATTCTGAACATACATGTTACTAATGAACAACACAGCCCTGTATTCTGTATAATAACATAAATGAATGATATCATCCATTACTGGACTACAAAATCTACACTTGAATAATTTATTTTGTTGTGAGAGTGGGGAGGATGGACTTCTGGGAATCATAGTTGTTTGACAGGCTAGTTTTAATAACAGGGCAGAGAAATGCAGACAGGGGATGATGAAAGAGTGTTTGCTCAAAATGTCTTAAAGATGAGATGAGAGGAGCTGAGGCATGGCCTCCTTGTTATCGCTCCACTGCGAGGATGAAAAGGAGGGAAAGAAGGAAGGAAGGAAGGAAGGAAGGTGAAAATAAGAAGGCAGAAGGCACTTATAGAGGAAATAATAGGGAGAGCTGTCAAAAATACACACTGAGGTCGCTCATCGATGTGTGCGTGCATGTATATCGGAAAAAAGAGCTTGTATGTGTGACATTCCAACAGGCAGAGTCAGACGTTATGATTCACCACGACCCAGGAAGCACACAGGGTCAAAGTTCATTCAAGCGTTGACATTTGATGAAAAGATCTCATGTCTCTTTCCCCCGCTGTATTCTTTCACTTCCTCTTACTTTACTTTTTCACTTCCCATGGCTCTTTTTTATGCCGCTTTTTCTTTTCGTCATGTCCTTTTTTTCTTGCTCACTTCATCCCTATGCAACATCCCTTCCTCTCACTCTCTGAATATTTTGTTCAGTAGCTCTCAAGTGAACCAACATTAGTTTTACAAACCGAGTCTCATGTTCTAAATTTGTAAGAGGGATGTAGCCTGAACGAAAATCCTCCTCTGTTTCTGCGCCAACACAAACAGCAAGCCAGACAAGCAAATGTCCAAGAATGTGTGAGTAAACGATGAGCTGTGCTTTTAGGCAGCACTCAGGATTTAAGAGTCCTGTTAAGTGGTGCATGGGAAAAATACACACTCTTACACATACCACATTAAATCAAGTGACTTACTGGCACATGCATAGAGAGCCAGAGTCTTAACTCGGTTACTCAACTAATTTGGTTTTTGAAAAACACACGTTAACTCCAAGGTAAGCTTTTAAACTCTGTGAGAAATTCATTTGAGCACACTGGAGAAGTTACTCCAACATTACTGGTTACCATAGCAATGTCAGCATCTGAGTCTGTAGGTTTTTACTGTCTGCGCAAACCTGTGAATGGCTACATATTTATGTAAACATAATGCAAGTATAAGAAAAAAAAACAATCGATAAGGGGAGAGGTGGCTAGTGTCTGCACCTTTTCATACTCTCTGGTAAATTACTGTATCTATAACATTAGAGGAATATTCTGTTACTTAGCAAAATGAATGAATAACATGGTATCAATGGCGTATGAAAAAAAATCTAATAAAAAGACAAAACTAGGTAACAAACAATATGAAAATAAAAGACAAAATGTTGAATAACAAAGTTTTTTGCTTTTTATTCCAAGGCCTGCAGATTTTTATATTTCAAAAGATGACTAACAAAAGAAATATTAGCTTAGCGCAGCTGATTGTGTTTCAAATGTGTAATCGTGATTTCATCTGTTGTCTACTGATTCTTAGTTGTGCAAGTGACACAATACTGATGACATTCACTTTCCACAGACGCAGCTATGAGTTATTCTTGTGTCTTATTTTGTGCACGTTTTTCAGAAATTTGCCAGACATAATGGAAAATAATAACAATTGCTGAACCCTAGCTTTTAATGCTGCTACAAGTTTCTATTTTATCTTTTATGAGATAATAATAGTCACATACTATCAGTCAAGACTGTCTAAAGCACAGGATGATGATCTGAGGATGTTTGGATGTTTTGGTGTCTGTGTTCTTATCAGTTAAATGGTATCTGACCGTATGACAGACCCAGTAGCTGGGTGGCTAATGAGAGGCTGGTTAAGCAATGTTACAGGCTGTAAATGTAAAGTATGTCAACAGAGTCCCTCTCTATCTCTGATTTTTATTTATTTTTTGTCTCACTCCCACTCTTTTCTCTCTCTCACACACATCTATTGGTGTCATCCACAATATGTTTTTGGTCCAAAGTGATCAATCAGGCCGCTGTTCTGTGTTTCACACATGAGGCAGCTGGACAGACAGAGCAGGGCAATTAAAGCATAATTAGGGAGTCCTCTGTCCAGTCTGAGCCTGGAGCAGCGCTTGTGTATTTAGAGACACAGGCTGTTGGCTGTCACTGTGTATGTGTATGTGTGTGTGTATGTGTGTGTGTGTGCGTGTTTGAGTGAGTGAGAGAGAGAAAGAAAGAAAAAGAGAGAGGGGGGCGGGGGGTGTTGGAGTGGGCGACTAGCTGCATGGGGGTCTCGTTAGCTGACGCAGGCCAGATAATCGGATTTAGCCAAAGAGAGAGAAAGTGTGTGTGAGGTGGTGTGTGATGGGGTGTGTGACTGGGTAGAAAGACAGATGGGAACGAGACGGTCAGGCTGTGACCTGTATGCACTCGCACGCACGCACACACACACATACACTCTTCCAGTATATCTATTATGCATGTGATATTTATGAGCAAATGAACCACCCCAAAAAGCTATGGTTAAGTACAGTGTGTGTAAAAAAAAAAAAAAAAAAAAAAAAAGATCGAAGTCTGCAGTCAAAAGCAGCATGGCAGAGTGGAGGAGACCCAGAGAGTTGTGTCAGTCCCACATCTACTGAAAAGTTAATGTGAAACCATCTTCAATACTCTCTCTGTGTCTGTCTCCTTGCGCCTTTTTCATTTACTCTTCTCTCTGCCTTTTTCATTTCCCTTTCACTCTTTCTCTCTCTCTCTCTCACACACACACACACACACACACACACACACACACACATACACACATACACAAGCGGGTGCCCCCTCATTATGAAAAGAACCAGCTGGATCCTCTCTCCTGTCCTCTTTTCCTCTCTTGTTCTCCCCTCACCTACTGTCGTATTCTGGACATCAAACCAGGAGCCTCTTTCTCTCTCCGACTCTCCTCTTTTTATCCCCTATTCTCAAAGAGCATTTTTTAATACCCAGTGCACAAACTCGCTCGTGTGTCTGCGCATGTGTGTGTGTTTGAAAGAAAGGAAGAGAAACAGGAGAAAGAATTACAATGCAAGATAGGAAAAGAAAGGCACAAAGAAAAAAATAAGAAAAGGTAGAGTGAGAGAAAGAAAGGGAATAAAAAGCTGTTGTGTATGTGTGTAAACCCAGCCTCACCTACATAAGTGTCACCCATATTTGTCAATTAAAGCTTCTTTATGAAGCCACCATGAACCTCCTTTCATTGATAGTACTTGCTTGTCTCCTCGCTAACCCAAACAGCACCCAACTGTGGAGTGATGGATATTCCGGGTAACGCAGCTTTATTTAAATCTACTGTATACACCTGGATGGTGGTGCTAGGGGTTGTATGAGAAGTGTGTTAGATTTCAGTCAACATGTGTCACAGAGACAGAGCATAAAGATGTGCACCAGTGCCAACGCTGTGACGAGGAGTGTACAGCAGATTTGATCTATGCGGTGAGTATGAAGCTGTAAAGGAAAAGAGGGGAACGTGGGAACTGATGGATGAGGAATGTCAGTAAGTGCATGTACCTGTGTTGGTGCATGTGTGTGTATTTGGGTGTGTGTGTGTTATAATGTGTGTGTGGTCCAAAACATCCTGGCCACTAACAGGATTAGTGTGTTTGGCTGTTGGCAAAGCAAACAGTGTCCTGCTGTAGAAGACAAAGCCTCAATGTCACGTGGACTGAGTCACCTACTGCACAAGGTCATGATGTGACATTTATTTTCACTTTTTTATTCATCACTTTCCACTGATCAGCACCTTTGCCAATATATTTGGAATTACTTCTCAGTCTTCTTCAAGTTGCCCTTTCTGTTTTAATCAACACTGCTGATATCTCAATTTATATGTATTTGTTAAGAATTAACAGTGTAGCTACTGATGATAGGCTCTGCAGTTACGCCTATGCACCTCCTCAAAAAACCTACTACTTCTCAGTGTCTATAAATATACCACGTGGAGACAACAAAAAACTGTGATTGGTCAGCTTGGGTTACTTGTGTTTACTGCTGCAAGTTTCCAATCCCAGTGGAGATTACTAACATTAAAAACAACAGGAAGCAAGTTAAAAAAAAAAAAGAAAATTTTCAAAACTAGACATATTTTGTGAACCAGCATCTCCACAGAACATTCTGCTCGCCATGATTCTTGCTCCCTATCACAAAGCGAAAGAATGTAAGCATAGTTACTCTAGGGTACATAAAAACACAACAGAGCCTCATAATGCGCAACACATTCATCAAGTCTTTCAACTGAGACTTAAATTCATTCCTACATCAGAGACGTCTGTGGCAGGACCGCTGCTCAACATGACACACAAAATGTGGTGATGGCTTCTGTCACCACAGACACAATGTGACCAACTCATAGGAGTCGTCATCATCATCATCATCATCATCATCATCATCATCATCATGGGCCAGAGGGTCTGTTTATGAGGCAGCAGGGTGTGGCAGCATGCCCTCAGCTCCCTCGCACTGATAATAGCACGTTAATGTTCCAGATTGGATCTGATTCAAACTTTGTGTTTATGGGCATTTCACATTCGCTCAACGCTCACATTAGTCTGCCTGCCGTGCTAGATGGGAAGAGTTTTGCATTACTCAGGAAATTTAGTTTGCTCAGTGAGTTTCATTTTGCAAGACAAACTCCATCCATCTCACAAATTTACCCAAGAGGACCTGCTATGAGGCAAAAAACTAAACAGAAAAAAAGCCTCGTCAGTAGGTGCTTACAGTTAAGTGTTTACTCTGCTAATGTGGTTAAAACTACCTCATGTTGTTCAGATTTGTAAATATTACAGTGCAGTTCTGTTGAAACAGGAGAAAAAATGAAAAAAAAAATCCCTTACATAGTTTAAATAGCTAACAGTTTGAGTTGAATAGTGACCTGAGGTTATATATATATATATACTGTATGATATATGTGTGTGTGCCTGTGTATCTGTGTGTGTGTGTGTGTGTGGTGGGGAGCAGGCTGGGTCAGACTGCCAGTGTCAGGGTGGGTCCATGTAAGGCCTGGAGTCCGTCAACGCCTGACTGATGAGACAAGAACAGGTGCAGCGCAGGACCAGCAGCTGCTGCAAAACACACGCACTCACACACTAACACACACACACACACACACGCTCACCAACAATGAATGCCACATAGAGAGGGCAAGTGTGAAAGACAGGCCCAGTGAAACACTACTGAGAGGGTGACGAATACAGAGAGAGAGAGAGAGGAAGTTTCCCAATTGGCAAGAACTTGCAGAATCAAGCAGTTTGTAGAAGTAAAACTATTTGGCAACCAGGGAGACAAAAAATAAAAAACATATACATGCTGTGAAAACCAGACAGAAATAGAAACAGTATACACTCACTGTCTGTCTGCCTGGATACGTCTAATGGCAAGTGTCTCCATACTACTGTAGAGCCATGCATAGTTGACATGACTGGTGTCTTTGGTGTCCTGCTAAGTGTTGACTTTTGAGGCGGAACCACTGACTTGTGCTTCCTCTGATGATAATTAAAATACCGTATTAATTGGGGAGGATAACAGAAAGAAATTCAGGAAAGAAAGACAATGCAAGTGTAGAGGGACAGCGGGATATTATATGCAAAAAAAACAACCTAAATACTGCTTTTTTTCAACTTGCGCTTGATTTCTGAACACACCTTTAATACTGAAACATAACCACATCCCTAACATTGCAAAGGCCAACACCCTAAATCTCACTACCCACGCCCCAGTCTCACAACATCATGTGCCACTGCAACATCACTAACAGTTGCGCAGAATATTCACTATCCTGTTGCACTGAAATTGTGATCTTGTACAGTGCATGTGGTGCTTGTGTGCACAGATATTAATGCATCAGTCAAACAACCAGTGTTTAACTGTTATTAACGTCACAAGAATCCACAGAAAAAAACTTTTTAGAGGTTCTTTTTTTTGCCCAGTAACACATGAACAGCAGCCCTCTAAAGAACCAATTACAGCAATCAGGGTATCAGACTCAGTCTCATAAATCTACTCTGACCGTTCACAGGCCAGTCAAAAGCTTCAGCCATAACTCCAAGTCGATAGCAGGGGTCTGTTGTGCTTCAAAGATGGTATCTGGGCCTCTAATTGGAGTCGAATGCAATAAAATCTTTCAAGGCTTGGTGCCCCTGTTTTTAAGAGATTTGCTGTGTGTTTTATGAGGGTTACGTGTGATATCTGTATGAGTTTGGCAGGCGGGGGGGTCTTGATTAAAGGTGAGATAGACTGATCCCGGATGTGCAGATGCCACATGCTGAGCCTTTGTACTGCAATTACAGGATATGGATGGGCCTGTCTGTCTTTCTGTCTGGGCTTGTACTGAGGTACCACCTGAGTTGTAGTAAAATCCACACCTGGGACCCTGCGGCAACACACACACACACACACACACACACACTCAGGTTGCAGCTGGTTGTAGAGGTCATCTGAGTCTAGCAGAGGAGAATGTGTTTTACCACTTTGCCTATTTATCAGCACTAAAACCACCTACCAGCTACTGTGTGGGAAGAGAAAAGAGGGAAGAGAGGAGATGGGGCAAAGGAGAGACTGTAAGGGGAAAAAACTGTTATTATTTGGTAGATAAGAATCTTGTAACATTTATTGTTCTGTTTCTGACCTTTAGAGTTTTTATATTAGTTCCATTTGTCACCTCCGTCAGGCTGCAGTTTTATGTTTTTTATGGCTTTTATATCAACCTTCTTCCTTGCATTCTGTTTCTTCTTTTGTGTCTGATACAGTATGTAAAGCACGACTTGACTGAAGTTGACTGATTGGAAGGAGACAAGAACATTAGTTTAGAAGAGATTTGATGTTCACAGGGACTCGACATTGACGTAATGCAGCTGAGTCAAACATAAGGCTATTAGCAATTAGCCCGGGTACGCATCTGTCTTCTCCACAGCCATAAACCCAACAATATTAGCATCTGTGTATCCTACTCAATGCAATAAAAGGCAGAACCCCAAGTCATAGGAGTTCAATGACTCGGCAAATGATGTCTGCCCGCCAAGCTGCGTGTGTGCATTTCTTTGTGTATGACAGTGTCTGTTGTGCCAGACAGACAGAGTGGAGGGCAGAGAGGTAACATCACAGTGTGTGCAGTTGCGACAGATAAATCACAGCTTTACTGGTGTGTGTGCGTGTGTGTGTGTGTGTGTTTTGTGTCATCTCACAGCAGTTTAAGGGCTCAAGACAAACAGTGTGAAGTGGGCTACAAGGTCGGTCTCTCACAAACTCTTTTGTCTAGCGGGAGATTCCCCCTCTCCGGTCCTGTTGTCCTGGCAACGGGGTGAGAAGTCAACCCCATTCAAACATGAGAGTTTAGAGCTGCGTGGTCAATAAGTGTGTTTGTGTGTTTGAGCGTGGAGTGTGGGTGCTTCGATGAGAGTTGGTGTGTTTGCCCTCTTCGAACATCAGCTGGTGAGTCAGGAGAAGAAAATGAGGACAGGAATAGATGATAGGAACAAGGACAAGAAAAAAGGAAAAGAAAAACAAGAGACGAGCGCACAAGCAGAATATGAATTCACATCGCTGACGTTGCAGTCTTCCGCTCCATTCTGCAGAATGTGATGGTTGAAAAAATAAAGCCAAGACATCTTATAAAGAGATTATAAATAGAGCCATGAATACATGAGTCTTGTGACTTTTTTTGTTTTATTGCTGTGCAAGTGCTTCTGCAAAAAGTAGCTTTGATATATTGTCTCACTGATAAACCAAAGGATTCAGTGAGTGTCCTTCCCCATTAGAGTTAACTGAGTAAAATTGAACTCATCTCTCACACAGAATATCTGGACCATTTATAAAGCTAATATCTTTTAGCTGACACAGTCTGGTACCATTATATGTGACTCCATTAAAAATGAGTTAGCATGACAATAGCCAGTGTCTTGCTCCTATTAGAGCTCACATTTGGATCTTAATACCATGGTGGTACCAAAAAAAAAAAAAAAAAAGGCCTGAGCAGTGAATGACATGCAAGACAGGATAGAAATATCAAGTAGAATTTCATTACTTTTCAAATCAAAGGGCACAAAACAGAGAGGTCCCACCAATTACCGCACTATGTCTCCTCCTGGCTGCCTTTCATTTTCAGGGGTCTCAATTTAGTGAAAGGGAGAGAGAGGAGAGAGAGTCTGTGTGTCCTGATCGACTGAGAGAAAACCCAATCAGTGGATGTCACTGAAGGGGCAGAGATGAGAAAAGGTGTTAATATTTAATGTTTCGGGGCCCCCGAATACAGGCCTCCTTTCCTCTTCTCCCTCTTCCTTCCATTTCTCTCGCCTCAGGCACTCCAATTAACACACCCTGTCCTTTTCTTCCCCCTCTCTCCCAGTCTTTCTCGCTATTCCCTCTTTCCTTGAAACACAGCCCCTGGCAAAAAATAAAATTTAGATACAGGAGGAGAGAGCAGGCAGGAATGGAGGGATAGGCAGAAAAGGGGAGAAGAACAAGGGTTTGACTTGGATGATGTTAGGAAGTGCGATGCAAAGTTTGGTCTAGAAGTTCAGAAGGCTAGAGGGTTGAAAAGAGGAGAAGACTGATGCAAATGCAGGCATGAGCATAAATCTAGAGAAAGGAAAGTGTGCACAGAAAGCCTCATACATGGAGGAGTTAAAATTAGAGCAAAGGAGAAGAAGTGAGATGAAGTGAGGGAAGAAGAGGGTCCCTTGTGCATCTTTTCCATTCCCCCCTGCCTCTACCTATTTATCAAGGTAAATGACTTGCTTTAATGGGCCAGAATGATATGCAGTGTTTGGCAGAAGCAATCTGCTTGCATATGTCGCCGCTAATGTCGCTGGCATCGATAATGGGGTATCCTAATGAGGTGCATTCATGATGAGAGAGGCTATAAATATTATAAATTCCTCTTAGGACCCATAAGGGAAGGGGCTGCCCTGGAAAGATAATGGATGGATGGATGACAAGGGATTGACAACTAAGGCACAAATATTCCAAACACTGTGTTCATGTAAATGGTTTTACATGACTGACTAGATTTTGACAAAAGGGGAGCGATGTATCTCACTGATGCGCTGAATGTTCTTAAAGCAGCACTCCCGGTGATTTAGTATTGCATTTCCATAAAGTTGGGTGACTCATAAGAGATCGAGAAGAGAAATTAAATTAAGAGTTTCTGAGATATTCTGACTTCCTAGCATGGTTTAAGCACCAAACACACTGGATCCTACATTTTTTTATAATGCTACTAACAGCGTTTATTGTTAGACCACATTATTTGTTGGTAAGGCAACATGTTAGTGATTGTTGGTGTAACTGACCACATTACAAGCGAATAAAGCTCTAAACATTTACACAGGTTTATCAAAGGAATGTATGTGGACACAGGTGCCAAGGATTTTTTCAAAATCCTTGTGGTATATCGCCTTATAGTCCGTGTCGGGATACCAATAGTGCAAAGAAATACAGAAAGAAAAAAAAAGTCTACAAGAAAGACTGTCCTCAGGATTCACTGCCCTTCCATTCTGTTTTTATCAAAGGCTCCAGGTTGTTTTAGATTAGCGGAGCAGAACAGGGTCACTGCTGTTATGTCAATGGATATCATTTAACAGAGGTTACAGTACCTAGGACAAAAACATGAGTTATCTACTGTAGTATTTTTTATGACTTTGGAAATCAGAAATACTTGCCACTTGACTTAGATTGGACTCAATATTTGACTCAAAAAAGTCTGTCTTGTTCCGGTTTCATAATTTCAAAATTAAACCTTATTGACACGTCTCTCTTTTACAGCCAGGACATATTGTGAGAGAGGAGAGAGAGAGAGAGAGAGAGAGAGAGAGAGAGCGAGGAGAAAGGCTGACGCAGAGTATAAATAAAAGGAAAGACATTAAGACTACAACTAATCTCGCTAAAAGGGTTAGGACAAAGTGCTGCCACCTCTGCTGTCTCTCTCGCTTCCCCTCTCCCTCTATTCTTGAATCAAATCATTCTGCAAGTCATTTCCTAGCACACTGTGAGGATAAATACCCAGCGTAAGGTAGCTCTCATGCCCATTTACTGTAATAAAAACCCCACTGGAGTGTGTCCATTACATCCAGTGTTTGTATATGTGTGTGTCTTCAAGAATACACTAGCTTGCAGTGTGTTTGATCAAGATAAAAAAACAGACCCACACACTTTTGTTCCAGAGGGGAAATAAGATTTGAGATAAGCTGTAAGGTGAGGAAGAGGTGAAAGCAGGCCAACATGTTTCTCTGTGTGTGTCAAATTTCTGCCCTGGACCTTACAACCAAATGCACTCTCTCTCTCTCTCTCTCTCTCTGTCTCTCTCTCTCTCTCTCTCTCACACACACACACACACACACACTGTAAGGCTGAAACAGGCTGTCCTGCCAAGCCATGTATATTTTAATACTGATGAGTCTAGGGATGAATGTCTCAAGTTCTATTTATAGTAACCTATTTACAGTATTTACAGAGTGAAACACACGCACAAACACACCTGACTGACCTTCATATCTCAACAGCTCAAACATGCTGCCTCCCTCTTGTCACCCTTTTTCCCCCCAACAGTCATCGCTTGCTGAATTGTAGCGCCTACGTGTTTTGTTGGCCTGACAAAGGCTCTGGTTCCTGTGTGGACAGGTTACACACACATACTCCACAAGCTGAGATAAACAATGAGAATGAACAGAGGGCCTACGGGTAAATAACACCAAGATGCTACTGTACTGATCTTGCGCCTTGCGAAGATGAAGTCAGTTTGTGAATTCTAGCCTAAGACCACTTCAACCTGAAACCTGCTTTATCTGGACACATTTCATCTCCCGCATTTGGTTTTCCATCCACAGTGAGCTAATGTTTTCCACAGCAAAACTAAGCTTTTAAAAGACTCTTAAAAGTGGATAAATCTGAAAATGCATGTCTCCCATTTTAGCGTGAGCAAGGAAAACACAGCTTTTGGAATGCTGATGATGCAAGCCAAGAGGCCAGCAGACTTCTCTGTGATCACACATATTTAGTGCCAATATAGCTGCTCACACAATACAGGTTAAAAGCTGTATTAATGTTTGTTTTTTGTTGTTTTTTGGGGGTTTATTTGTTTGTTTATTTGACGACTGTGATCATTAAAATGGTGATTGCATGACCTCTCGGTATAGCAATGCAGGAGTTACGTATGACTTTTTAGGTATTATTTACTGTATGAACCACAATCAAATCACTATTTTGTGCTCATTCAGTTGTCTGACAACATAAACTGAGAAATATGTCAATGAGAACAACTGAATTGTGAGTTTGACTCTATTAAAACACAGAATAAGCTCTCAGGGAGAGCAGGAGGGGACAGAGAGGAGGTTTAAAGGTTTAGACTAACTGTCCCATTCTTTACCAGATGTTGGCTGTGATGACAGTTTTGCTGTTTGCCCATTGCAAAAGATTGAAGAAGAGATTCAGCAGTTTTCCTATTGATTTGGAGTTTTAGCATGGATGACGATCTTTACGAAAACAACCAGAAATTGTTAGCATGAATGCTTTTATTTTAACATGAAATCTCCGTTTTCAGATTTAGCCTGTGAAGTGTGTTGGTAGTGTGCATTTTCCAATTTTTGCCTTTATCTGATACATTAATTAAAATGGTGCCACTGGCCTTGGTTGTGTATATTTTTCATGTGTCTTCTTTTGTTGCTCCACTTAATCAAAATCCCTCTTTCTCCATCCCCCCTCTGTCTCTCTGATATGTGCTCTATCACTGTCTTTCTCCTCCTCTCTCTTGTCTCTCATTCTCGCTCTGTAGGAGTGCTGAGTAGCACTCTGCCCATCTCATTTAGAGACAGCTCTCCCTTCACTTCTAATGAGCCTTCATTTTGGCAGAGGGGAGAGAAAAGCTAGCGAGAGGAACACCATTTCCACCACTTCAGCTGACAGCAGTTCCCTCTTGAAGCCCTCTTCTAATACCCACATGGGACTATACAAGAGGGTTGGAATAGGGAGAAAATGGTGGAACAAATGGATATCCACTCTCCCTATTAGTCTCCATTATCTGCAAGCATCATTTCATAACTAGCGACTAACAAGGCTTCTGTGTGTGTGCCTGTGCCCCTGCTGTATGTTTGAATGTGTGCCTTGACAGAGCCAGGATACACAAATCTGGTGTGGACAGCTCAGAAACCAGAGAGAATTGCCCTTCTTTGTGCCCAAGCTGAAATACGAGAGCACTTGCTGAATAAAGGGGGTCTTATAAGGGGGCAAGGGCACTCCTTAGGGGGCCAGTCAGCCGGGCGTGACAAGCCGGTACCGCTGTAATGAGATAACAGGCCACTGGAGTATGCGCCGATTCATTCCTCCTTTCTTTCACGTTCTCTTCATCCCTTATCCCTTTGCTGTTTTCTTATCCATTCATTTCATTTTTTTTTAAACAGGCCATCGTGCTCAGTATGCTGGCTAAGCCCGTGTGTGCGGGACAGATAGAGGGATAGAGAGGAAGGGGTAAACACACTGGCAGAGAGATAGGGCAAAGGAGAAAGAAAAGGGCACAGGAGTGAGGAAACAAAAGCTCGCAGAAGGAGCATGTGTGTGTGTTGCTGAAAACATATTCAAGTGTATGTTAACAGGAGCTTGGAAATCTCAGTTGAATTCACAGTGGAAAAAAAAACCCAAAAACGGCACACTTAAGAGATAGAGAAAGAGAGGACACGGAGTAATCAAAGCACAGTGTATACAGTATGGGTCACTGCCTCCAGACAGGCAGGGTAAAGCCTACCTCCACTCCTCAGCCATCACAAAATTACCCCTGCACCTGCCCTCTGGCCCTCCTCCCCTCCCTTCCATCCCTCCCCCTTCTTTCCCCCCTTTCTACCCCCTCCTGTCTTGGACAAACAGTCTTCTACAGTGTTGACAGTGGCAACACTCAGTGGGAGGTATAGAGATACGGGAAACCCCAGCTAAAGGATGAACTCATTCATTGTGTTCTAGTAATATATGACTTCTAGCCTGGCAAACTATCCTGGACAAAAGTGTTTTTTGCTCATTCCATAACCCATGCTAATTAATTGCCACCATTGACCTCCATATCTCACCTAAACTGCTAGGTTTCCGCTTATCTTACTCACCTATTCATACTCCATCAATGATTTATTTGTAAAAAAAAACATGCCTTGCTCTTAAATCAATGCTTTCTTATCGTATTTGGATAGATTTATAGTTGCAATAGTGAGGCGACCAAAGCCATGATTTCATCTGAGCGACATGAGCTGTCTGCCTGCCTGGGCTATCAACACTCGCTGTCCCAAAACAGAGTATAAGCTGGAGATTTAGAACGGTCTGTCTAGCCCTAAATCTGTAGTCTCCTGCCTGGCATACCTCACACACAGCAGACTGTTACACACACAGAGAAACACACTCACTACTTTTTGATGCCCCACCTCCCACCCCTGTTCCTTCTCCCCTACCTCCCACCCCCATCTATTTTCTGTCTTTTTGCCTATTATGGCGGATTAACTTATAATGCTTGGATGAACTTCAGTAAGTGGGGGGTACAAAGTCACACATCAATACACACACAATCGCTGGCTGGCTGGCTGGATGGCAGATATGGTCACAAGCCCACTGGCACAGACACACGGAGCCTTCTGGAGCACAACGAGACACATGCGGACACTGTATGCGCACACATACATGCGCGCACACACAAACACACGTTTACATACAGGAACCGGAATCCCATGCTGAAACTGAGTGAAAGGTGCAGAATCCAAACCAAAGCCCCTATTAATCCGCCTGATCCCTCAGAGATAGAATAATTCAGAGTTAATTACTATTCTCCTGCATTCCTCTCTTTCTTCTCTTAGATTACTAAATCCACTAAACTCCCTCTTTCCCTCTCTTGCAATAGATTGTCTACCGTTGCCTAACTGTAGATCCTCCTTTGTCTGCTCTTCCCCCACCGCTCTTCTTCTGCCTTGGCAGACTCTCTTCTACACTATGTCTTGACAGAGTTAACTGAGAGGTAAATATGGTTATGCCTCTCTCCCTCTCACTTTTTCTCTCTCTGACACACACACACACAAACATACAGGAATTGGCAGCAGCTGACAGTCTGGCATTGAGGTTGTTTCTTTCTGGTTGGAGTTTGGAACCACAGCGAGTTTAATTAGAGTGGAGAGGGAGACCACATGGCTGGCTGATTTGCTGGTGTAAGGCTGGCTGAGAGGCTGGGTACTGGAGAGACTCACTAACAGCCACACTGTACAAGGCAAGATGTGGGGAAAATCCACTCAGAAATACTATACACACACCAGTGTGCATGCATAGCTCACTGCAATATATTTATAGTTGTAGATACAGTAGCTGCACTTTCATTTGTATGCAGACAGATCCCATATCTTTCTCTATCCTTATGTCTCAAACTGATGCCAACAGTGTTCTCATGCAGATAACTCATTATAAAAAAAAAAAAGATCAAATGCCCTTGTGAAATACAGTTAAAAGCGTCCAACATCATTGCTCACATCACACCGAATTATCTTTTGTGTCTTGTGGTATTTTGAAGTGCATATTTCACACAGGGGAAAGAAAAAGTAAGAGAACATATTCCTACAGAGTAGAGTTCTATTTTCTGCACCAACACTTCAAGACAGGCCGGTAGATAAGCCGGAGACAAGAAGATAGTGAGGGGCTGCTCTCGCCCATACATGGGTAGGGCAAGGAGACGGAAGAAAGCCGTGGTATGCACACACACACACATATTCACACACCCAATGAGCATATTTCAAATATCATTCAGCATATGGACAGGAGCAAGCAGACATATCATAAGTGGCATGCAGATCACGTATTATGCACACATATTTTAACGTAAACCGGAGGGAATATGAGCTAGCAGGCGCACACAAATAAGCCAACTCCCGTCTGTGTTAACCTTCCAGCATTCTTTGTTAATCTGCACCATAATGGCACACCTGTCTTCTCCCATTCTCTATTACCTCCACAGAAATACAGTGGGGGTGTGTGGGGGTAGTGGTGACAAGGGGGGCACAGGGGTTCACTAAACATATTCATGAACAAACAGCTGATCAACCCTATCTTTTAATTCTCTCTTTCTTTATGCGTCCCTCTCACATCAACCCTCCCTTTCTTCATCTGTTTTCATAACTGCCTACTTTTTAAACAAGAGGTTTGTGTATGCTTTAGGGGGGGTTCTATGTTACCACGGTAACAGACATAGAGGTTATTGTCATAGCTAGACATGCATTATTGGTAAAAGTGAGAAGGACGGGGGGCACAAGAGGGGTTTTTTCAGGGGCAGGGGCAGGTCAGAGATTGGAACAGTGCAGGCCAGGGGGGGAATAGCTAAAGCAGTGGGCAGGCGGGGTAGATAGGTAGGTCACATTATTATTGATTGCCTGACATTATGTGGACAGCAGGGGAGTCCACAGAGACAGACGAATAAATTGTGGCTTGACATCAAAGTCAGGCTGCTGACATTGAGCCTGCAGGGGACAAAAGCTGCCCAAGGCTGGATTAGAGCTGGATAGATGCACATAGGCACACACAGATGCAGAAATAAACAGAAAAGGAGAACACTGTCCACGAGTTACCTGATGAAATGAGAGCTGTAAAGAGAGAGCTTGAACATGAAAATGACAGAATGAAACAGGAGGGAAATATCAACCGTGAATAATTTCAATTCCAAGCTCAGTTTTTTTTTTTTTTTTTATGAAGCCCCTTCTCATAAATTGGACATTTTTCAAACTAACACACCAAAAATGTCTCACTCATTTACACATCAAGGCTCACCAGAGGCTTCCAGAAGGTGCATTATTCCAGTGCTCATAAAATTCCAATCTGCTTCCTAGTACATTTTCCATATTCATTAATACTTCATTAAATTATTATTCATAGCTTGGATGATGATGTGATTAGATATGAAATTGGAGAAAACAGACGAAATAATTAGGGCAATGAAGCTATGATTTAAATATTCAACATTCTCATTTTGACTGATTCAGGGTCAGAGCAAAACAGATGAAAATAATTGACAGGTGTGGAGGGAGAAAATTATATTAGAAGTGTACTTTTGGAGAAATTGCTATATTATTGTATTAATAATAGTATAATAGTATAATAGCATTATCATTATATTAATACTGTGATGATCATTAATCCCTAAGCGCCTCATACGCAGAATATCTGGATACTACAATTTTGAGTTGAGCTAAAATTGATCAGATGATCTGTAGTCCCCATTCAAAACATCCCTGAGACATCCTGCACTATGTCTTGTACGCAAATACAAAGTTTCTCTGCTTGAGGAATGAGAAAAGAGCTTAACTATCTAAACTTTTTCAATTCATTCTCTACGGTAGTTCTCATCACTATGGATGTAATCCCATCTCTGACCACAATGTGGGTTGCAATGGCAGAGTGGCCATATATGTTACTGCTATTGATTATCTTACAGGAAACGTGTCTCTAGACAGTTTAGTGAGACTTGTGTCATGGTACTTGTGTTAACAGTAGTGTTGGGTGGAGGCTGAAAGTATAAAGTGTTTGTGTGAGCTGTTCGGTGTGCCTCTCTTGCTGCAGAGCCCGGGAAGCCCGTATACTAACACTTCAGTGATTCATCAAAGGCAAGTGTATTGCAAAAGAATACTGTGTCTCTGGTATTTAGTTGCCTTTCTCACCTAGCTAGACAAGCCGATATTTCAACTGTAACGACACAGGAGAACAAAGTTGTTAGAGAGGATAACTGCAGGACTGTCCAACATGACATACGTATTATCCTGTTAAGGCCACTCCTGGTGCAGGCCTTTCATCTATGGGCATCAGGCCTGACATAGAGGGCACCATCCGTCATTGTCTGCTAAGTAATTGACTGCCCTGTCTAGATAACTATCAGCTAAGCTAACTGGAGCATGGTGATAAAATCAGGAATGTGTAAAAGCTGCGAGAGACAAAACAATACGCGTCTCAACCTGCACAGACCTGCACCTCAAGGAGATGGAAGATATAGATACTGTGGGGCTGGTGTGGAAGGAGAGAGAGGAGGGGGTGCAGGTGAGGGCTGGAGGGTTTTCAGAGAAGTCAAAAACAAACAGACAAAAACAGCGGGACGTCGTCATGGATGGAGAAAGAGACAAAACAAGTGGTGGAGGGGCAAGAGGAAGAGCGTGGAGGGAGAGAGGAGAAAAGGTTAGACAGAGTAATATGATTGAAAAATGTCCCAGCCACATTCTACTCCCTGATGAAGCCTTTAGACCACCAAACACTAACAGTCTCTCTCTATAAATCTCCCTCCACAAAAGCAGATTGACTCATTTGATGCCACTTCATCTGCACTCACAGTGCCCACATCCTGCTGTTCAGGAAAAAACACAAGACAAAAATACCGCCAGCTCTTCTTCGCCTTTAAACTGTACATGCCCAAGGTCACACACTGACGTGTGATGTTGTTGGTCTCCCAAGAGATCTCACACCAGATGGGCCTGTGACCCTACAGGTCATGCTGCCTATTGCGCCCACACATTCACAGATACACACTCGCCCTAATTCAAATACAACAAATTTGCACTTCTCCAAGGTCTGTGTTTCCCACTGACATTTCATCAATATTGTGGCCTCTCCATTATAGGTTACTGACTCCGCCCACTGAAAACAAAGGGCATGCATGGTTAACGAGGCGAGGTGGTTAGAGATAGAGATAGAGAGTTGCTGTTTAAGGAAGGGTAACTGAAAACTAAGAAAAGGTTGAAAATTATTAATAAAGGCAATTAAGAAAATTAATCAACAACAGTTTTGATAATGATTAAGTCATTTGACAAACAAAACTGTCAAACAGTTTTCAAACTTTTTTCCAATCTGAGGATTTGCTTCTTTTTCTGTTTTAAATCATTTTAAATTAAAAACAAAACAAGCAACATAAAGACGTCACCTTGAGCTCTGGATAATTGTCTGGACAAATTTATTTTTATCACTATTCAAGCTACTTTGACATAAACATATCAAGACAACCGATCTCCTTCCTTTTTATCACATTCACGTGTACCGAGTCTTTGATGAAAACTCAGCCTCTGCGTCTCCATTCTTAAACAAACACACAGACCATGATGTGTCCGGTAAAGATACCACATCATGGAAAACTATAGATTTATGACGTCAGACTAACACAGAGAAGAAAATAAGTGTTGACAGGAAGACTGAACCTGACAGAGAGATAGCATGAGATTACAAGACAGACACTGATAGGAAGAGAAAGAGAAAAAAGAGTAGATGTGGCAAAACTGGCATGAAGATGCAACGCTAATCGCCAGCATACCAAGTTCAAAGGAGGAAATGAAGCATAAGACAGGAGCGTGTCAGGGTAGCCTTGTGTCACTTTAATCATTGCATACCACAGAGTCAGACAGTACAGAGAGTGATTTGTTCCCCTCTTTTAATAAATAGAGTGCATCCTTGAGAAACAGTACCTTAATAGAGAACCAGTAACATCAATGTCCACTTAGTGTCAGTCTCTGTAAGATCCGACATCTGCTCTAATCTAATTCTGAATGCTAGTCTGTGTTAGAATCTTTGTATACATGTTCATGCATTTACGTGTTGTTACTGAATTTAGTTGAGGACAGCTCACTGAGCTTTAGCCTGAGAGAAAACCCTGGTTTTCTGTCCAAATAGATGAATCTTGTTGTTGGTGTTTACAGGAGCAGATGGTCCAGGTAGGCGTTGCAAGTGTTGGTTGTTTAGGATGATGGCAGAAATAAAACATCATATGGTGCAGAGCCAAGCCGGATGGTTTGTGTGTGTGTGTGTGTGTGTGTATGGCCCCGTATGTGTGTGAGGAGGAGGCTTTTGGAAGGTCGTAGTAGTGTTGAAGCTTCACTATCAGCACCTCTACCAACCAAGCACCATCTCCTACTCCTCCATTTCCAAGCATCTGGTAATAATGTAGAGATGTTTGAGCATACGAAGGGAGAGGGAGGAAGGGAGGGAGAGCAGGGGGGAGAGAGCATGGATGGTTGGTTAGAGAGAAAGGAGGAGAAGGGGGAATGGTATGGAGGTGAGGAAAGAAAGGTGGGGTTAGATAGAGTTTAGTGGGCTGGAGACCATTTTGAGCATGATAATGGTGGAAAAGATAAAACTGCCAGTGTTCTTCACAATTTTTTTGCCACTTTTCAAAATGGCATAAGAAGGGGAAAGTATTAAAACTTCAATTTTAACCAATGTGGCGGGAGAAAAAGAAAATGAAATGAAGAAACATGAAAAGAGAGAAGATGAAATAAAAAAATGAAATGCATCCCGTATATTACGGAACATCTGTGATCTTATGACTACATTCATAGCCTGTGCTTTTCATTATAAGAGTGGGGGATGGAGACTGAAAGAGAAACAAGATGGAGATAAAAGCAGACATGACACTTTTGAACTTGTTTCAATTAGATGAACTCAAAGGCACCGGCGCTGCGTAGCTGGACCTCCCATCAGCATCATTCATTTATTATTCATAACACTGTGTCCAAAATCACAGGCGTGTTCATAAAACATGCTTGCTTTTTTTTTTTTTTAAACCAAAGGCACAGATGACTTAGCGTGCGATTACGGTATTCAATTTACATTTCCAGAATTATTCTAGTTGTTATGATGTGAGTCACCAGAGTGAGTTTTTCTCAGAGAATGTCCTCTGAGTCTGTATGAGTCACTGAATGTCATTGGAGAACAGTGTGCTTTTGTAATGCCGAGGTTTGAATTACATACATTCTGCAGTTGGGTTGGGGGCCCTAGGGCGAATTTATGGTGGGGATGGTGGGTTTGAGAGGGGTTTGCAGAGGCAGGCAAAAGCTTGTCCATACAGGTATATGGCAGGAAGGGGCTGAGTGAAGGAAGATGGAAAAGGACAGGGAGGAGGGGAGCCTGTCAAATCTGGGAAGAGGTGAGAAGTGCTCAAGGACTGTGAGCTGAGGAATGTAGGAGAGAAGTAAGCCAAGTTGACGGACAGGAGATGTGGAAGCTGTCTATCACCAGCAGAGCTCCAGAATTTTCCATGACATCAACTTCTGGAGAAGCAGAAAGGTAGCTGGGGGGCAGAGGAGCCAGTTCTGTATCTCCATAATGAGCTGCGAACTACAGACTGAGGTGGCAGGGGAGGCAGGGAGACACATGGAGGAGACACATGGAGGTAACACTCCAGTTTAGGTTTCAGCTGTGCACAAGTAAAGGCAGATGGGCTCGAAAGACCCAGTAGATGTGGGACAATGTGTTCCCCAGATTAAAGAGGCATTATATACATTTAGCATACTGGTACCCAGATGCTCACCTCCCTCTGCTGTCATAAATCACACCAACTGGTTGCTTCATTCATAACATTTTGCAAATACGTGGCCACTAGAGATGCAACAAAGGATTATTTTCATTATCGATTAATCTGTCAATTATTTTCTCAATTAATTGATTGGTATATAAAAAAAGAAAACGGTAAAAAATGTTTTCACTGTTAAAGAGTCCAAGATGGCATCTTAAAATCTCTCATTTTGTCAAACCAACAGTCCAAAATCCAAAGATATTCCGTTTACAATGACTTACAGCAAAGAAAAAGCAGCAAATCCTCATAAAGGAAAAGCTGGAATTAGAGAACGATGGTCATTCTTTCTTAGAAAATGACAAACAATTATTTGATTATCAAAACAGATTCCAATTCATTTTCTGTCAATCTACTAATCGAATTACTCATTGCAGCTCTGGTGGCCACATTATGTTCTATGCCACTAAAGGTGAACCAAGTAAGATTTTATATATAAAAACACACATTATATACACACACTATGGAGCTACAGCAGAGAATGGCCTTGACTGAGCTCCCTGTTTGCACTGTTTGCCCAAGTTGTTTGTAGTTACTTTCACAGGAAGTGAGAACTCAAAAACAAAACTTGCCGCTCTCTCAGATGGTTACCCACACAATCTATTGAAACTCGTCTTGCCTCCCACAGCCAGTACAGCCTTATGTGAAAACAACTGATAGCAGCTTCTACATTTATCTGATAATTCATTCCATTTTGGTTTGTACTACACCAAAGTCAGAAGCTGCAAGCAAACAGAAGCACTGCAGTGTGTCAGTGTTACTGGCTAATATGGTTTATGGGCAGACCTGTGGACCGAGCCTGGCTCAGGCTGATATGGAGGCTTGTTTTCACGGTCTAGAGCCAACCAGCCAATCATTTGGATATTGTCTCATGTTTGTACTGGAGGCTTTGGCTGCCCTCTGTGAGTCAACTGACTGATAATCCACTGCAGGGGCTCTGACCACATAGTCAAGTGGGAACCAAGAGAGACAAACAAGAGAAAAGAAACAGCAGAGAGAGAGACATATGGTACAAAAAAATCAAATGACTGTACTGAGAACAGTAGTGAGAAGAGAAAGCAAGAAAACTTGAGGAACTGGGAGACAGTAACTAAAGACAACTAGTAGCAAACAACTGCAAAGTGTCAAAAGACAGGGAAGGGTGAGGAGATAGTGAAAGAAAGAAATGAGGACAGAGAGAGAAAGAGGTGCAGACGGTGTTGAAAGTGAACACATGCAACTTGATCTCGGGTCCATAACCGTCCAGCTGTCTCTCCAGTTTCTCACTCCCTGCCACCATTTCCTTTGTCCTGTTAAATATGTTGGCCATGCCCATGGGAGATGGCAAAGAAAGAGAAAAAGACCAAAAGAAAGGTGGGGGATGGAGAATGTGTCCGGTGAAGGACAGGAGATCCTGTTCTGATACTTGAAAATGGCCGAGGCGAGGGAGAGAAGAGAACAGGTGGGGAGCCACAGGAAGACAAGTATGTCATTGTTTGGCTTGTACCAATGTAACCATAAGGTCCACATCTCCTCAAACTGCTCCTAGCGCATAGCATCTGCCAGTGAATGTGGAGCTGAAGTTAGCATTAGCAAGGGGTTACTGCTTCATACTGCGCTTTGACTTTGTTTGCCCTGTCGTGCCGATGGTGGGCCCGGCTTTGATGCTCTCCTGAACCGTTGCAACCAACTGCCCCTAAACCAGCGCCAAACAGACACACATACATACATACATAATCACACACCCTCAAACAGATGGGCCGAAGTAGGGTGTGTGTGTGTGGGTGAGGGGCAAGAGAAAAGGGCGTAGGAGGTAGATTTTTTGGCTAGCCTTATCATGCCAACTTCCTTGCCAAGGAGAGCAGGGTCTAACTCTGACAGCCTGGATCATACACCACCAGCCGGCCGCCAGGAGCCACAAGCATGGCGGCACAATATGACACGATGCAAACAGGGCAAGAAACAACCATCAAATTGAGAAATGAGAACAATTAGAGACTTAAAGGAGACCGTTAAGGTGTCATTACATGAAAATACAGAAAATCGAAGCTTGACTTGCCTGTTTTAGGCTTAAAGATATTAGCTTTGAGCAGGGTCAGGAATTAACACCCGCAAAGCACCAAATGTGGGTAGATTTTCCATTTGTCGAGTAAATCTCAGAGGGCTATCCACCGCATTGGCGGGTAAATGTTTATACCAAAACAGTTATGTAATAAAATATCTGGCACAATGACTCACAGGACATTACTCATGTTTGTCCCTATACAGTGTAGACACTTTTACGCACGTCTAAACAGTGCCACAAAACTGTAGTGCTCGAGACAGTCTGAGGCGTTTACAGTACAGTATGCAACATCACCTAGTCGACATCGCAGCTCTCCACTAAACTGTCACTTGCAGCTGCTGCTGCTAGCTACTGTTAATTAAATAGATATTATGTAGTGACATTTACAAGGAGTAAGTATATATGACACATATTATTTATTATTTTGGCCAGTGGATTTTTTCATTAACCAGTCCCATCGGTCAAAAGTCAAAAGTTAATTTCAGGCACTGGCTGTGAGACATCGTGTTAACATAAAGACGCTCTAATCTCAAAAAAATGACAAACCAAAAAAAAAGAAAAGAAAGAAAGACAGACATAAGTGAATAAGAGAGAGAAGAAAAATGGTTATAGCCATGTGAGGCCCCTTCAGCGTACTGGTGAGCTCTCCTGCAAGTCCATCGCTGTCCCATCACCAGCTGGTACTGCAATCAATGTGGGATTGCACACACACCCCTATTTATAACCTCCGTTAAGTCCGGATTCCAGTTCACGTTGAGGTTGCAGTAATGTTCACATGCTCCCAGCAGCCCTGATTGCTCCAAGTGACGGATGCCCACACACACAGCAAAGTCCGGTCCCCCACCCAGTGCTAACTCTCCCTTTTGTCACACGCACACACACATACTGCCATGTTAGTTCAGTTAATGGGGAGTGCATTCCAGGCACACAGTCTGGACACATATTAAAACACCCAGACACACTTGGACTTTCTCACACACCTGTGAGTGTGTAGATGCAAGGACACATTCACATACTTAAACACATGCATGTATGCACACACACACCGTTTAAACATCAACAAGAACCACCATAGGTCAGGCTCTCCCTGTAACTGTGCCTCAATGTTCCACCCTCCTCCACTCCCTTCACTCTACACCTCCTCTCCTTTCCAGTCCTCTCTCCTTCCTCTCCTTGTCTCTCTCTCTCTCTCTCTCTCTGCGGTGTGTGTAATCAGCCCAGTATTAATACCTGCATTCCAACAGCCTACAGGAATGTCTTAACAATGTAGCCTTGTTCAGGTGGTGAGAGACAAAGACCTCACTGACAAATACATAAAAAAGTGCTGCGGTGACGAGTCCCAGGGCCACAGCATGTATGAAGTGGGGCGCTTTACATTTTTGAGATGAAGACAGTTGAGTGGGATACACTTGACTCTCAAGGTGTGTTCAGACAGAAAGCAAAGTCAATTTTTGCCTGGCGTATTTGACTGCTGGGCTGTTTGTGTTTATTCACCCCAAACAGCCAAAATACCAGCTGTACATTCGCTGTAAACTAGCTAGTAACAGACGCGCTGACTGTGTTCTGAACTCAGGACTCACCAGAGAGACTCCAGTTATTTCTGTTATTTCCCTCCAGTAGCTCTCCTTTCCCTATTTTCTCTGTACATTTCATGAGGCATATGAGAGATATGTGAAAATTTTTCATTTGAGTTGAAACATTTTCAACTCGTGCGGGCATGTTAATGCTTCAATTCACACCAACCCTGATGAATTTGCATCTAATCACGTCTTTCCATTGACTTTGTATGTAATCGTGCTGTGTCTAAATTTTGCTTTGCTTTGTCTGAAAACACAGTCATACTGCCTCCAACAATGCCATTCTATCTATCTATAAATTGTAGGTTTTGGGTTGTATATTGGGAGAGTCTTTTTCTGATGAACGGCAATTAATTGCTATGAACATACATTTTATTATTCTAAATGTGTTTTGCCATATTGTGATATATACTGTATACGAGTAGATGAGAGTTAATGAAAAGCTGCTCCATCATCCTCCCATCCTCCCCCATCCCTCCCTCTGCCTGTCCTCCTTTGTCAGGCCTTATTATTAAACATGTGTCCTCTTCTGCCCCTGCCATTAACCAACCCCTCCCTCACACACTGCTTTCAATGGACAGGCACACACACACACACACACACACAATGCGCAGCGCACACTCCCGAACTGCTAATTGACATGGGGAGTCGGTGCATCTTTCATCATTTTCCACAGAGACAAATCTTGAAGTATGTGTGTGTGAGTGTGTGTGTGTTAGGGTGATGTGAGTGGCGAACGGGATCAAAGGGGGTCCTCCAAGCTGTCTGTCCAAGACCTCTGTGCCTTCCTCAAGACTCCAAAGGGCAGCTATGAAAAGGCCAAATATCTATTGTTCTCATCACTCACAAGTACTACAGCATAAACATTCAATATGATCGCCAGACTTCTGCTTGATAATCATTCAGTACGAATAATTGTTAACTAAATTCAGACTAACTGCTGCAAAATGTCTGCTAGGACAGAACGCAAGATGCTCTCTAAGCAAAACATTGGGGTTATAATTACTTTAGCCCTTAATAACATGACGCTAAATCAGTTATCCACTCTGTAAGTCTAACATTATCCCAACAATAACTATCCATCACGTTTGTTGTTCTGCAGATCATACAGACATGTAATTGGAAATCATTTAGCCTGATGGAGTCATAACCCAATTGAATGCTATTGATTTTGGATTAAATATTCATATGGACCAGGGGCAAGCTTGTACTTTTTCCTGCTAGACTGAATCAGAACGAAGGTTTGAAACTTGAGTCTCATTGCATTACTGGAATATGGACACAGCTGATGAACAACACAGGACATACGGCTTTGAAATTGACAATGAAAACAAATCTAGAAAAAGCACTCGCCTTAATTGATCTGGAAAAAGCAACTCAAGTGCTTTCAACCACTGCTGCACCAAACTGATGCATATTTACAAATACTGTTACAGTCAAACCCCTTCTTGCTTGATTATTGTCATTAGCTGAACTGTCAGTCAAAAAAATTACCTTCCCCACTGCTAAGATTCACTAGGGATTTGATAGACCCCCCCCCTCTGTTGGCTCCTTCTGTTCAGGCTATTGTGATGATTACACAACACATGGTCAGCAGGATGCATGTATTTTCCATCGGGCCCCAGCAGGGATGAGAGAAAGATGACTGATGGAGGGTAAGACAAAATTAGAGGAGGAGAGAGATAACTGAGAGAGATGTAAAGATTCGGATAACACAGTGATAAAAGTAATGATTTACAGAGCTGGGCCTAAACTAGGGTGTGGTAAAGAGACCGACAGAGAACAGAGAAGAGATTCACACTAAGTTAAAGAACAGGACGTGACTTGAGGAGAACATTAACAGTCAGAGCATGGTAACTTTACCCCTTTACTCTTCTCTTTTCAAAGTCAAGTTCACACAGGCAGAGAAGAGCAAAGGGGAATTTAGTGCTGTGGTCGTCGTTTCAGAGGGGCACTGGTAAGTGAAACCTCAATAAAACAAAGACCACTTATGTCCTTAAGGCAGTTGCTTGACTCGGAAGCCATGAAAAACTGACACTCGATCTGCTCAGTGATGCTACTCTGGTCTAACTCTCAGGTAACGTGGGGAGCCCCCTTTTGTCACACATATAGACATGAAGTCATACCTAACTACCAGCACACAGAACCAAACACTAACGTAGGCTCAAAGTGTGTGAAGGTGTTGTAATACGAACACCACCTCTGAATCTCACACACAAACAAATCCACAACCACCCTTCCCCTCCTCCACCTTCTGCTCCTCCTCTTCCTTCCCACCGTGGAGGATTAATGTTCCCACTCCTGTCTCCCAGGTCCCCCCGGTCCTGTTAAAGCAATAAGATCTCATTGTAAAACAGTGACCAGCCTCACTGGAGAGGTTAACCACCGCTGCTTAACCATTAACTAGATTAAAGTTGGGAGGGGCAAAGGAATGTTCTATGACAGATGGAAAAGGGAGATTGGACATAAAAAGTGGTTTAAAAGAGAGGAGAGTAATCCCAGTGGTTTCGGCCTACCTTTGTGGCAGTGGTTTGGGTAAATTTGCTCACATGCACACATATATACACATATGTAAACATATAACATTCTGTAGCACAGTGAACTTTAAGTCACCCTCATCTCCTGGTTATCATTATGCGATCGAGATAAGGGAGGAAAAGAATCCCTTGGGGCTCCACTGTCGTATTTCAGAAACCACTCCTTCAGACTTAAGATTTACTGGGTCAGAGGTGCATTCAAATATCTGTCCAGAGTCTTAAAATTATTCCTTGGTGGCATGGGAAGTGATCAAAACTATGTACTGTAATTTTGCAGAACCATTTCCTGAAATGTCAAATAAATAAGTTAATTTAGGGGTGTGTTCACAGCACCAAACATATAGTTTTACTATCTCCTTCCCCCACAATGGGCCCAGCCAGTGGTGTGGAAAGACATGAGGTGGTAATGGAACCCAAGTGTGTGTGTGAAGGAAGAGGGGGGGGCGAGATGGCTTTTTGGAGGGGTGCATTCAACAACTGCTGCTGAGGCAACTGTTGATGTCTGAAAAGCAACAGCTTGCGGGGCTCCCAGAGGACCCACTGCCAGCCAACAGTCAGATGGAGGGTTTAGGGTTGGAGGGGCGCAGGGGTTAGGATTTCTTCTCTGCTGCCAGGAAAATGATCTCCTTGGCCACAGATCCAGGCTTTTCCGTGAGATTCCCCATTCCTAATTGGTATTCCTGAATCCTGATATACACCGCCTGTCTGTTCTTCGCTGCTGCTATCTCTGCCTTTATCTACCACTTTTGTTCGTTTCATCCTCTCTTGCATGCCATGCTATTTGATTGATCAAAACAACTGGACAAGACACAAGACGAGTATTGTAGCCATCATTTTCTGTGGTCATCATATTTCCATGCTGTTTTACTCTGATACAGATTTGTACATTGTGTGGTTCAAAGAGCTCAAGCCAATCCTGGTGCTTAGTTTATTCCAGCGGCAAACACAATGAGAAACAGATTCTCTTATCCACATCTTGCTACAGCACTCTCCTGCTAAATGGATTGGCAGCACTTAACCTCGTCTGCTGAAAGAGCTTTGTGAATTTTCAATTTTGCTACAACCCTGAATTGCAACCCACCCAACCCCCCGTCGCCCAGCCACCACCACCACCCCACCACCACTATGAAATACACAAATGTAGAGACAAGGACACACATACAGACACATAAAGCCTCTTTTCAAGGCTGCATTTGGAATTACCCATCACCATCATCTTCCTCCCTCGAGACAGGAATAACAAGACTGCACGGTGGCAACACAATAGTCAGCTGTAATCATCTCTCATCTCTTACCTTGCTCTGTCCATCCCATCCTTTCTGCTTCCTTCCTTCCCTCCCTTCAACTCCCACTAATAACAAAATAGCAAAGCCTCAAAGCAACAAGCCTTTAACCAAATCAAGAAAAAAAAAAAAATTTTAGCCAGCTTCTTTTTCACCTTTCTCTTCAAATGGGAGAAGATTTCATTCTTATTTTAAAATCATCAATAGTGGCCATAAATCTGCTGTGGAACGGCTCTAGGGATGGGTGTAAAAGCAAACAGAGCCCTCTCTCACTAAAACACAGTGGGCAATCTTCCTGATGCTATGCAGGGTCATAAACTGTAAACCATGCATAAAAGCACAGAGGTCAACACAGCCAAAGACAACATGGTAAATCACAGCAAACAAACACATGCACAAATACGCCTGGACACCAAATGACCTACCCTAAAGTGTCTTTTAAAGGACAAAAAAGAGAGAGAAGGTAGGGTTAAATAGAGACAGACCAAGACAGTGAGACAGGCAGACAGACAGAGATAAGGAGGGAAGGAATCAAAGACAAACAGGAGGTGAGTGAGATGGGAACATAGACAAGGATAATCAGGAGAAACACACCCCTAGTGTATTTATGAATACCTGTGGAAGTGTGTTTAATCACAGCTTTAACCGCAGCTCTTTTGAAGCTCTTGTGAGGAATCAACTTTTCCCGTCTTCGCTTTAAACCACATAATTCTTGATAACTGACTTCAAACCAGGATTTATCATGTGCATGCCATGCCTACTGGTACTGACTGCCCACTTACCAACGAACATCACGTTGCACTATAACAAACTGCTGCGATTAAGTTTCATGTGTCATTCACTGCAAAACATAAAACAACATTTGTGGGTATGTAAAAGGATAACCATCTCTGAGCTCAGTAATGACTCAATCAACTTCTCCATAGGGCTGGGTGATATGGCTAAAAATATGATCAAGATAATTTTTTCCATATTGATCAATATCGATATTTATCACTCTATATAATTTGATAATGCTGCCAGTTTTAAGAGTATTCTGATAATGACTGAAGCCTGAAGAAACCAGAGGGTTCATCAGTTAAACTTTAGAATGGTTTAACATAAAAAATAGAATAACATGTTGTAAACATTTAACTTTAAAAACATGCTAAAAAAAAACAATACAAGTTAGCTTCCCTGTAAATAAAATTAAAAGCTGTGACTACTGTCACATCAAATTCCCTCAGCCATCTGTTTTAAAGGTAGAAATCTGAGTAAAAAGTGCAAAACTGTAATCCAGCCATTATACTACATCTTAATATATATATATATATATATATATATATATATATATATATATATATGTCATTACTCTTACTTACTACATTATTTTCTGTATTTAGTTCACATATCATTAGATTTGCTAGTTTTCTTTATGAAATGACACTAGTGTTAGTAGGTAGCCTTTCGTTGCTACTCTTTTTACTTAGCTTTGTGCTTAGCATAGCTTAGCAGTTAGCTTTGTGAACCAACAGTCAAAGCAGCCTCATTAAAACGATGATGAGTGATGACTATTCCGCAGTTGCAGACAGAATGTCTCTACTAGAGAGGTGTCTGTGAGTTAGACGTCACAGGCACTCCAGCTGTAGCTCTACTAATGTTAGCACTAGCGTAGCCTCGTCGGCAGATGCGACAGAGTTTGTTCCTCTTCGCCAGCCTGGGTTCACTGTTTGCCCGGGAACAAATTCTGACATAGAAGCTAATCTGATTGTGCTGCTTTTGTGCCCCTCGGTTCCACTTATTTTTTTCCTCTTTTCCAGAGAACATCCACTTTCTTCACTGGTAGCGCAAACAATAATGTGCGATAGGCTGTTAAATCTATCCATATCGAGCAAAAAATGTCAGAAGTTTATCATTGTTATCGACATAACATTTATTGTGATCCCATATCGAGAATTTTATCACCCAGCCCTACTTCCCCACACAAATCAACCGGAGTGCATCCTTTCTTTAACTGACTAATGTTTTGGTGTCTCCTGGATGTTCAGATCAAACAAACATGGAGCAAACAATGGAAGCCACAAGAATGCACCCTGACTGTAAACAGACTCCAGCTTCGCACCAATAACACTGCCTCTTGATGGTAGGATAGAAGCCACATTGTGGCCGCTTGTTTGTACGCGGATTACTCACTGACTTGTGGTGAGAGGGGATTTTAAAGTGAGAAATGGAAGCCTTTTTCCATAGAATTTGAAGTGATGACAAACAAACATACACATTACAGACCAAGCTCCAACATGTCCAGAGGAATGCCACTCATTCCACACCCGCACACATTCACAAACCCACAGATGAGAATGAATCACCCCAATAATTACAGCCACACCATTCCAAGGCCTTCTCCCCCAAAGGTCTAAATGACAAGGGGGCAAACACAGACTTGCTCTTCCAAAGCAGCCACTATCAACCTGTCACTCACTGTTATATGAGCTAAGGTTTTCACTGTTGCGTAATGCCATAATCCTGCAGTTAGGCGCTCTACTTACATGTACAGTATACATTATGCCCGCATCTGTGTGTAAATGTTGCTTACGTATGAGGTGTGCATACTTACTGGTCAGTGAATATATGCTATCTGTGCAGGCCTGTTATTAATAATTGTGTATTCATGCATTTTAAGTACACACAAGTCTGTATGCTTGCACAAAACCAAGACTACTGCCCCAAGACAGTTCAGGAGGAGGTCCCACTGGCTTTTATCTCCTCATGGCTAAATGGCTCTTTTTCTGGCCTAATACCATAATAATTACACACGGCTGCAGGGGTGCACTTTTGATGCTGCACTGGCAGGGGGGACAGAAATTAAAAGCGAGGAAATGACTGTGGGAATTAAGGCGGCGATAGACAAAGAGGCTGACGCTGCATGTTAGAGGCTAGCACCTTGAACTCAGCTGATGCTTGTCACAGCGATTCTTTCCACCTGTTTCTGACCACTTTGGAGTCTCTACAGTTTAGCTCAAACTCATCTGACCATCTCTCTCTCCCTCTGTCTCTCCCCTTTAATGTCGCTTTGTTCTTTTTATCCCCCAGACAAGGAAAAATGTTGGAAAGAGTTTATGTGAAGTTATTGCTTCAAAAAAATACCCCCAGAACACATTGGTTGGACATATTCTTTCCAACTACTTAATGGAGGCAGGCTGTCTTTCACCGTTTTTCACCAGAAAATGAAGTAATAGCTCAGCCTGTTTCTGCAGCCTGTTGATGCCTGTACTGCGATGGGAAAGGCAATGGCATCTCAAAAGCGTCAGACAGGAGCCATTTGCCAACATGTCTGGGTGAGTGGGTCAAAGGGTCAGCGTGATCCTGGGCACTGGCATGCAGAGCACCTCGGGGCGCTGTGGGTTGCCATGCACCACATATCCCTGTGCCAGAACTCCATACATTAATACACGCATACATGCTTACAAACATGTAGACAAACTTGCAGGACACAAAAATACACACACATCTGGGTGTTCTGTGTCTCGTGGTTCTATTTAGTGCTCTCACTACTGACATACTTGGAAGTTGAAAGTGTGTGACCAGTAATTGTAAGAATGTGGGTCTGTGTGACAGAATCCCACTGAGATCCTACAAGAGCTGCTATTATTAGACAAAACTATGTAAGACACACACACAAACACACACATACACACACAGAACGAGAGAGAGAGAGAGAGAGAGAGAGAGAGAGAGAGAGAGAGAGAGGAAACACAGGGATTCGCCAAATGTTTTTTTTGATGAAAGCAATGTTTGTAGCAAAGTGAAAAGATCACTTTCCTTCCCTCAGACCGACTTCAGAGAGGCATGGGGTGGATGGGTGAGTTCAGCACCTGGGGCCCTGCCTCTAAATCAATGCACCACAGCTGTACAGAGGGATGTGTGATCTACACAGCATCCATCAATTACAGGACACTTTTTAGTAGGCACCTGTTAAAAGGCTCCATGAAGGGCAGACAGACAGCAAAGCGCAACAACTGTCTCTGAGGCCTAAAAGGAGGGAGGGAGCAGTCATAAAAAGAAGTCTGGGAAATGTGGCAGGAGGAGAACGAGAGAAGAAGAAAAGCTAAACCACGTAAACTCACGGTTGAGGAACCTCAGTTTTTCATAAAATAAAAAAGAAATTGGAACACAATAATGGGCTACATAAATGATGAGAAATGTAGAATGACTCAGTGAACACAGTGAGAGGAAAAGGAGGAGATAGAGAACACAAGATAGAGGGGAGTCACCCAGTACTCCAGCCCCGCCCTGCGGCTCAGCCTCGAACCACCACAGCCTGCCTGCAGCAGCAAGCCATTAGAAATAACTTTCAAAAAATGCCCGCAAAGCACTCTCGCAAATTTGATTTTAACACGCACTCAATCAAGTCATCTATTATACATTTTAGAAGGACATTAAACAACTACAATTTTACAGGGACACTAAAAATTTTAATTTTAAAAAAACATATAGAGTACAGTACAACCATAATGGTCTGTGGGTACTGTGGTCTACTGCTGAGTAAGAGGAAATAAATGTCTAGTACAATAAGGTCAATGATAAAACACTTGTTAAGTACCACAGCTACTCCTTAAATCAACGTAAGCTACTTGGTTTTGGTCAGTAATCACAAACTTTTAGATTACATAAGGCAAATGTTAAGTTCAATTTGGTTTAAGTCTCTCCTGCAGCACCCAGGGGTGCTGAGGGTGAGGCGCACTGCCAGCAATGGATACGCAAATCCCACAGATGAAACATCAAAGCGCTAGAAACTGCAGCACAGGAGCCAGGCAGCAGCATGAACGAGATGGAGCATGGTCTTCAAATAAAAGCTCACTGATGGGGAGGAAATAATTGGTTGTTTCAAGGCTTTGGAAAGCTCTTTTGTAGATTTCTTTTAATTAATTATACTTGTCTATACATGAACACTGTGTTTGTTTGGGTTTTATTATGGCAGCTGGTTGTATTGTTGAAGTATGGTCTTATCAGACTATCCTGGATTGGCAGCGGAGTCCAGAGGAAAGTCGCAGTGCACCGCAGTCCTGTGCGCCAAGAAGTGCACTCAAGTGAAGAAAACTACAAAGAGTCAGCATTAACCATTAGTGTAGATTAGTGAAGATATCTTGTACATCACTGCTGGCTAACTTGACAGCTGCTGCAGATTTGTTAATGATATTTAACTGGCAAAACAAATTGACTAGTTCGATAAGTAGGCTACATGTCGGTTTCGCGATAAATCCGGTTTTCCACCTGCTGTCGGCATCCTCTGGCTTTAGTGCACAGGCGGTAACAGGTTGAACACAATGCAACAATATGTAGCAAACATAACCTACTTACAAGATGTTTGATTAAGTAGGACAACTTAATGAGCCGCTTCTGACTGCGGCATGCTCAGGCAGGTCCGCGCTTTAAGCAGCGGACCTCTGAAACTCGGAGTGTGCTGAAGAGGAAAGTATAAATCTACAGCCTGAAGCCATGAAAAACTAACTAGCACCGTGTCCAAAGCATTATAAAGTTACTACAAGGGGGTATAATTTAAAAAATGTAGCGGAAAGTATCAAAGAGACTTAACCTACCTTGCAGTGCCCAGAGCAGCAGGGTGCACAGGAGCGACGCGCGTCCAAATGTTATCCCGTCCATTGCCGCTTTTGTAACTTTTTCAAGTAAAAGTATTCACTTGGTTTTTGCTTGTAGAGTGTGGAAATGTGGCAGCAGCAAGTCTTCTGTCTTCTTTCAATGCTCCAAAGCTCTCTCTCTCTCTCTCTCTCTCCTTCTTTCTCTCTCTCTCTCTCTCTCTCTCTCTCAGCAAAAGGAGTGCCTCTCTCCCTCACACACATACACAGAAATCTGATGCTGGTGGCAGTCTTCTTGGTTGATATATTTGCACAAAAGGTGACCCCCCCCTCCCTCCTCCCAATACAACCCCCTCCTCTCTCTCTCTCTCGCTCTCTCTCTCTCTCTCTCTCTCTCTCTCCACTCCACTTGCAGAGAAAAGACCTGCTTGACTAATCGTGTATCTACTGGGGCCCGCAGGATAGTTTCTTTAAAGGAACTTAAAAGTGATTTTATCATGAGGCTGTCTGACTCGCAGTAACTCCAAACCCGTACCCTTTAGTCAAAATAACTAAAAATTTATCAGGATGATTTATAAAATTCACAGCAAAACAAGTACAGAAATGCATAAACTTACATTAAAGTCCATATGCCAACAGTGGTTCCTAAGTAGCTACTATTGGTTTCGAATTTAAGTTGTTTTTTTTTACTTATTTAATTAAGTTTAAAGTATTAAAGTATCATAAACATAGCGCCTCAGCAGCTTTAAATCATTTTTGTTATTATTTGAAAATTAGGTGGGTAATGGTATGGTGTAAAAATTCATAATAAATAAACTGGAAATAGGAAAAGACACAATTTAGCAATGTGTGTAGACATGGGAAATTAACATCATCCTCTATAGCTAAAGGCTGGTAAATTAAAGGATAGGCCCACAATTTTTCAAGTCAGTCTTAAAACAATAGCCAGATGCCCAAATGAAGGTTAATCATTTCTCCTGTTCATACTGACCGTTAGAAGATCCCCTACATACGTGCTTACAATGTAAGTGATGGGGGACAAAATCCACAGTCTTCATTTTGAGCAAAAACGTATTTAAAGATTTATCTGAAGACAGTATGAGGCGTCAGCCATCTGTGTTAATCAAAAAAGCAAGTGGATATCTTCCAGTGTTATTATCTTTTTAATAAAAAAAAATCCCTCTGTGTCTGGATAACTTTGAAAGATATTGACTTGATTTGACTAATTTAGATGGCTGAAACTTCATATTAGTTTCAAATTAACTTTTAAATACATTTTTGCACAGAAGGAGGACTGTGGATTTTGTCCCCCATCACTTACATTGAAAGTGTATTATGAAGGGATCTCTTAATGATTAAGAAAAACATGTTTAAATGTTCAATTGGGCACCTGACTATTGTTTAAGGACAGACTTGAAAAATTGTGAACCTTTAAATTGGAAAGTTTCTAATCACCAGGTCTTCATCTCACCCAAAAAACAATTTTTTCTAGAAAAAACAATCTGCTTTCTACAGTCACTTTGTTCCATAGACCTGTTCCTATCCTATGTAGACATTTAACATGGACTCTCCCCAACTTACATATGTCTGAAATAATGATTTTCATTTTCAAAGCAACTGGAGGCCATTTCTTGGGAGTGGGCTAAGCTGTCTGTCACTGACAGACATACCATTCATTCCTAGACATACAATCTTTTCAGAATCTGTTTGGGTATTAGCAGGGTATGGTGCAGACTATTTGAGTATTTATGGTTCAGATATACAGTTATCATGAGAGGCTAAGTGGCTTATTCACAATACTATAATACCAGTCTGAGTGGGTATTGTGTGACCTATAGAGTTGATTTAGGCCAAATCCCATAAGCTAGGAGTTGGAAAGCATAAACAGATGTCAGTCCTGTATAAGGTGGCTTAATGGTAGCCTGTTGTCCATTTAAGTGCACAATATGAACATCTATCTCCTTGTAGCTTTTTTTCTCTACTGGAGGCTGGTTGGCGAACACACCCTGCAGGTAATAATAGTCCCTTGCAGAGCAGTTGCATTCAAAGACACAAATTCCAAACATAGTTGGTCCAAAACAGCTGGTTGATATTTTTTCAGCCCTGTTCGAAGAGAAGAGGAGAAGAGTGATACTCGCAACCTGCTCCGCTGCAGCATACATACAGAGGAGTCGCCCCTATGGATGTGAGCTGATAGTTGAGCTGCCTGGAGTACAAACACACACAGCTGTTCTATACATACAGAGAACAGTGGCAGGAGTTTGTATAGGCTACTGACAGTTTGATGGCACCGAGGCAGCTAGTTTACCCTCACGCCCTCTCACTCTCCGAATATCTCTTTCTATTCCCGGCTATGACAGCAGGAGGGGAAAGAGCCTTCCCACTGACTATCTAACATCAATACAGCCACTCATCCCTGATATCGACCCAGTCATAATCATCTCTCCATGCTGTAGTGACATGAGATCCACTAACGAGTCCTCTGTCCTGTGGGGAAGGACTTAGCTCGATATAACCTTCTCACTGCCTTACATAAGGCCTATATCATGCCGCATAGCTGTGGCTGTTGCTGATTTAGCTGAGCATGGGGCAGTCTTACGTAAGGCCTTTAGTCATACTTACAGTAGTAGTGGCTGTGTTTTACTGTATTGGCTCATTATCTAATGGAGCTGCGGAAGAGGAGAGGTTGGAAGAGGACAAAGAAGAAAACAGAGGAGAATAGTAAGCGTTATGGGAGAGGAGATGTGAAGGGAAAATATAAAGAAAAGGAAGGAGTAAGGGAAGCGTAGCAGTAATGGGCGAAGAATAAAGAGCAAGAAAGAGTGAAGACTCACAAGTATTTCCTATCAGAGTTCAGCTTGTTTAGTCAGCACAGGTGAGCAAACGCTTGAACATCATGAAGAGAGAATAGCCCTGCAACCGTTTTGTAAAAGTTGTGTTTGACAAAATTACAGGGTAGTCACCCCTCTTTAGACAGACTGTATTTTATGTACTTTGACATAATCCACCCTGTGCGGATCATTGTTCAAACGCTGTTATTTTCAAACCATGTTCCCCATACTTGCTGTAAAGATTATGTGTTCAATTGTGTACTCACTTTGTATAAACAAAAACAGTAATCATACTGTTATGATCACATGGTGCATATTATGCAAATTGTCATACGCCATGAACAAGACCATAAACAAGCCATAGCTTCATTCCATTCCAGTATTTTACGAACATGAGATTATTATTTTGTCTATGTATTGTATTGTTTCTATTTTATTTTCTGCCATATATCCTGGCCACTGTGACAGTTGGCTGAAGTCATGTTCCGACCAACATTAGCACTGCATAGCAGAGGTGCTGACGCAGGGTCATCCTGCTAAACAGTTGAACTCGGTTCAACTTTGGCTGCAATACAATGCAAAGTCATCCAGCGACCCACTGTTTTAGTCAATCAAATGTTTAAGTGCACATCCCTGGTATATTACTTTGTAATGTGAACAGTGTAATTCTACTGTTTTGCTCACAATTAAAAGGAAAAAATGATGATCCCCATAATAACCTTTAAGGGTTTTGAAATCCTGCCTCAGAGTGAAGTGTTCTGGTGTATGAAAACCCTTCTAACTCATTGATCTGTTACTCAAAATGGCCTTCCTGAATTGTATTTCATTTCATCCTCCAGTGAATTCCTTGCTAAGGTGGGATATTTAACCTCTCTCATGTGTTCTAGGTGTGCCTCAGGCTCTCATAAGTGGATGTGCCTGGAATACCTGCACAGGAAGTCATCTTGAGTCTAATGCCCAAACCAATTGAACTGTCTCCTTTTAACATGGCAGTTCAGCAGTTGTTCTATGAACTTCTTCCAGATGTTCAAACTACACATGTCGATCAGAGATCAAGTTATATATCAAGAGGTTCCACATAAAGCTTCTTCAACACAACAGTCAGGTACGATTCATCAGAGCAGATGCTGCACCTGTTTGCATTGTGGATTAAGACCCACAGATACCCAGAGAACAATATATCTTCAACAAAATAGCAGACAGGCAATCTAAAGATTCATACACTCTCAACTCCTCACCTGCTTCATTTTTCTGTTCAAAAAAAGAGACCAAAGCCTGCCAAGAACACGCTTATGGATACAACTTCATGCCAGTTTTATAAGCAACCCACATCCCTGCAGTACCTCCCCCCCAAACACACACACACACACAAGTAACTCTGGGGGGGACAGTCATAAGCCTTCTCCTAGTCCACAAAACACATGAAGACTGAATGGTTGAACTCCTATGAACCCAGAGTATCCTTGTCAGAGTATTAGACAGGTCCACTGTTCCATGACCAAGATAGAATCTCTATTATTTCTCCTCTCTCTGAGGTTTGACAGTCAGCCAGATACACCTTTCCAGCACCCTGGAATAAGCACCAATTGGTGCCCACTCTCTGCCCCCCCTGTTGTTAATAAGAGCAATAACCCCCATCTGTCACTACATAGACACTATCTGCCTTTTCTACATTTTTGACTACCTCTTCAATAGTTTGCCAGAACATCTTTAAGACCAACCAAAAGTCCTTCAGCTTCTTTTCTATTCTACAACCACAGAAGCTGCTTTCTCTTCTGCCTACCAAAACATGTCTGCTGATTCAAGAATCCTCTGAGACAACCAAGGCTGATATATATAGAAGCAAAGGTAAGTGTTCATTAGCCAGGTGCTGATATGAATTATGTAAGATTTTCATGATAGCTTCAAATGGTGGATATCTCAATTTGCAACAGAAATGAATGCTGGGATGTGTAGATTGGGCTGTGTGTGTCATAGGAGCATGTCTATTCACTTTCTAAACAAAAACATGATGCTAAATAATATAAATGTCACAAGATGTGAACAAAGCTAATCGCTTCTGTAGAGACTTGTCAGCATTTTTAGATCAAGGGAAATAAGATCATGCAGCTACATGTTAAGGTCCATACAGGCAAAGTGTCACACCTTGCAAAATATGAATCATCCGGATTTATTTTATAGTCCCTTGTTTTATGTGTTTCACAGCCCCCACTCCATATCAAAAATAAGGCGACGTGACAAGGAGAATATTTGACACGTCAGCCTAAAGCATGGGGATAAAGAGAAACAGAGACACAGAGGCACTACAAAGGCAACAGAGATGTGTAATGAAAGAATAATGAAGAGAACAGATTAGAAGTGGAGGAGGAGGGGAGAACTTTAATTCCAAAGTCAGGGGATGGGTAACATATAGCCCCAGGGAATAATAGCAAAGTATAGGCAAAAGAAAAAAGAGGTGGGGGGGGGGGGAGAGGTAGAGAGTGAAGGTAGCTGTAATCTGGTATGAATTCACATGTCTCGTCTCAGCATTGCGGGGAAGAATGAATGAAAGATGTGCTGAGGCTTCATCCTTCACTTCCGCCCATGATTCTTTGATCCATCCCTTTGTTCCACTCTTTTAGTCTTTCTTTCTATGTGCACCCTCCATCTCTGTCCACTCTAATCTCTCCATATATCTTTATTACCCCCCTCTTTCCTCTCCCCTCCAGCTCTCATTCTGTCTCCTTCTCTTACTTTGCCTCTATCTTTTTGGCCAGGCTAGACAGACAATCACACAGCTGTTTTCCAGGCAGTGATACAGAGTGGATTCTGAGTCACAGTGCAGAATTTGTGCAGTGATGTAGCAATTATCCGGTAATTCAACACAGCTGTATGTAATGTAGATCACTTGCAGTTTCTGCCAATTGGCCGTGATGATCAATAGACCCAACAATTGTGTCACGAGAATGAATAAGTCACCATGATTCATTTTAAAGGGCAGCTTCACAATTTTTCAAGTCTGTCCTAAAACATTAGACAGGTGCCTAAATGAACACTGACACATTTTTCTCGCTATAATCATTCCTCCTGCTCATACTGACCATTAATATTCATAATGCACTTTCAATGTAAGTGAATCTACAGTCCTCCTTCTGTGCCAAAATTTATTTAAAAGTTAATTTGAAGCTAATATGAGGCTTCAGCTGACCAAATTAGTCAAATCAACTAAATATCTTTCAGTTAGTCATTTTTGTGCCAGATTCCCTCTTATTGTTACTATCCTTCCACTGCAGCTGTACAGGAAAACACTGTCTATTGAGACACAAAGAAGGAAATTCTCACCAAAAAGACTGTAACCCTGGAAGCTATCCACTTTATTTGACTAACTCAGACTGCAGAAGCCTCATGCTAGCTTCAGATAAACTTTTAAATACATTTTTGCACAACACAAGGACTGTGGATTTAGTCTCCCATTGCTTACATTGTTAGCGCATTTAGACGGAATCTTCTAATGACCAGTATGAACAGGAGGAATGATTACAGCCAGCAAAACCTGTTCCAATGTTTATCTGGGCACCTGACTATTGTTTTAAGTCATATTTGAAAAATTGTGAACCTATCTTTTAACTTTCTGTTTTTCTATCGATTTTGACTTGTTTTAGAGATTTATGATGCAGTATCACACAAGATAGTAGTTGGCATAAAGATTTGTGTTCTCCAGGAGGTATGTATTTGCAAAGCTAGATATAACAGAATCAAATGAGCTGCAGCTCTTTGTTTATAGCCCCTCAAGTGTTTCTGAAATGTTGTATGTGTGTCTATCACAGTGGATTCTGCCTCACTGGATGCCAGGCACAATACCACCCACTCGGACAGTAGCTCCGTGGGAGGGAAGTCTGTCATGCTCGCTATGGACAGGGCCAAGCTACAGGAAATGGTGCTAAACAATATGAGAGTCATATACTCGCCTCTGTGCCTATAGAGCGGGTCACTGCGTCATAAAGGTCATCTGTGTGGTCAACTGCTGGCAGCAAAGTTTACAGGATCTGAATCAAACACAACAGGAAGGAAATGCCATTCATTCACTTCAGTTGTCATGGTTTTAAAGGGGGAATCCAGCAAATATACACAGAGTCTTTCTATAGTAGTCTACAGCTCAGTTTGAACTAGTCTCTCCATAACTGAACAGCAAAGAGAGGTGGATTGTAGTGATAATGTAATCTACAGACAAATCCTGAAGCTGCTTCATAGACATAATGAAACAACACCTACAATATTATGACAAAAGTCACAGTGATTATACTGGGATATGGGGATATTTTTTGATTCACAGCTGTAAGCCGTGCATTCAAATACAACTCATGTAATATCTCAAACAGAAATTGATTCCCTCATATCAGTCACTAATGCAATGTCATAGAGATGCTCCCAAGCCTCCCCTGAATATAATTTTCAGTAACGCACAAATAATGCATTTTATAATACTATTTGTTCTATTCAAATTTGCTCAGTATTATTTGTAGTGTGAAGCCCGTGAGGAAAACAGCTACAATCCACTGCAAATTACATTTATCTTGCTTTATTTCAAAAGCTAACACAGTGTTTTGCCTGTTTTAGTCTCACAAATCACTACTTATTTACTTATTTACTTACTTTACTTATTTTTACACCAGTGCCAAACATATTTCCATCAATTTTAATGCACACGAATCTAGTACAGAATATAATCCATAACAAGGAATAAACAGATATTTTTTTAAGGCTATCACTGGTGTATGGGGTGTCCTGCAGGGGGCTGCAGGACTAAACTGATACCTGATATCATAAATATAAGTTATGATTTCCATTCTAGGACAGCAGTTGAGTATAAATGTAAACTAGCTTTACACTGTACAAAGCGGTGGATGAAGACAATGTAAATTCAGTTTGAGGCAGGATTTTCTCTTTAAAGTTTGCCAGTTATCTGAAGTGAGCTGGCATTCAAAAGATAGAATTAATGGATATTGGTGATAACCATCATTCAGGTGCAGAAAATCATAAGAATTAAATCCTTATCCGCAGTTTATTTTTATTACATGCACCATATAAGGTGTCGAAATTAAACCTGAGCTACTTATATACCCATATTATGGTCTTCTTTAATTCATACAGTACATTTTGTCTGTCACAATCTGATGTAGAGTTACAAATGGAAGCTTAACTTAACTTAAATAAATGTAATCAGGCTGTAAAAATTAAAAGGATGAACAATTTAATGAGAGTTTCAAGAGCAAGACCATAAATATGACTTTCCTACCGAAATTATGAATTTGTATGTTTTTATACTGTTTCTTATTTTATGCAGCTTACTCTTTTATACTCTTGAACCACAGTTGGCTTTTCTTCAGTCGCCTTTTCCTGTAATGCATGTAAATGTGGCTTTCAGAGGAAAATTAATTAGGAATCAGCTCTTTGCCTTCAAAGTCTAACGTCTCTGCGCTGCACTTTCTGTTGCTTACAAACACACGCACACACAATCTCACATGCCTGCTGGCTGTGTGGACTTTATCGTGCCTACACCAACTCAACGTTGGCATCGTCTCTGCACTCAACCCCTCAGGCTTTGAATGTGAATACATAAACTATTTTATAGAATATTAATCATCCTTCACCACTGAATGAATTGCAGGGAATTGCATTTTCTGTGTCCACCCCAGGGTAACGATAGATAGAATATGAAAGCGTTACCACCTTTGTCAAACTTAAATGGTGTAGTTATATGTGAGCACATTCTTATTTGCATGTTTACGCTTTCCTGGTGGGTTTCCTGATGTGACCTGAAGCAATGTTACCCTGTAATTTGAAAGCCCTTTTGTGTGTACATACTCAAAACTGCTTGTATAATCAGTAGCTGGTCAACATATTATACATTTTTAGCCTAACAAGAACATGATGTTTCTATCCAAAATGAGATGTTTGGCTTTAGAAAACACCTGTAAATCACTTTTAGTAATATGATTGAGGTTGTCTAAAAATAAATGTTTTTATTGTTGTTGTTTTTTATAACAGAACAAACTATGTTCTCTTCTTAAATTATACTTAAAGTCAGATTCAGAGAAAGACATTACTTAATTTAAAGTATATAAAAAATGGCCAGACACGCATATAAAATGATTTATGATTTTTAAAGCTTTTGTATTTTGTAGCCATTAAGAAGGTGGAACATTTTGTCTTTTTAATCCAGAACTGAATTTTGCAGAGACTTTTAATCATAATCAACTCGATATCCAGATTGCTCATTATCTTAATGTCTGACCTCAAACTATATTTGTCTCTCTTCCTCTACAGTCCTGTCATATCGGTTTTTCCACCTGTGTGTGTATGCTTTGCCCCAAGTGAGAGACCCATCTGTGTGTGTCCAATGAAGCCTGAACCATTACATCTCTACTGATGTGGCCCCCCACGACAGGAGCCAAGGACAGGGTGTCCCCTGAGACACATAGTCGCAGACAGCCTCTCTCACACACACACACACACATACACTAACAACAAGACATCCACCCGATTGATCTACTGACCAGCGTGCTAATCCTCAAACGTCTACCCTCTTTCTGTCAGACTCAAGCATCTCCTCCCTCACTCATCTCTCTGTCCAACCCCTCGTCTATCTCTCCTCACATCCACTCCCTTCCATCCCTTTGAAACTACCTCTGCCTCCCCTTCTCTTGCCCATAATGGGCGGGGGTAATTATGGTATTACAGGCACAATGACTGTGCAGTGGGGGCTGAGGAACCGTGACACATGCTCACGCACCACAGCCAAGTGTTGCCATCAAAATGGTTTTCTGTGACTCCACAGGAGGCCATTAAGAGGGAGAGTAGGGGACAGAGGAGGAAGGGAAAATGAGGGATGGAGTGGGCAAAAATAAGAGAAATGGAGAAGAAAGACAGCATTAGGTGGTTGTCAGAGGTGTGGAGAGTCAATTAGGGCGAAAGGAGGAGAAAAAAAGAGGAGTAAGAGTGGGTTGCTTAGATGTTTTAAAGAGTAGTAGAGAGTGAAAGACAGAAGGGAGCGTGTGAGTGCAGCCGGGATCAAAAGAAAGTGATTGAGTGGAAGGAAAAAGAGGGAGAGACCGATGCGTTTCAGACTGCGGCAAATCGACTCGGGGCAGGAGATGGAGGGAGAGGAAAAGAGGAAGAGGAAGAGCAGAAAGAGAAGGTTTCTGTCAATAAAAGCAAAAGTGAGCACTTGCGAGCCAGTGGGCCCCCTCTGACCGGCCGTGCAGTTTGTCTAGCTTAGCCTGCTGGGCAAGGCAGAGCACTTGGCATGACGAGATTTAATGCAACTTTGCAGCAGGCTGCCAATGGGAACAAGGCGGGTAGCAAGGCCGTTTATCACGCCGCCGTGGCAGAGCAAGAGGAGCCAGCCACGTGCGGAGGAGGGAGGGAGTGAGTCAGGGGAAGAAATTTCAATCACATTAACTTCTAGCTGATTCACCGACACAGACAGTAAGCATACCTTTTTCATTTTTTTTTTGGTTCAAAGAGAAAAAAAAAAATCTCTGGTCTAATCATCTTTGAAACAGATCATAATTCAAGGAGTGAACAATAACAGTGGCATTAAAGATTAAATATTAAGTGGTCAACACATTTTGTTACACCTCATTGCCTCCTTATGAGTGAATTACTTCTGCTGCTGAGCTTGCCCATTCAAATCAATATCTGTTATTGTAATCAATTGGCAGCAGATGGCTTTTGCCATAAATGGGGTTCGACTGAAACTCGAGTGCCCGGCTGTACGGTGCTTGAGCAGAGTGCATTAGGGGCCCCGTCCCAAAACAATAACATCAATTAGTGTGTATGTCCCTAAGTGTGTTTGTATCTTTGCCCCATATTATGGATGCTGCTGACTGATCGTATGACTGCCCAAAGCATTCTGTGTTCTGCCCGTCAGCCCAAAACAATCCTCTATATTCACCAATCACCAGTCCAACATGAGTCAGCTACCGCCGCCTCACAGGACTCTGATGTCATCAACACGGGCCTGGCTGTTAGGTCACACGCTAGGTGATGATCTTGTGGTCATTTGTCATCACGGTCAGGATCTGAGGGAGGGTGACAAAGCACTTGACCACAGGCAGAGATGAACAGAGATCATCACACATCATAATGTGTCAAGTAGCATGTGAGCAGGAAGTGTATAAAACCAAATCCTGGTTTATTGACTTGGTTGTACAAGGAGTTAACCAGCTTTGTGTAATTCTATAAAGCATTGATTATTCAAAGGAAGTCATGTTGAGGGTTTCTAGCTTCTAAGGGCTTTAAATTATTAACACAAGGCCAAAAATGTCCTCTATACTTTTCACAATATTTTATGTTCTTCTGTTTTTCATCTCAGATCAATTAAAAGCAGATTTTCAATTCGCACAAGGTCACACTGAAATATTTCTTCAGCATGAAAACGGCCTGAATCACCAACAGAGCAATATCTAAAGATTCTTCATCTTTATATTTTTAAGAAATACACTAATGTGTGGTATTTGTAGCTCATAACTGTAGATAGTCAAATTCTCTGACTCTGTATCGCAAAAAATAGTCATTTACACTCTTATTTTTAACACACTCCTGATTGCTATTATATGTGACACACAACCAGTCCTAGTTTTGTTGTAGCCTTGCTTTGTTGTATTGTTCTGTTTTGTACAACTTTGTTTCACTTTGAATGTGCCTTGACCTACTGTTTGATTGATAGACTGCATCTTCTTGTCATTTTGTTCTGTTTTGGTTCTTGTTTGGAAGGTGTTGTGACCCGCAGAAACATTTCATTTTCCTCTGCGCATTCATGTAAGGCTGAATGACAATGCAGTTGAATTGAACAATTTCCTGTCAGCAACTGTTGCTTTGCTTCATCACATAATCTTTCATTCTTCTATCTGGTGCCCCTCTCTTCCTCTTCTTCCTCCTCCTCTTTCTCCCCCATCTCCTGCCCGTCTCTTGTCTGAATGTGCGTTCTGGAAAAAGTCAACTCTGCTCATCTGCATGCAGAGCGCCTTGGTTCCAGCTGTGAACAGTGGATTGAAATGGAAATGCAAAGGGGAGAAAGAGCAGATTACGCTCCTCAAACGCACGCACTGCCTCCTGGCTGGCCCACCAGCTGTGAGAGAGAAAAAGGAACATGGGTGGGTGGTTGATGGGGGCTAAGAGGGAAAATGTAGGAAGCAGAGTTAGACAGCAACAAAGTGAGGAGAGAGTCAATGTGGGGGAGAAATGACGGGTAGAAAAAGTAATTTTGGGCAAAAGTAGAGGAAGTAGAGAAAGCAACCTGGTGGAATAATCTACTCTGGAAGGGCTACAAAATGGTAGAAAACTAGACCGAGGCTGTCTCAAAGGCATGAAGTGTTTTCATTCAGACACAAAGGTACCCATACACACACACACAAGCTTTAATGGACTAGACAAGACTCATGTGAATAAACTGCTCACTGGCCAGACCTTGAACTTCAGCAGCTGGTTTGAAAAGGCAGACAGACAGTAGCTAAAAGAAATGCTTAACTGTGTGTGTAACATTATTGTGCTACACAAAGCACAGAGCTACACCGTGCTTCTGATAAGCAGAGTTTGTCTGAATGATATTGGCGAAGTTAAAGGACACTAGATGCATTGTAGTGGTATTGAGGAGGGTGAAGTGTGTCTGTGAGAAATGGCAATGAGGGAAACCTTTTTTCAGCGTCATTTGAATGGTTCTAAGTCGAAAAAAAAGGAAAATGACAGGATAGGAAGATTGATAAATTTGGCTTGTTTTTATATAAGGATAGTATTTTTTCAAAATTGACTGAAATTGGATGGATCTTCTGTTTTACAGTCGAAATATTGAAATGAATTTCATTTTTACACATACTCTCCAAATGTCAGGAGGTTTGGTACATTTCTATTCATGAGATTCTTGTGTCCTCCTGGTGCTATAACTGAGTGGCGAGTATTGACCTCAGCTGGAATGGCTAGATGCGAGTAAGGGAGAGAGACTGAGGAGGAGAAAAAAAACTGTATAATGGAAAATGAAATAATGAGAAGAGAAAATGAGACAGAGAAACCAGGATAACAACTTCTCTATCAGGAGCCAGAGAAGCGTGACCCTGAGCTTTGCTGCCTGCCTGTATGCGGCAGGCCCAGAGGCTAGTGCATAATGTTAGCCTAATGTACCAAACCTCTGCCACAGCAGGAGCCGGCCACCAAATTAAATGCTCTCTCAGAAGATTAGGGACGGGTGTCGTTAGATTTTTATTGATACTACTACTCTTATCTATACACCTTATTGGTACGGTTCTTTATCAATACTCTTATCGGTTCTTTTTCATAAGTAAAGAATTACTTTTTTAAAAAATATATTAATTTAAAAAATAATAAATTCAGGAGAGGATTAGAATTGATTAATATTTTAAACATAACTAAATATGGGTTCTAGAGCAGCATCAGTAATGTTTTGCCTCAGAAAGTCTACAAAAAACTTAGAAATATCTCACTGGAAACAAATCTGAAATGTCAATAAAATAACTAATATCCCTGACATCAAAATACTGCCTGGAATTTAGAAAGAAGACAAAGTTATCTTCACTTCACCTGGTTCACTGTCTCCACTGGCCTCTCTGCTCTGCTGAGCCCCACCATCAGTCAAACCAACACAGAGCAGAGGAGAGAACAGAGAGGAGATGCTGCAGCGCGACCACAAGTTACACCAAAACATATGAAAATACCGATAAAAGAACCGACTTTAAAAAATACCCTGGGTTCTTAACATTTGAGAACCAGTTCCAAATCAGAACCGGGTTTCAGGGGGTGGGGGAGGCATCCCTACAGAAGATGAGTCCCTGTGGTTTGCCTGGATTTCCATGCAGGAAGTGAACAATTTTTATGATTGTTGTGTTCAAATGCAGCATTTGGTCTCAGCTTGTCTCTCAGCCTGAAGTCATGAATCCAGAAGGTCCCAAATGGCACCTAATCACGACTCACAAACCTGCACAACTGCAATATACTGTATCAGGAGTCATTATGTGAAATTGGAAAATATTTTTTTGCAAAATGTGCAGAAATATGCACAACCTTGCAATGTTTAAAAAAAAAAAAATCCCATTTACTCAAACAAAGCAGAGAGAAGAAGTTTGTCTCTGTTTTTCTGCTGTTTTGACGGAGGACTGCGGGTAAAGAGAAGAGGAAGCTTTGAAAGCAGCTCAGCAGTTAATGAGATTTATGCTAACACAACCTTACTGTCACACTGTTTTTGCACGCACACATTTGCGCAGGAAATGTCTGTAGGATGGAAATGTAGGATTTTCTCTCTCTTTCTCTCTCTCTCTCTCTCTCACACACACACACACACACACACACACACACACACACACACACACACACACACACACACATTGTCCTAGGTCATCTTTGGAGACATTACATAGACTTATATTCATTTCCTGGAGACTTACCCTAACCATAACCACTACTTGCCTAACCCTAACCCCCATAACCCTAACCCTAACTTTAACCACTGACCCAAAAATCTGCATTTTTACCAACTGCTTTTGTCCCCAATTGCACAAGCTGTCTCCAGTCAACTGGTCTTAAGTCTGGTGTGTGTCCCTGAAAGTGACTTAAGTCATACCCACACACACTATGCATGTACAAGCCAAGACAGGAACAGTGTACAACAGTGAACGATCGACAAGTTTATCTATATCTCTTCAGGGAAGTGAGATACACAAACAAAAGCTCATTGACAGACTGAGGGTTTCCTGAGTCCAAGGACACTTTTTTTAAATAATTGTGTGTTTTGAAAGAGTGCCATGGAGTGCCAATGAAAAATAGCAACAAATGGACAGAGACATGCAGGCAGTGAGGAAAAAAACAGGCAATAGAGAGGAAACATACGACAATAATACTGCGTAGCGAGCCTGGAAAATATACGTGGAAATGAAAATAGGTAAAAAGGAGAGAAGACAGAAGGAGAAGTAAGACAGGGAGGATGTTGAGAGAAAATAAAGGCATGTTGGAATTTCTCCAGGAGGGAGAGGAGAAGACATTAGATGGAGTCGAGGAGGTCACTGTGTGTAAGAGACACAAAAGCACAACAGCAGCATGAAACGAGTTGCGTAACTGCAGCAAGCCTGCACCACAAACACAATCACACATGTACACAGACAAACTGTAACTGTGTCATGAATGAAAGTCTATCAAATAACACATTTTACATGAACTATAGCCAATCTTGTACGATGTGGTGGCACACTGCTGAATCTGAAGCAGCCCTACAGCTTTATCTAGTTTGCCTCCGCCATGTTTTCAAAATTCAATAGTGAAACATATTAGGAAGTCACAAGATAATCACACTGAAGCTATGCACTCACAAGCTGCATGTCAGGAGGCACTGCAGTTTTGCTTTCTAGAACCAAAACTCACAAAAATTACTTTACAAGTTAATTGCTGAGAATGTGGCAATTTTGCAAAACATAAACAAACAAAAAAAAGTCCCAACAGGGAAAGAAACATGAGCATCAGACTATCATACAGGTTTTAAAAAAACCCAAAACATCATTAGAGACATTTTGAGTACCCTTAATTTGGGTTTAACCTCTTTATAGAATGGTTAAACTGGTTAAACTGTGATGGAGGTGCAGTATTTAGATCCTTTACTTAAGTAAAAGTAGCAATAGCTCAAGGTATCTATATTTTATGGCACAAATACAGAAGTATTATAAGCAAAAAGCACTCAATAGGCAGCAGCAGCAGCAGGAGTGATGCCTAAAACTACAAAAATAAGAAGCAATTTGACATAAACCAAAATTCTCCACTGAAATATTTCTTACAATTGAAGGATCTTTGTCAGACACATCAATCAAACGCAGCATTTCATCCTTCTCTGAAAATGACAGATGTCCTGATAGTTCTTAAATGTGCTCTGACCCACTCTGGGACACTTCTTAATCACATTTCCCTAATGAGATCAGCAAATCTACAGCTATTCTTTTTTTTTTTTTTACTTGCTTTCCATGTACTGCTGTTAATGTATTCAGAAAATCCATCCTAGGATTTGTCTGCATCCTTTGATTATATAAAGAAATCACCATGCAAATATTAACAAGTTTTTCCTTAAAATACCCTAAACCATTTCACTAGATTCAATGTTTGATATACGAGGTGCAGGGATTTGTGGAGCACAAGGCAAAGCATGACACAATGGCAACGCAAGAAGCTGAGGGCTTTTAATTCTGATAAGGAATGGTAAAACTGGGGGAAGGGGTAATAGGGGAATAATGGTACTAAGGGATAAAGAATGAAGGGTAATAGGGGAACAGAGATAACAGGGAGAAGGGGGAACACAAGCCTACAATAGAGAGGTTGAAAGAGAAAGATCATTAGAGCGATGAAGTGAGAGTCTGAGGGATTGTTTAGATTGGAGGAGGGAGTAGGAGGAGAAAGGGGCATGGATCAAGTGAAGAGAGAGGAAGGAATGAGGGTGAGAAGTCAAAAAGTTTTCCTGTTTAACTGAAAGTTCTATTAAAACTGGAAGCTGCATTGTGTCTGGGTCAGCCGATGTATATCTGGTGTATATCTGAGGAGGGAAACGGATGACATCTCATCGCTACGGCTTGGAAGTCTTCACGTCTTCAGGACACCAGTCAAGCAAAGGCAAATTACAGCAGACATGGCTTGTATTTCTATTATTCCATGTGTATATTTTCCATTTGATTTTATTATCTTCAAATGCTTTTTAACCGTCCAATTCTCCTCTAAACAATCTTCTCCACTGCCAACAGCCTTTAGTGAACAGTCAAGTGCTCATGTTTACAGTAAATCCAACATGACATGAAACCAAGCAAAATGCCATGGAGTGCAGTGTTAGCTCAACCTATCACTGTAAATGGAGCATGCTTAAGAGGATCTCAACTATCTCCTTCTTTAATGCACTAAAGCTTGAACATATTTCTACAGTGTAACACGGGATGGGGACTTGTAAGGGCTTTGGGTGATGAAAAATCTGGGCCGGGGAAGCTAGAATTAAAGCTAGACTGTTGGTTAAGTTCATATGTGGCTCGGTCAGTTTCTGACACCTCTGTTTGGCATTTCTTTGGGAGTTGTTTCTTTTTTTTTTCTCTTCCCTCCCACAGACACACAAAGATAGGGGGAGACAGTGAGAGATAGAGAAATGATGAAGCACAGAGCTACAAATACACACACTTCCTCCTATCTCAGTCTGTCACTGTGTCAACTATCTCTGCAGCCATTCGGTGTCACACTGGTGTCTGGCTGTCTCCCTCTGTCACTCTTTTGTTCTGTGCTGAAGAAAGCGCAGGGCCGAAACATCAAAGTATGAATGACTTGAAAGCTGTGGTCTGAATGTGTGCGCGCGCACGAGCAAGGGCACAGCATAGAAATAATATGGGCTACAGACACACACACACACACACACAAACAGAGAGAGAGAGAGAGAGAGAGAGAGAGAGAGGGGAGACACACTGTGCAATTCAGTCAGTTCGGCTGGCTTTGCAGACAGCATCTGTTCTGTGCCCTGTCATCCTCCCTTTGCACCCCACCCTCTGTGACAGGTGGAGGAGCTTCAGACTCACAAACTAAGGAGACACACACACACACACAAAACTTACAAAGGCCCAGAAGTCGCTCACACATGGTTAGTGTTTCGCTTACACACACACACACACACACGTATATACACACACCTGCTGTGGGGCAGTGCTGCAGTGCCCTGTGGTGCCAGGCAGGCTGAGCAGCACGTTGCATGTTTACACCACCTGCTCTCAGGGCAAACACAGGATGAGGGATTACAGTTGACGGCGTGCAGAAGCACAGCAACAAACATACAGAAGACAGGTGTATATAAAACCCTTTAACTATCCAGGAAGTCAGTTAGGTCAAACGTATTCTTTCTTCTACAAACAAACACACACATAAAAAAAAAAACACCGATCCCATCCATCAATCAGCTTTCACACATCCACTGGGACAGATAAGTGTGTAGAACAGGCCTCTTGAGGCTAAGGAGTTCTCACACAAATTTGTTAGGCAGAGGCTCAGCTCTCTACTAAAACAACCCTGACCTTTTGCCCTCACACTAATTACTATAAACACACTCTTGCAGGATAGGGCTGACCCCCGCCACACAGCATCAACACACTGTACATGGCCTCTACACCACATCTACTGTGCTGATTTAACCACTGGCTTGTATAAGAAGACTTTACAAATACATTGGCAAGGACAGACAAGACAAACAAACCTGGATTGAGATTGTCTATAAAAACTGAAGGGAAAAGAAAGATTGTGCTTTTGATAAGAAACCGATATGATTTATGAGAAAAGCATTGTGTTGTGTGACAGGAAGGGCAGATGTTATTATCTTGGTTCACCCAGCAGCGTATACGACAGGGTCTGTGTCGGCCTTCCCAAGAAACTTCAGTTAATTCGAGATGTTGGAGACTGGGAATGTTGGGAAACTTTCTGAGGTATGTCTTGTCTTCTGAGGAAAACATGCCACAGGGCATGAAGCTGTGGGTTGACAGAGTGTGTGTGTGTGTGTGTGTGTGTGTTTGTGTAGGAGCTATCCTGATAGAGGTTCTATTTTAGAGAGCCTTGTGCAGTGGAGACATTTCTTAGTTATCTGCTGTTTCCAGCCCTGAGGAGGTGAGAGGCAGGTCTGCATCCATTCTCGGTGTGATCAAGCTGCGCTGCCAGAGAATTGGGAGAGTGGGTAGGTGCAGCCACCTCCACACACACACACACACTATAGGCATGACAAACCACTTAGATGTGCATTTGTTAAAGTGGTAATTGTTCCACAGCAGTAATTGCTATAGTGAAGGCTGCTGATAATTACACTGCACACAATGACAAACAAGTTGAATGGCTGGAGCTGAAATTGCCTTGGAAAAAAAAAAAAGACACATTATCACCGAATATGCATGCACACATATGTGAACATGCACAGACGCAGCCAACAGTAGCAAGTGAACAAACATGGCAGATCTCCTCTGGTGGATTCCACACATTTCTCTCTACCTCTCAAGGACATGTTTATTCTTCTCTCCCTTCCAAATTACAGGGTAGAAGAAAAACAGGGATCATGGAGAGGAGAAATGGGGAGGGAGAAAAGGATGGGCCAGAGGAGGGAGAGGATGGGTTCAGGTGTTCAGGAACAGCTGGTCTGCAAATGAAAAAAAAGGGGGAGTGGGCGGACAGAGGACAGGGAGATGGAGGGGATGGGTGAGAGAGAATGAGAGGGGTGTATAAAAAGACTGGAGATTAATATTTCCGAAGAGATGTGCAGAACAATTGATGGAGACCGTTAATGATGATTGACATAAAAATGTCAGCCATATGCACGGTTGGATGAGGAAGCACATGCTGCATTTTATGCACTGCACTGTATACACACAGATACAGTGGATGACAGACTGGCAAACACAAGCAGGCTCACTGTCCAGGGATCTGCGACACACAGTATCTTGCAAACACAGGAGCCAGAGAATAAGCTTGCTCACACACACACACTGAGCACAGCAGGTTGTGTACAACAGCTCGGCTCTGTCAGCAAACAATGCCTTCTGGTTGTGGTCCTTCAAATCTGGACACGAATAGATTTAACAATATAAAAAGCAATCTGTATCATCTCAAAGGGGACACAGATACATGAACACTGCAGTGCACTTTTTCCTCCCTTCTCATTTAGTTGTGCTTGTAGTTTTGCTGCCTTGAGGCTAGCCAAGGAATGAAGAAAGCTGGCACATGAGCCTCCACCGGCCCAAATTGAAAATAGAGAACGAAAATAGAGATTGGATGTTTTACAGTCGATTGGCCCAGGGCATTATATTTCTCTGTGGAAAGCTCCTGAAGCTGTTATAATGAACACATTTTGAGAGGTGCTAGAGTGAGAGAGATAGAGATAAGTATTAGGAACTAATAAAATTAAGTGACCCTTGAAACAGTTTATCTGCACCTCAAATTTTACATGAAAAATGTTTTTTTTTTTTAAACATTGCCTCATATATAGTAATATAGACCGTTGGAAACAGGCTCGTGATATTATATCAGAAAGCGCTACTGGTTTTGATACCTGTGAAGGCATCCACCCATAAGCCAATTTGTAAGCATGACATTCTGTAGGCTTTGGCACCCTCTGCAGGAATTCAGAAGCACCACCAAATTAATTCACTCAAGTGCTCTCGGTGATTAAGCTCTGTGCGACTGAATTTTCAAGTGCATCTCCTTAGAAATGTTCAAGGACTTATATGAACTCACTCAAACTGAAAACTAAATTTAAGATGTATACCTTTTTACAGAAGACTCACCAGATTCAAGCATTAAGTCACACCTACTATTAAGGATGCTTTAACAAGACACATTAGGCACACCTGCAGTAGCATTACAGGCCTACTTGGATGAAGCTGTAACCCATTGCCCACACACAAATTGCACAGCTACTGAGTTAATTTCTTGTTTAACTGTTGCCCAAATGTTCATATTACCCTCTCAGTGATAGTATAAAACCATAGGGGATGTTTGATCTGTGCCATTAACATTTCAAGCTTGTCTTAGAACATGTTGTAGGCTGTAGAAGTCTCTAGGTGGCACTGTGGCCCTGAATGAAAAGACTAAATCATGACATCACCCCTTACCAATCTATTGAACTGTCAATTTGCGATGCTCATGAAAATGTAATCGTCTGCCTTTGTTAACTGGACAATTTTCCTCAGTTGTTCAATCTGTGCAAACTACATCTGATACATGAACATGGAGGCAGGAACAAGGGATTAATATGGAAGCACGAGCGGTATTGTGGTGGTGGAAAGCTTTTGGCCACTGTTGGAACAGCTCCCAGGAAGCCTTATCAAACTGCACCCTGTAGTGAGCTTTTGCTGTTTAGAGGATTTGAGGATCTGAAAATACAACTAATGGTCATTTGCTGCCATTAAGACTAAATGACATTTAAACTGGGGAGCCAGAAATCAGTGAGGAATGATTTTATGCAGCAGCTTGTTTTTTTCTAGCAAGCTGAGTTTCTAAAGTTTATACTTTACAAAACAAAAACAGCTTATCGGTTCAACTATCTCACATTCACTTTTATCTCCCTTGGTAATCAATTTGGCTCAACTTGAACAAGGCCAATGAAACATGAGGCAAAACCATTCAAGCAATTTCTTTAGACAAGGTGAGCTGAATACATCAAAATACTTAACAGACCACTGGTCTCGTCGGGTTCACCTTGATCGTTCACTTAAGTTAAAATAAAGAAAGGAACACAGCGTTTGACTTTCTCCAAAAAAGATTTATTAAACAGTTTTCTTGTTTGCAGCTGCAACCTGTAAGAAAACAAAAAACACAAGACAAATCATCAGGCAAGTCCTGCAGCAGAGATGGTGGTTGTAGTGCATTTTAAAAACTTGTGTTGTCTTCAAATTAAAATCCATTTTCCTGCTGGGAGAAATGATATTTAAATGGTTTTATTCAACTGTGGTCAAATGAGACTTCCCCACTGCTTAATATTCTATTGGTTTACCATTTACTTGCAGATTTCTCCCCAAATTATGGCAAACTGCAATATTGTGTTTCAAAAAGAAATGTATAACGTAAGGGAGTAAGATATCAAAATGCAATTTCATGGTGACTTCAGAGAGAACAGTTTGGAAGAAAAACGGTTTTCTGTGTTCTAATTGCTGCCAAAACGCCATCTACAGTGTACTGAAAGTACATGGCAGAAATCTTGCTTGCAAGGGAAAAAGCATCGATCTCTTAAAAAGCCATCAGAAACTACAACACACAAGGGGGATTCATGAGGAGTTAGGGGAGCCGCACCAACATGCTTCCTGCCAGTTTTGTGCAGCAGGCAGGCGGGGCCGGGACCAGGTCTGCTCATCTGCATACTGCTCATTAGCATGGGTAAACAAGGAGAAAACTGGTGCCATACGGCGGACTTGCCAAGCATGAAATTCCCTCCTCATGTTTACCCCTTTTACCCTTGGATTATAACAACGCTGCTGCCTCTCTCCTGATTTTTGACAAGGCCCAACTGCGATTTATTTTTTAGTGAAGGTGAACAAACAATTCCAGTAGTGCGCCACACAAGATGCATAACTCACTTGGCTGACAGAGGAAAATTTGCCCAAGGACAAGTACTTTAAAAAGCCTTGCATGCTGAAATGACACTGGGACCATGTACTCTCTCAAAAGACAAAGGGATGATATTTCTATGATCACGCACTCTCAAGGCACCTCAAGTGCACCTGACTGTCACATGAAGTGGAAGTGTGTGTGATACACAGTCACTGAATATAGCCATGGCCTGACCAGCATGAGGTTGCAATGACATTCATTCAACAGCTGGGGAGCATTTAAATTCTAGCAGTGGGTTAGACTAGGCTGTAGCATATACTACAGCTGTTCAGTAAAATGGTTACCATATCAAGTGGTGGGCAATCCATCTTTCCATTGAGACAATAGGAAACATTCCTCAGCCAGCAGGGATGTTTGTGGGTCTTTACTAAACCACAGACTTCAGCTGCTCGTAGGAAATACTCTTATTGCAACTGTTGTTTGTCTACATTAAAAGGTCCAGTGTGTAAGATTTAATGGCATCTAGCAGTGAGGTTGCACATTGCAACCAAATGATTAGTGTGGAGGAGGACACAAAAAACTCAAAAGGCCCTCTCTAGATCCCGTGTTTGTCCATTCTGGGCTACTGTGAAAACATTTTGGTGCAACATGGTGGCCTCCACGGAAGGGGACATGCTCCCTCTGTGGATATAAAGGGCTCATTCTAAAAAGGTAACAAAAACAATTCTTATTTTCATTTTTATTTAAGCACTAATTTAAAAAATACTTATACACTTATTACTTATACTTATTATATTCCATTTCTTCCAAGTCTATTCCGTTAGATGCCACTAAATCTAACGCACTGGACCTTTAACAAGAGGCCATAACCAGATTATGACTTGGCTTAGTGTGGTTTGTTTTTGTTTGACTCTTGACTCTGCACATGGGGCACAGGTTAGAATGCAAAGCAGCAAGTTAAAAATGGCAGCAGGAAAATTGTGAGGCAAGATGAAGGTGTTTCTGGTGGGGACATCAAATCAGTTTGTTACAAACATTATCACTATTACTATTGTGCATGATAAGGTATAGAGCTATTGTACAGCACTAGCACTTATCAGCAAATAGATTTGTCTTCTTCGACATATCGCAGCAAACACTCACTCAGGATCACATTGCCCTTGTGTATAAACATGTCTGTTAAAACCCATTTCTCCCCCCTATTGTTGTCCATCAGATCTAATTATTTCTGTTTGTCTGGTATGGCCTCTTGTGCACCACAGGCCATGAGTGCATGTTGTTATAATTGACAAGTTTTGGCACACTACAGACCAAAGTGTTAGTAACTGATTTATAACCACTCTATTCAGTACACCACATCAGCTGATCCTCTTAAGGTGCTGTGTGTAGAATTTAGTACCATCTAACTGAATGGACTTGGCAGAAATGGAATATAATATTCCTAAGTATGTTTTCATATGATCATCAGAATCATTGTCCTCTTCCATGGAGCCCACCATGTTGCACCCGTGTTTCTACAGTAGCCCAGAATGGACAAACCAAATGCTGGCTCTAGAGAGGGCCTTTCGTGAGTTTCACAGCCACCATAGGTTCTCCTACTCGCTTGGAAGGGGATGGGTATTCAGTTGGTTGCAATGTGCAACCTCACTGCTAGATGCCACTAAATCCTACACACTGGTCCTTTAACAGTACTAGGTACTTTGATCTTTTGGTGTAAATTCTACTCTACTACTGGGATGCATGTCCCAAGTATTAAACAACTAATCCACTCAAGTCATTGGGAGTCATGTAATTATGTATGCTTTGCTTGACTACTCAAATCCATGTATTCAAATAATCATTTACGTGTCTATGTAAGATACTAAAAGACAAATGAATCAAGATTAGTTTCTCACCTGGCCAGCAATTCTGTCCAGGTCTCTGGTTCCCTGGGCGGTTAGTCTACGACCACTGAAGGGGAATAGAGAACAGCAAAAATTAGGAAAAACAAACATAATAGAACACATCAACCAATATAACTTAGTCAAAAATCAATACAGCAAAAGCTTAAGTCTTTGATAACTACTTTATGCCACATTGACCACAATATCAGTCAGGGGAAGCCTGATCAATTCTAAATCTTAACACGTTGGCAAAAATCACTCATTATCAACCCTGAAACAAATGCCAATTCAAAATGGAATTTCCTTTTCCTGCACAATTGAACCAAATAAAAATTGAGCCAATCAATTAGACCTCTTGTTAGAGTGATTACATCTTTACCGCAGTGATTCAGTGCAAAGTTCTAGCTTATGCACTTATTGTTTCAGTTATTCTGCATCACAACAGCTCCAGTTCACATCATGATTATGCACAGATGAACATGCAGGGAGGAAATTGACTGTGTGACTCAGTATTGCAAAAATGTGTGTGTGTGAAGAGGGGTGTTAACTCCTCAGTGCCCACAGCACCCCCAAAACACACAACACCACATCATGCATATGCCAACTTGTACACAGTCAGACTTGAATGAATGTACGAGAATAATACATTAAAAAAAAAAAGACACTTCAGTGTTTCTGACAGAATCAGATTCTATTCGTGGTGATGGCTGACCAGAGGGGAGTCTGTCGGGTTGAGTTTGTTGATTTTTTTTTTTTTTTTTTTTTTACAATTTTTAAAATGTGCCTATGTAGAAATTAATGGGATACTGTTATGATTTTAGGATGTAATTATTAAAAATGCTGCAGTACAACATGGAAAATCAGAGATACTTAGAGACTCACGATACAAGAATATGCTGAGGTTTGCTGATAACTGCTGCTAACAATTTGATTTGATTAGTTTACAGAATTTTGAAGATTGGAATTTATGGTTTTGCTTTGCTATGTGATTATTAAAAATGCTGTGGTGAATGAATAAGAAAGTAATGACAGATTTATGTATTTCAACAAAGGAAATGAAAAACAGAAACTTTCCTTTGGCCATTTTAGCATAGATTTCTGAGTTTACGAGGTGCACTTGAATGCACCATGAAGTCCCTTGTTTTTACGGTCTATGGCCGGCGCTTTACAAAGCAATGTAGACGCACAATTGATCTGCAAGTTTTCAAGTGAAGACAGCACAACCGTGCCTCTCAAGTGTAGATGGTGTGACGTGACTGCAGGGTAAAAACTCAAAGAGCTCAGAGGAGGGTGTTTGTGAGCAGTGGGGGGAGAACGAGTCATGGTGCAGGTGCATCCGCGTCTGTTTGGGAGTATATCAGAAAGAGTGCGAGAGCGGGGTGCACAGCTCCAAAATAGAAAATTTGTGGTGGGCAAATTTTTATTGTGGCAGGCCACCACAAATAAATTAATATATAGAAAACACTGCAGTGTAAAGTTCACTTGTGTTCAAACAAGTTACTTTCGGAAATCAATTAACCATTTCTTGCTTTACAATGTAAGATTCATACAAGATCTAGTTCCTGCTTTACAATGTAAGATTTATGCAAGATCTAGTGGACACAATAGATAAAGACACTCACCCATTGGGGTCCTTCTCAATCATCTTGAGCAGCTCGAGGGCCTGCAGCACCTTACGGGCCACGTTCTTGGATCCAACACTATAGTGGGCAGGGCACACACCGTTCCTCTGGCGACTTCCATAGATTTTGGTCATGGAGCCAACACCAGCACCTCCACGGAGGTACAGATGGCGGACTGTGGATGCTTGAGGAGCAGAAGAGATGAATGTGTTATCATGCAGTGACAGTAGCAATGCGTTGCCTTGAGGAATTAGCTTAATAATTAGCTTATTTTGCTTTTCAAGCACTTCTTAAAGTCTGAATACAAGAATATTGTGGGAATAATGGCCCTTTGCCAACAGAACCATTTACTTTAAAAACTGAAAAGTGTCCAAAGTTATCACAGGCTCAACATTAACCATTTTCAGCATCTCAATCTCTCCATGGAAACAAATGAAACAGGGCTCTACAGTGCTTGTTTTTCCACTCATATTTGCCCCTAAAAATAGGTATGTACGAACCAGAAAAATATATTTTTTTCAAGCACAATGTACAAGATTACAAGCTAAAATGATCTTGTTTCCCCTCTGCTGCTTATCGTTCAAAAACTAGTAATAGTTAGATAATGTACGTTTATTGATACATTAGTTTCAAAGAAAAGAAATGCCACCACGTATAAATATCAGCACCTAACTGTATCCTCACTTTGTTCCTCTCACACAGAGCTGCCGGTAGCGTTAGCAAGTCTGATTAAGAGATGGCAGAGAGGTGACATTGTGCTAAAAAACCCAAAGATGTATTCCTTTTCTGTTACAAGATATATTTTTTCCTTTACAAGATATTCAGGGCTGATGACTGTAACAGTAACATAATGAACAGCAGGGCTGCGGCTACGTACTGACACTCCCCTTCAAACATACATCAGACAGCCTCTTAGTGCTGAGCTGCTAACATGAGCTCAGCTAAAACACAGGTACCACAGAAACTTTTACAAAGGGCCATCAATGTGCTTCTAGTGACTGTCAAAGCTCCAGTGGATTCTGTGTTTCCAGTATGGTCACAGAGTCTGAAAGCAGCTGCTCATGGCTGGTTGCTTTGCTTGAACTTCTTTGCTGTCACCTACAACTGCTGTTCATCTGACTGTCACCAGTTTGTTCAGCGCCTCCATCAGGAGGACGACAGTAATGGCGCTCTGGTAGTGGTGAGCCAAAGTAGCTGAATCAATTCAGTTACTGTTGATCATCTAAATCAATTAACTGACTAATCTTAGCAGCTCTAGTTTAAAACATGCAATGAGGACTGGTCCTGGTTAATGAAATAACTTCTTGACTGTGGTCCAACACAAAAAGGTGAATCAGTTCCTGTTCTCTCATTGATACTCGCCTTGGAGAAATGGTGTTCTCTCAGAATACAGATCTTGCATCAGACTGCCCTCCGTGTATTTAAATTTAAGTCTGTTTGACAGAGACCTGAGCACACCCTCCCACACACAGCACAGCAGAAACAACAGCAGGTGGTAGCTGACAATGAGCTAAAGACAAAGACATAATGACTCAGTGTTAAAGATAAACTGCAGAGAAGTTGGCCCATTACCGAGTTAAACTGTGTTACTTGAACATTTTTCACTGTGCTCCTAAATTCTCATTTAGGGACACACGTACTCCTCGGGAAAAACTTCACTGTAGAGCCCTGAAAAATTCCTCTTTCTAAACAATGACTAAATGAAGTTTACAAAGAATGTAGAACATAGCCATCAGTCTCCATCACTCAAGCTGACAATTTCTAGAGATTGCAGGAGGCTTCTATAAGCAAACTCACAACAGGGTTTCCTGCTGACATTTATGCAACCACTTAAGCCCACACTCAATATGCATCACCTTATACCAACATGAGGAGTCTACAAACTTTGATAAAATATAGCCTTTTATAAATATACAGTAAAACCTATAATAAAATATAGCAAGAGAAATTTGTGGAGAAAAAAGGGGGTAGTTAGTGCTGCTAACAGCTGCTTCTAACAACAGCAGGTGACAAATTACATGGCTCCCACAGATAAATACTTACCTTAATCAAATTGAGAACATTTAAAAAAAAAACAAAACAACCGCTAGTTCTTTCTTGTCTCAACCGTGACCAGTGGAAACCCAGAACAAACAAATATTTGGACTTACCAGCTCTGATGTAGAACCAGTTTTCATCACTGGGAGCCAACTCCTTGTGCTTGCCCAGTTTGACAAGGTCCACCCAGTCAGGCACCTTCAGCTTTCCTGACCTGGAGACAAGAGAGAAGTGTCAGAATTAAAACAACAGGACCCCATATAATTGTATTTGCATATACCATTAGTTTATGCAATATTGAGCCATTTATTCTCACTGCATTTAAAAAGGATGGTTTCACAATTTTTCGAAGGTGTCTTAAAACAGTCAGGTGTCCCAATGAACTGATACTGAAAGATCCCTTCATAGTGCACTTGGTGCGATAATCCACAATCCTGTGCAAAAATGCATTTCAAGTTTATCTGAAGCTAACATGAAGCTTCAGCCATCCAAATTTGTCAAATCAAGTAGATATCTTTCAATGTTAGTCTTTTGTGCCCCTTTGTCCCCCTTATTGTAACTATACTTTTTATTACTATTTGTTTCACTGCAGCTCAATAGGGAAACACTGTCTCATGAAACAAAGGGGGGATTTTATGCTGAAAAGACTGTAAATGTGGCAGATATCCACTTGATATAATGAACGCAGACTACTGAAACCTCATATAAGCTTCGGATTAACTTTTAAATGCACATTTTTGCACAACCACTGTGGATTTTGCCCCCCATCATTTACACTGAAAGCACATTTTAAAGGAGATCTTTTACTAACCAGTATGAACAGGAGGAATGATTACAGCGAGGAAAACCTCTTTCAGTGTTCATATAGGTACCTGACTCATTTTAAAACATACTCCATCTATACCATCTCTCATGACCGTATCATTGACTGAAATGCCAATAATCAGACATTTATGGAAAAACATAATACTCACTTCTTCAGGAAGGCTGCCAGGGCACTGACAAACTCCTGCTGGTTGACGTCTTTCACTGTGACACCAGGCATCTAATAACGATAAAAATTATACAAACGTTACACTCAACACACATATTGATATACACTGAGAACAGTGATAGTTGCCACTCATAATTACGACTTTAAATAACATGAGAACAAAGTTGTTCAGCATCTGTAGAGTTATGGTAAGCTAACGTATCAGAAGGAACACGAGTTGATGCACAGCATCAGTTGCGTCGGGGTTCACAATCACTAATAATTCGATCTGAATGCGAGTAACGTGCTCATCTCAACGCGTTGTGATAAACCTACTCGCACCGAAACATGTATTTAACAATTCAAGCAGCAAGCAAACATTTTAGGGCTGATACATGTGTGACGGTTCCCAACTACATGCTTTCTACCGGCATTAGCTTTGCTTGTAGCGCGTCCGCAACTACCTACGCGTTATTAGCTGAATACCCATGACCGTTTCAGAATATGCACCCTTCGATCGTGAACTTTTATCATTTAAAAAACGAACATTGGGCGACACCACAATACCTATCAACAATGGGATTTGACCAAATGCAACGTGACATCATTATTTAGTAATGAATATAAACTATATTAGCACAGCTAGCTATCGGCTAGCAGGCCCCAGCGAGGTAACGTTAGCATGGGGACACACGTTACTATCATTCAAGTAAAAACCTTTCGAAATTATTAAAAACGCGTCTAGTTTCCTCACACAGGGCTTAACCGCTTTATTAAACAATATGTTATAGCCTACGTGACCACGTTTTGGTGATATTTGGAAAACATTTGAATCAATTTAGTGTAATTTAACCGGGGAAGGAGATGTAGCGCTTTACCTTGCTTGTGGACAGCGACGGGAAGAGAGTGAAACGGGGTTTCCAACTCATGTTAAAACGGGCAGATCTCGTTCTATTACGCGAGATCGGAGCGTTGTTTTTTCCATCGCTGCAGCTCACCGCAGTCAACTGACCACATTGTACAGCTGCAAAAACGCGGAGAAGATTTGGGTTTGACCCCTATTGTTCCTGTCTTCAAGAGCATGAAACTATTGACCATCTCTTCTATTCATGTTCAGTCATATTACAGTTTTGGCAGAACCTGAATAATTAATAGGTATTATAATGGTCATACCATTTGACGCACGGCAAATTCTAAAAGCCTCTACAAATCAAGAAATATCTGATATGGTCAATATCATCATAATTATGGGTAAATATCACATTAATTCATGTAAATATGAAAGCCAAAAATAATTGTCAAACTATGTCACAGTTTCTGGTGTTTTGATCAAGACGGAATGTTTTTATTTATTTATTTATGAACTCTGTCACCACATCTGTGTGATTTGTTGATAGGGTCTCAATATATAAATGATTTATGGTACAATGGGCATGTTTAAATATGTACTGAGATCTAATTGAAAATTGTTACATTGACTGTTGGAATCTAATGATACTTTTCCTTATTTTTATTTGTTTATTGTCAGTGTAGCTTTGCTGTTTTAGATCTGCTTTTTTTCTTTTCTTTTTTTCTGAGGAACGCATAATCAGTATTCCTACAAGAAATTGTACATATAATATAATATTCTAAATAAAGTTTTTTTTAAAAAATGGCCACATTATAATCGTGATAGAGGATCAAGAGCAACAGATCAACTTTGCTGGCAGTTGTTTCAGTATTTGCGTCTCCCTGTCAGCCAAAATTTACTTTATTAACACCTTTGAAGATCAAATATGGATTGTTTGTTGTTTATTGTTTATTTGGATCTCTATTAGTTGTTACCAAGGCATCAGTTACACAATGTACACACATGCTTTCACATACATGCACCCCAATTAAAACAGTATAAACATTACAAAAAACAAATATAGTTTCACCAAAACCATGTAAAACTCTACACATCTCTCTCTATATTTATACATATGCACACACACACACACACACACACACACACACACACACACACACACACACACACACACACACACACACATACACCATTTTGCTGAACTTTACCCAAGAATAACCTCTTTAGTTGCTTTTAAACTTGTTGCTAAGTAATAAAGTATGGCAAACTATTCCAATGAGAAATGGCTTTATACATAACAGTTTCTTTCATTGCATTGGTTCTAGGTTGAGGAACTGTGACCTGACCCCTCCTCACCTGTCTTGTTCATGGACAAATCTGTTCTGAGAAAAATGTTATTCTTGACTATAGGCAGTAGGGTTGTTTTAAAACACACATATTCCTTAATAAAATTAGAAGATAGCATTGGTGAATATGCACAAGTCTCTTAAAAATGAAGGAGGGAAAAAAAGAGATTATTTAGATAGATTCTGGTGCTACAAGCAATGTGCCTTTAAACTGAGGGCACATAGAAAGGATGCATTTATTTTCATAATGCTGATTCATTATGATTCTACTTGTGTAGGCTGATCTGTTTTCACCCTGCCCCCCTCAGGGTCTCATCTTCCACAACTAAACAACAGATGTTCTGTAGCCATAGCTTATTTAAAATTGCAGCAGGCTAAAGTTACTTTGTTAATCAAGGCTATTTTCTTGATTTGTTTTGTGGTTATGTTTTTCATGAAATGGAGCCCCCTCAATTGGGCCCCTGCCTGGAGCTTGGCCCTTTAGGCAGACAATGTGAGAATGATTTGTACACACATTGATATGCTTGGGTGATTTTTTGGAAATAAAGGCACATTCCAGACAATAACTGTCAGTCCTACAGTTCAATGAAGCTCATTTGCATATAAAAACTAAAGTAAACATTTTGAGCACACAAAACTCAGTTTTTCAGTAGAGAAGCTGCAGGCTTGGTTGTCAGTTTGAGCTTTATATGATTTCTCCCTTTAATGTATTATTGAACGAACTGTGTAAGATCACATGTACATGGATAATGTGAACTATTTAGCCTAAAGGTAGCCTATATTCTTTATTGAGGGCATGCACATTCTCTCTGTGTAGGTATCCTAGCAATATAGATAAGTACACTGTACGCTGGTGCGGTACTTATTTACTTTCACAGAGCAAGGCTTTTAGATAGGAGTGTGTAAAATTTCTTTGATATCCCGTTCCATCAAAAAAAAAAAGCGCACCTCCTTCAAAGTTAAGGGCTAGCTCTCATTTTTCTGTTTTTATCTCAAATTAAGAGTAAAACTGTATCAAAGAAAATCTGAGTGAGAAAGGTTTCTGCCATAAGATTGGAGAATAAACCATACTTCTCTACAAGTGTGTGTGTCGATGCTCATATACAGTATGTGCGCGTGTGTGTGTGTGTGTGTGCGCCTTATTTATACATTTCTCTGGCTGATAGAGGTGGTGTTGCCCTTTGTACATCTCAGATGGAAAGGGCAGCCATGATCCAACATTGACACAATTGATATGTTTGCTGAGACAGGAGAGAGCGATAGAAGGCAGGTGGATAAGCAAAGGTTTATCAATCAGGTTTACTCTGTCAGTAGGGGCACACAGTGAAGAGTGAGAGGTGAGTGGTAGATAGATAGAGATCCTGGAGGGAAATAAAAAGGCAGCCAAGTCATAGAGAATAGATTATAGAGCTTTGTATAAACTATCTGTATCATCGCTGGTCTTCACAACAGGTAAATGTCACTTTTTATCCTAATTTACTTCTTTGACATAATATCAACATCCAGATGATGACTTTTCAACCCTCAAAAAAGCTCTGACCATGCTGAAAGGCTTGGCCGTATAGCTTGAATGATGTTTCAAAGAGCTTAATTGATTAATTAAGGCAATTAATTACACTGGGAGTGACCAGCCACCATTTTGAATTGAAAACTCACAGAAGGTGGATTAAACTCCATTACTTACCTCAGTAAATCAATTTTGAGAAGGGCCTTCAAGGGGTGAGACAGGAGACAACTGTGTAAAGTGATTATGAAGCGGTATAAAGAGGTTATTTCAGCCAGTCGTGATTATTATGGAAAAGTGACGAATAACACCAAATGTTCTGAAAAGGTCAAACTAATTACGTGGAATGGACAGGTGGCATATTGCAGCTGCAAATCTGCTATTTCAATATTCATTCACTCCGCTTTATGTGAGACTATTGCTTGAAAATGCTCTAAAATTAGCTGCCAATCATTTCTGAATGCATTTTCTGGAAATTATTCATCATGGGAATGTGCACTTGTGTGATTGAGTGTTGATGTATTTACGTGTAAATGTCTAGGCCTGTTTGTTTTACGGTGTGTATGAGTGTGTGAATGATGCATGCTGGTCCAGAAGGGGATAAGAGTAGCAAAACAAAGCACAGAAGAAGAGGAGAGTGTTAACAGTATGTTGCCACCTAGCTTGGTGCTTGTTGTTGTGTGTTTGCATGGTGCTCACATCCTCAGTGGAGAGGTTCTGTCAAGTCTGGTCTGGCCTGACCTTTTCTCTCTCCAGGCACGTTTACAGCTCTCCAATACCTATCAAAATATCTACTCTCTCCCTGCCCATCTCTCTGCCCCTAGCACAAACTTGCATCACATTCTCTATCCTTCCACATCTGTACTTTCTACCTCTCATTCTGACCTACACTCCTGTGCTTAACTCCCAAATTTCCTCTACCCTTGTCACTTGGTTCTAATATGTATTCCCTCTATTCTTAGTCTTTCTCTTGACCATGCAAGTTAATGCAGCAGGGGCAGTCTTTGCTGTAAGGGCCATGTGGGAGTATCAGGGCAAGGGTGGCAAGAGTGGGAGTGAATGAGACAGCATTTATATAAGCGTCAATACATACGTGCATTCTTTTATAATTTTTGTTCTTTAACATCATTGTCAGTAATTACTTTTTAAACTGTATTCAAAAATATAATCTGCCTTTATCTGTGTCTCTTTTTTATCTCTCCCAGACATGGAATGCATATGGCTGTACTCTCTGTGCCAGTGTATGCTCTGTGTAGCTGTAATTGTGGTGAGTGTAAGGTTATGTATGGCAGTAAGTGGCAATGATACTGTGGCAGACCTTCAGGAGGGAACCCAGGGTACAAGGCCCCAACCTGGGAGTGTGTCATGCTGTCTTCTGCTGTGCCTGGGCTGGGTGGGGGCCATTGGTGGTGCAGTGGGGGTCCCTGTGGCCGTGTTTCTCAACCTGCGAACCCCACAGTGTCTGTACACCTGTATAACCCTGGTGTGTAGCCCCCTGCTGGTTAGGCAGTTTACCATGTTCCTGTTAATGCTGCTCACACTGGACGCTCACCTGCAGCATCACTTGGCTGATAGGTGAGTCTAGAAGATGTAAGCAGTGGTAAGCACACAAATTCTAATGTTAGTAAAAGTGGAAGTGTACCAATCATACATTACCTCAGAAATATAACAAAGCATCACATACGGTAAACTACATATTACTTACTATCCTTTCATGCTTTCATAAATGTAAGTGTGTGGGAAAGGTTGAATATGTGGGAGGCAAGAGTCAACCAACACTCTTAAGCTGCTTTCAGCTGTAAATGAAGAAAATCAATATAAGGGCAACAGAAAAAAGCAGAAAACATGTCAAGATGTGCTATTGTATGGAATACTGTTACATCAAAACAGACTGTTAGTTCAGTGCTCATAAGGCTGCTTTTATCACAGAGTGCTTATACTGCCAGCCGAGAGAAAAGGTTGAGTAAATATCAATAGGCTCCTGGATGCTTGATTGACAGTGACCTACAAATCCGGCTTTTCAGTGGAAGAGAGTCTGTATTAGGAGTTTTATTTGTTTTGTAATGGCCTTCAATTGCTTTGCAACGGTTAGTTAACCAGCTGGTGTAAATAAGAAGTGATTTTTGTGCACTTCATTCAGATCTACCTATTTTCAAAAATAACTACCGGTACCTGTGGTCAATTAAAGAGCTTACTGACATCTAGCTATTGCAGCTGTTAGGGCAGATCTCTGCAAAAAGTCCGAAATTAGTTTTTGAAATGAAAATGCCCTTTTTCTGATAGGGGTAAGGAGAGCAATGTTGTGTTTTTGGTGTTAGTGAAAGGGGAGTGTCAAGGCATTCTAGGACTGTAGGAACAGCATGTGTAGATTTCTTTCTCTGTATGTCATTGGAATGCAGTTTCAGTAATATCATCATTCAAATATGCTCTTATCCGCTTGTTTGTCACTGCCAGGTATTCCACAGTGGTGACCCGTCAGCGAGCTCTGTGTGTGGTCCTGTTCTGCTGGGTGTGTTCTGTTCTGTCCTCGTTCGCACAGTTCATTGGCTCAGATGTCCTTGACACCTGGAGAAATGGTGGGACCGGCCAAGATTCAGCTGGCCTTGGGCTGGATGATAACTGGACGACCTCTTTACCTCGTCTTACCACTTCCCCGCTCACGAAGAACCATCCTGACCGCAAGGTCATTGGAAAGTTCCTTCCATATGGAGGCTTCTTGTCAAAGTTTTACATGGAGGACATGCACAACTTCACCTACGCTGAGATTCACAGCAGCCACTGGGGAGTGTGTGCCCCTGACATTATTCTAAGCCCCTACTTCTTAGTCTATGTCCATGGGATGACAGTGTTCATGCTCCCCTTACTTTGCCTGCTGGCCATTTACCTTGACCTGCTACGCATGAAACCCAGGAAGACTCCTTTTAGTCATGCAGACCCCTCTAAACACGACTCCTGCAGGTTACGTTCCCTGGCTCTGTCCCTCACCCTTTTAGTTCTGTTGTGCCTGCCACTCCATATTATCCACGCTCTCTTGCTCTTCACCCCCAGCACCAATCTTCCCGTCTGGGCTCATGCAACAGCCATGTTCCTGTTCCAGCTGTACAGTCTTGTGCCCCAGCTTCTTTTCACTCCTCCTAGGAAACAAGTGAGTGAAGAACGGGCTTCATTTCCTCTCTCTGTCCTCCACCTTCCACCTGCAGTCGCACCACCCAGAGGGAAATCTGTCCGTAAGGCCCTGTGTGAAGCAGTGCAGGCAGCTCCATGGTTTTCAGCCAAACACTCCCTTAAAGCCAAAGTGTGCCCAGAGGTCTGAATTCCTAACAAAATGAATTCTGTTCTCAATGAAAACATTAGTCATCGACTAGAAGCAGTTAAATAATCTTCGTCAAACAATTCCTTCCATGTTTTGTGTGCATAACAAATAGCTAGTTTGAAATAAATGGTTTGTGGACTAAAGTAGAATAAATATAGCATATTCCTGTTTGTGGTTTTTAACTAATCAGCAACCTTGTGCACAGACGTTATGAATAACTTGCAAATGAAAAGGCCAGTTAATTATCAGGTCCCACACCAAATGTCAGCGAGAAAATTAAGTCTCCAGATGATGACTACTATCCTGATCACAGATGTCTGTTTTCTTTGACTGCTCATCCTATGGGTCTTATTCTAACCCTTTTTTAAGTCTCTGCTAAGCCAACCACCAGTAATGTAGATATATGAGCGACAGCATTTAATTAAACGTTCAGTAATAACATAGTGGTCCAGAGAGGATGCAGCATTGTAGGGAAAACATAATTAACCTGGTTATGACACAATCTTCATGGCTGTTTTGATTAAACTTGTAAATACAAAGTGATGCTCTCTTGTAATAAAATGGGCCTTGCTCACACTAATTGGATTGTTCATCTTGAACTGTGTTGATGTAGGAAATCACTGGTGGAGAAAAAAGGAGAAATCCATCTCTTTCTGCATGACAGGCGACACGCTTTCTCCATCTTCTTCTCTGTTTCTTGTGATCATACGCCTGCTTTTTCTCTCCCTTTGTGAGATTTGTTTGCTGATCATTATACAGCTCTTTCTACAGATCTTGTGCCTCCGTTTCTTTCATTTTCTCACTTGTCATGTCTTTTCCCTGCTCTCCATTTCTTCTTTATGTGCACAAAAAAAAATACGCAGTGTCTGTCTTCCATCACTGCAAAAAAAAAAAAAAAAAATCCCTGACTGGAACACATTATTGATAGAGAAATCTGGTAAAGGGAGAAAAAAAGATTTCCCCAGATTCCCTGGTGCGGCTACCCATTCAATTGTTCTGTCTGCCTGAAAGCTCTGCTTCCTGATTATGCTAGGCCTCAACACACAGCCACCTCAATCAATGCCTCATGCTATGCTGCCGCTTTGTACACACCTCCTTGCCTCACAAGGGTCACACTGCCAAGACCAGTGAGCATAAACTGGGTTCACCAGGGCTTGCTTTAAAGATGGATAAAACTGTGTGTAATCCGCTATGTAGCCACCAGAAATGCAAAGAGTTTGTGTTTGGATGGACTGTGATATTTACTGCAACTCATAGAAAAGAAATATGAATACCCTAAATAAAAATACCCTGTTTATGACCATAAGTGGTCATAAACAGGGTATTTTTCCGTTCCAGGACATTAATCGGTGAAACTAGCATCAGGGAGAAGCTGCGTGAGTTATTCATAGACTTCTTGCTGTCATTATTGACCAGATTATGGTACATTCACCGCATGTCATAAACTTGAGGAGGTATACATTTAACTGTTGTCTGTCTTGTGCCTATTTCATTTTTGCTTATGTCTATCGATTTGATAATCGCCCTCAATGATCACAGTGGTAGTTTGATTGTAATCAGGTCTACCAGCTGAGTTCTATCATTGTTATGGTCAGATAATGGCCGGTTTTCCAGGATGCACCAGAGCAAGCAGTAACAACATTAGCAGCTACCCAACGATAAGTCCTGTAAATTTGAATGTGATTACAACCTTTCTCTATGATAAAACATATAAAACAGTACTTGAAGTAAAAACCGTATCAAACAACCAACAAACACAACCAGTCTAAGTGCTGTGAATCCTGCAGGAAAACAATAGATGAAACCTTTGTTTGAAGGACACACGCTTTTGTTTTGAAGAAATATGAAGGGACAATATTCTCAGTTTTATTACCCATCGACCACAGTGGTTCTGATAGAAGGAGCTACCTGTCCTACCTTTACGTCTTCATAAACTGAAGATATGTCTGGTGTTGACTTGTGTATGTGTTTGTGTGAATTGGTTTGTTGGAGTGTCAACTCATGCTGGTAGCGCCTGGCAAGTCCATTACTTTGATTGCCGTTTGACAATCTGTCTTTATGACAGGCGACCGTGGAGCCTTGCCATCGATGGAAAAGAAACACATCGATCTATCACCCAGCGACCTCCGGCGGCTTTCAAATCTAGCCCTGCGCACAGATGGACATGTTGAGTGCTTCTCGACAGAATCGTGTATTGATTGCGTGGAAGTTAATGGCGGAGTCATATTTTTCTGTGTGCATCTGACTCAACCCTCCTGTCACCCTTTCTTCCTTGCTATCTGTTCTTATGATTCATTAGCAGCACCACAGAACCTTCTGTTTTGTTTATTCTATTTATTCTGAATAAGCTGCCAGTTATAACCGGCTCCACTGCCTTCATCTTTATCTTCCCACCTATAACTCCACTATTCCCCATTGATCTAATCATATGCTCCGTCTCCTGTTCTCTTTTTACAGGATTTCAAAAACAGCACCTGCTAATTACACAGTAAACACATCCAAAAACCAGTCTGATACCCAAGGTTATTTTTGGATTCTTTTTTATTTTGTCGTGCTTTGTATCTTTCCCCTATAAAGAAATAGTTAGCTATATATCAACAATGACAAATGGACTCTAAAATAAACAAGAGTGAAAGACAGGAGAAGAGACGACTAGGCACAGGAGACGAAGAGAGAGAAATACTGGGAAAGAGAGGAAAGGTAAGAGGAAAAGTGTGAAAAAAGACAGCAATTTCTCTACAGTAGAACCAAAAACAAACCATGGGAAGTGTACATTTTCTTTAACATTTACAATTATAATAATAACAACAGCAATAATAATAACAGTAACAACAATCATAATTGTTCAAATAATAATAATAATTAATAAAAAATCAATAAGACCTCTGGTTTCTCATAAAGACAAATGATTTTTTTTATTCTTTTCTTTATTTTCTTTAAAGATCACTGGACAGTAGTTTGTTCGGCTTTGCACCTCTATAGGCTAATATTCTGTGTTAGTATAGTTGCTTCATAATGCGTTTCAATAGTAAACTGTTTTCTTATTTCTTAAAAGTTTCATTTAATTTATGTTGCTCTTCTTTTTTTTATACAAATAAGGAATTCAGAGATATGTATACTTGATCTGTCAACATGTTCACTGTATGTATGAATGTGTGCATGTATCTGCATATGTGTGGTAGTATTCAGAAAAAATATCCATCCATTTTATTTTCTCCTTCATTCCTTTTGCTATCACTCCTTTTGCCCTTCTTATTAAGACTTTTAAACCTTTTTATCCTCTTAATGACATTCTAAAATAATTAAGCTTTTCTTTAATGCCTTAGCAAGTCATATTCCTTTCTTCTTTGTTGGGAACATAGCCCAACACTAATCCTTTCATTACCAGGGGCCAACAAAGGAGGAGCGATAGAGGGGGACAGAGAGAGAGAAAGAGAGATATAAGGGAGAGGGGAGAGGATGGTAACAGGTGAACGGAGAGAAAGGAGGAGATGGAGGGTAAATTAAAAGAAATGAAAACCACCTTTCCTTCACTGTTGCAGCGAGAGGAAAGGAGAACCACTAAAACCTAATTTTTTTTAACAAATTATTGGCAGGCCACCCAACAGGGATAGCAAAACAGGACAGTTAACTTCTTCATAAAGTATGGATACTTCCCGGGACTCTGGGCTTACACTCTCCAGTGTTCTTAGGGAATTATATATGAGTTCTCGCTCTGTAGACAAGATGCTTTGGCAATTTGAAAAATTTCAATTTTCTAGCATCAAGCGCTCAATAGCTCCTGGTCAGGCCCCCCACCTCTTTCGGTTCCCCCTCGCTCCTCACACACTGCTCCCACTGTCTCCGCCAGTTAAAGATTGAGCTTTGTGAAATGGATGGTTTTCTCCAGGCATGGAATTATAGCAGTCATCTGCCTCTAATTCCTTTTCCACTTTGGCGGCTGCACGGGCAGAGTGCCGGTTTTCTTTGTGCTCCCCATTTCCCTCTCAATCAAAATAATTATGGCATCATTTCTTTTTTGTCTACATCCACCTCACCCCCCCCCCCCCCCCCCACCCACCTCTCCATTTCCCCTAGTTTCTTCGACTTACAGAATATGGCACAGTCGTTAATGGCTGGTGGGTCTATAGGCTCTCTCTCTCAGTCTGTTTCTGGGTGTGTATGGAGGATATGGAATGGAATGGAGTGGGATGGATTGGCTGTGTGCAGTAACTGTATACAGTCGTTTTCAGAAGGCTGCCTGTTATGGCGTGTTGTATAGAGGTGTGTGCGTGTGCGTGTGTGTGTGTATACTGTATATAAGGTGGGAGATAGGGAGAGGGAGGGATAGGGGATGAGGTCAGAAGAGAAGGGGATAAGGATAGGAGAAGGGCTACAGTAGGTACTCCTTCTTGCCCTGGCTGGCGTCGTTCCCATTGAGGAAGGCTTCCTGCACCTCGCCATGTTCATCCAACCCACTGGCCTCATGGGTAAGATAGGAACCTGGATGAAGAGAGATTGAGAGAGAGAAAGAGAGAGCGAGAGACAGAGAGAGAAACAGGTAGAGAGAGAGACATAGAGAGAGAGACGAAGAGGGAGATTGCGGAGGGAAGGTTAGGTGGCAAAGCGTCATGATCATTGCAGCGCCATGCAGCATTATCAAACCAGTCAGAGCTAATATTATTGAGTACCATACCTGTGACAGATTAATTCATTAGTTAACTGATTGTTAGGTCAATACCAAGCAAGAATAGGCTCTCGGGTACGGTACGAGCCTACCGGCGGAAATTAAAGGTAGGAGATGGATGTGTGAATAGTAGAGGCCGAATAGGAGGGGGAAGTTGAGAAGATAATAGAGAATAAAAGAGAGGGAGGAGAAATTGGCAGAAAAGGGTGGAGGGAAGGTTAGGTGCAACAGAACAATGACATGCTTGCGTCACTAAGAAAACCCATCAAACATATTTTAACACTCCTCAGGTTCATATGATTAATGATTTCAGCGGAGTGCAGGTTACAAAGAGCAAGAAGTGCTCAAGTCATCTTCCTGCTTGAGTGTCCCAACACTCCAGGGGTGAGTGACACTCTCATTCTCCTAACCGCAGAGGTTGACTGGCATGCTGACAGACAAAGTGGGCTGAAGACAAAGGCCTAATGGCCCTGTCTCAACACTGATTGGTTGTAATGGTCCTGTCTCTTTGCTGATTCGTGGTCAAGCCATACTGAATGTTGACTGACAGCTTGTCTAGCCATAGGGTAAGTAATAGCTCATTGCAGCCTGCTACAGTGTTCCCGGATCATTTCTTGGCAGCTGTGGTACACAGTCGAAGGCTGCCAACACAGGGGCACTTAAAAAGATAGGGAGCGCAGGGAGGCTTCTTTTAATGGATGAGCCTTGATACACTGACATATAGTCATAAAACATGGGGACCACACCTACATTTCCCACCCCACCCTATCATCCGCTATCTTGGCCAAGGTCATCCATCATGGACAGTGCCCGGGTGGAGAGGAGCATCCCATCCTATCTGCCTTGCACTAGCAACTTTACACCTTGGTTTAAAAGATTGTTTTTCAAAGAATAGGGGTGTAACTGGCCTCCAATGATTTTTTTTTTACCGCGTGTTTCACTAGAAAGTGTAGAAACGAGACAACGTGCCCATGAAAAATGTGATAAAACACTTTGATTGCGAAGACATGTCTCTTGGTACTTAAAGAAACCTCCTTGTGTGTTTGTGTGTGTATGTGTTACCTTTCTGTCGGACGGAGCACCAGATGGTGACAATGAGGACACAGATGACGGTGAAAACCAGCAATGCCAGAACGCCACCTATCACTGCAAAAGGTACTGCGCTGTGAGTCTCTACCACTGCACCAGGATCTAAGAAAGAACAAGAGAAACAAATAGCTTGTGTGGGTGGAGTGTGGGATATATAAAGCGAAAATGTGGAATAAAGGGAGAGAGAAATGCAGGTAAAGAAACAGAGACAAAGAAAGAGATGGATCAAAAATGAAAACAGGTGAGATGCTGTAGGAAAAAAAAGAGATAAAAGTGATAGAAAGAAAACACATTAAAACGCCAATGTGGGAGAGAGTAAAGGGAGCGAGACAGGAGAAAAGAGAAGTCGATATCTACCACCCAACTTGCATTATCACCTTTCATCTCCCCCCACTGCACAAAATGCCAGACAGACAGAATGGGTGGGAAAAGGGTGGAGAAATGAGGAGAGTGAATAAAGAAATAAGTACGTCAGCCTCTAAAAACCCACTCCACCTGTCAAGAGCACAATGTTTTTTGAATGAGGGAAACTTGTGTGTGTGTGTTTACACCTTGAGTGCAGCCCTGGGAAATGAAATCAAACACTTCACCACAAGATGAGTGAAGAGAGATAAAAAGGTAAAAAAGCAATTTAAATTCGGTGACATTTTGTGGTCTAAAACTGCAGTCGCACTTAGGAATTATTCATGTCAATCTTACCTTCTACTAACTTTACACACTCCTTTAAAGTAAAGGACAAATACGAAAATAAAAATAGAGGAATGATGACAGGACATACGGGTTAGTGTTAAAACATTTAGTCTATTAATCAGTTAGTCAAGTGACAGAAAATTGAATGACATCAAGAAGGTCATTTATTAGGCGAAAATGCTAAATATTCATTGGATCCAGATTCTCAAATGTGTTTTATACACACAAAAAGAATAATTTGGGGTTTTTGACTGCTGATTGGACAAAATAACCAATTAAAAGACAGACTCTGAGAAACTGTGATGGGTGGTTTTTTTTGTATTTTCTGTCATTTTTTAGACCAAAAAAACAAAATTAATAATCAATTGATTAGTTCCAGCACTATTATAGACCATAAAGAAAAATAAAGGCAAACCTTGACAGAAACACGGTATGTCTATGCACAATTTCAGCGGTAAATACTGGCTGACAACAATAAAAGCAGGTGATAGACAGGAAGGATATAAAGAAAATGAAGGAAAATGGTTGCAATTTTATGAATAAAGGTAATTTGTACTGCAAAAATATAACTCTTTGAGTCTGGACTTAAATACTGAGACAGTGTCTGACTTGGTGACAATAACAAAAAGCTTCTTTTTTATGGGGCTGGCGAGACCAATAAGAGGCAAGGAGACAGTGTTATTGATGCAGTTCCTGCACCTTAACAGAGCAGAATTAAAACATGAATCATTAATACAGTGCTAACACATAGAGATCAGGAAAGAAATAGAAAGTGATGAAAGAGGTGAAGGAAAGGAAGAAGAGCATGGATTGACAACTGAAGAAAAGACGATACGTCCTTGTGCAAGTATTTCTTGGTCTTGGTGTCTCATTGAGTGCTGTGTAAAGTGCATCGCTTTCCTGCTTATGTGTATGATCAAGTATTGGCATAAGTGTGTGGTATGATAGAATGAATGAATCGCTGCCTCTGTAGACACACAGGACACGTGTGATTTAACTGCAATAGGATCAAGCAGTGGGCCCAGGCAGTATTTCACAGGGGATGAAAAAGCAAGCACTCAGATGCTCGGCCTTACCTCATGCCACCCTGTTCTTAATCCACCCCGGTCCAAAGCTCCACAGGAAATGACTGACAGTATTAATAGTGTCTTGTTTCTCTGAGGAGCCTCTCAGATGATACATCAACATCGACTAAACGTTCACCAAAGTGTTCGAGGCATGGCTTTTCCTATGACTCTCTCTGACATTTCCACGCATGCCCAGCAGGTGAACAACCTCTTTCTGCCAGAGATGACGGCAGCAGCGACTGAAGAACAAGAAGAATTCTCCCGTTCCCTTCACTTCATCTCTCCTTTTAAGTAACAGAGAGGAGACAGAGAGCAGGCAAAGGTGTAGAGAGAAAGAAGAGATACCAGTGAGCATGTGTTTGTGTGAGTGTATGTATAAGATAAAGAGATTCTTTGGATAAAAAGATAGGGAGACTAGTGAAAGAGGGTGTGTAGTTTTACACACAACACATACACAATAGCAGTGTAGCATAGTAGCGCCGAGCAGCCTTTCTTTCTCCAGCTGTCACTCTGGGAGAATACGATTAGACAACCACCTGGATCCCTGATCTATCTTTCTTTCTTTCTCTCGTTCTCCCTCTATCTGTATATGTGTGTGTTTGTATGTGTGTGTGTTCAGATCAATGTTTATGTAGCATCTCCCTCACCCTCCAGAGGCCAGTGTCAGTCAGCAAAAGGCTGGATGCGCTGCCAGTTCCTTAAACTCTTAACGCAGATTCATTAACAGTACCCACCAATCACCATGAGAACCACCAAAGACCACACACATGCACACACATAGGTACACAAATGCTGACTGGGCAATGTGTGTGGGGAGCATCAAACAGTCAGTGATAAGAAAGAGAGAGGGAGTGGGTGGTTGTGCGTGGTGCATACCCAAGCGTCTGCAGGCACATACGCTCATGTAGATGCGGGGTAAAGGAAGGTTGCAGCAGAAAAAGTGTGTGTGTGTGTGCGTGTGTGTGTGTGGGCCACCTGAGAGCCATCAAATGAGTAGGGGAGTGGAAGACACCAAAGGAGAACAAAAAGGACGAGTAGGCAGATGGAGGGTAGCAGAGGCAGAGTAAAAAGGTGTGTGTGTGTTACCTTTCGGGTCCGGGGCAAAGCGGCGTGTTAGGAGGGTTGGGGTGGTGGGATGGGAGGTGATTGGTTTGGTGGTAGGAGTGGGAGGGACCGTGGTAGTGAGTGACACATTATCTACAGACAGACAAGGAATGGGAACATACACATACACAAATACTATTATCTACAACATGCAGTGACATTTCAACACAGTGTTTGCAGGGTTTTATAGCAAAGTTCCTACTGCGTATTAAATATGACATGTTTTATTATGGATGAACAATAAATGAGTTTCTTGGCTGCTGTGCCTCAGCATCCTGCTCGATTATCATTGGATGGAAGTCTTAAAGACAGCTCATTTCTTCCAATGTGTTTTGAGAAGAGGCAAAGGTTTAAAATACACATACAAATATTTCAAACATGCTGATCAGCAATTGAGGCTGATGCCATTTAGATACCAGAGACAAATGTTACTAATTATTTTTTCCAAATTGACTGTGTGTGTGAAATTGAATCGATCTCGACCCCTGACAAGCGATAAGGACACAGACAAATTATGCTCTCTGGCTGACATCTATACCAGCTGAGGGGGTTAAAGAAGACATTTACAATGGGAAAGACATGCTTTAAAGCAGGGGTTGAAGAGAATCACACCTGGCAGACTGACATTCATCTATGAGGCAATTGGAATATATAGGAACACATTCTCTATCACTGACACATTTTCTATGGTACAATGGCAGGAGAGACAGAGACATTGTCTGTGACAGATGCATTCCCAATGGAACAGTGCCATGCTGGGACTGTCTCATTCAATGCCGAACAATAGCTTGGATCTTGACACATTCTCCAAATCAGTGGCTGAGACACAATAGTAGGCAGAGAGGTAGAAAGAGACAAGTTCATATTGCCGTTAAAGACAAAAATAATGGCTGACAAGAGCTAAAAGGGAGATAGAGGAGTGGGTGTGAGTGTGCATGTCTGTGTGTGTGCGCATCAGCACTTTCAGAGTGAATAACATGCCACTTCATCAAACAATCTCTATGAAACTGCAATGTGTGAGGTAGTCTATGTACTTCAAGTCTCAGGACACACACAGATACATACACACACACACGCGCGCACACACATAAACAACACATGTTCATGCACATTTGCTTACACACAAATGCATAATTGCCATTACACTCACACAAACAGAAATCACACACAAACACCCCCCCCACACACACACACACTGCCCTTTCTGCTCAGGAATAATTTATTGGTAAGTATTCCTCTGTCTCTTCTCTCCCTTTCTCCCACTGGCCCTGAGATCATCAATCTCTTTTTGCACTCCTCTTATGTCAGCACTATAACTCCCCCCTCCCACTTTTTTCCTCTCTTAAAGCCCAACCTTAGTAGTCTTCTCTCTCTGTAAAGAAATGTACATGATGCGAAGTGTATTTTATGGAAAAGATAGAGTTTTCTGTGAAGAAAAGTGAGACGGAGGAGAAAATGTAGACTGGAACTGATAGAGAAAGAGAAATTACCCTACAATTAACCGAGTGTGTATCTCTGTTGTCGTTCTCCTGTATGAGTGCATATGCGTTGCATGTGTGTGTGTGCATGTGGATGTCACTTGAGCTTGAGGGCTGAGGATTAATGGCCAGGGTTGCTGCACTAATTAACTGGACGCTGATTAATTTCTCACGAATGACCTAAAAATTGTTATTTCTCACCATTTCCAACCTTTTCTTATCTTCCTGCAAACATCTCTCACTTTCCCAAACCAAACTCCCTTCCCATATCTGCACCCCTTTCCCTCCTTCACTTCCTTTCATTCCGCTGCCTCTCTGGTTTCATTCCTCCGTGACTACATTCCCTCACTGCCTCTCTTCAACTTAATTAAGGAGAATGCCATACAGCTGTCATTCTCTTGGCCGATAGTGTCCTTTTTTCCCCACATCATATTGTTATTCATTAACACTACATGGCTGCCAATCAGGCACAAAGCCCATGTTATTTCCAGGGATGGATGTGGTGGCACTTGCGATAATGATGTTTCTCCTCGTATCTCATTCTCGCAGAAGTGCGCCTGAGGATACCGCGCCGCCATTTTGGATGAGCCCTGTTATTCCTTTATGTTTGGTGTTCCTGATTATAGGTGCCTTGCCCAGAGCAGTGGTGACTTCAGCTGTCAATCAGTGCACTGAATGTTAGACATTGGTCAGAGGTGCACTGTTGAGGCCATAAAGACCAACACTGATTGGCCGAGGACTCATTCAAAATTTACTCAGACCTGGATAAAGGTGCGTTGTCATGTGTGGAGGAAAACAGCGCTGAAGACAATTTTTTTTCAAACAAATTTACTCTGCATTATCTCTGTCTGGCTTCCTCTGCCACTAGCCCCCAACCTTTTTCCACTTTCATTCTCATTCTATGTTTTTTTTGCAAGTCTTGCTTCATTAAATGGAGGTCTATGTTTTTCATTCCAATTATCCTGACGGCTCATTACAACAGCCAAGGAGACACATACTAATCCCTGGTCACCTGGTATCCCTCTCTATCTCACTGTGTACCCATCCTTTCATCTTTCTATCACTCCCCTCTGCTTTCCATGGATCTTTCTATATTCTTCCTCCCACTCATTTATATGCACACATACCCACCTACACATTCATATATTGTATATGTAAGTGTGTGTTACATATATGCAAAAACAAAGGTTATGATATTGTAACCCTTGTTCTATAAGCACAGGCAGAGCCCTCTACTGGACTCTATGGGTAATGCTCTCCTCCAATCACACGCATGCATTTGCTCACTGAAATTTTCATGTACGTAGTCGGCCAATCAGGATGCGCCTACTGATTCTCTGTGTCTCACACAGTGTGAGGCACACAAGTCAGCGCCTCACTGCCACTCTCATCCAGAAACCACTTCAGTGGACAGCATAGGAGTGGCAGGGTCTATAGGTAGAGGGCTCTGCCTGTGCTTAGAGAATTACGGTTACAATATCATAGCCTTCTATTTCACCATGGTGGTTGGTGGTCATGGTGTTGTTGTCTGTTCTAACCAACACATGTCTCCCCTGAACCAGAGTCAGGAAGTGTTTGAGAACCATGAGCACCACCTGAAGTTCAAGGAGATTGATGTGTAGGTTTTCCTCTAAAGGCCACGCACGACCTATCGCTCTTGTAAGGCAGGTGCCTACCCAACCCGTCAGGGACGTATCTGTGAACATCGCTATGTAGGAGGTCACTCGACCCAGCAGTGTCCCCATTGACGGATGCTGTGAGGACTCCCAATAGCGCAGATCCTCCTACACTGATGGGGGAACATTCACCCTATGGTCCTTGTGCCTCTTGGGGTCCAAGTGCAGGCTGGTGGACTACCTTTGTAGGTGGCACATGTGTAGGAGCCCCAGCAGGAACACTGGATGACCCACTGCCATGAGCCCCAACACCTGCATGACAGAAAAACGTGCTAACATAAAAAGCTGTCACCACTGCTCCCCATTGAGTCCAAGGACTGCCTGCTACAGGGCCGTCTGTCTGGAGTCCGACAGGACAGCCATGCACTGGTTCAGGATGCAGAGATTCAAAATGGGTTTGAAACATCCTCTGTCTGTCGTGTGGGAATGATTGATTTGATTTGATTGATTTTTAGCAACAGGTTCTGGATCTCCATGAGGAGAGAATCCATTTCTTTTGGAGAATAGATTTATCTCCTTGATACCCAAGAATGGAGGAGGAACATTACAGAATTGGAGTGAACAACCCAGGCTCAGTCTTTTGTCCATCCACTCCATTAACGCACAACTGTGACGCCAGTCCTCGTAAAACCGTGTCAGGTAGTGGGCGACCAGCTGGGGGGCAGCAGCCAGAAAGCTGTGGTACTCTGATTCGGCCCTCCCCACCACCAAACCCACCATAAACGGAAGACTGGCCTATGGGGTGGCTGATATCGAAACGGCCAAGCTGACGGTGTGGTCCATTAACGCATCACCATCAGCTGCGTCAACACAGCATTAGATGTTGTGTCAGTGTGTCCATTTTTCTCCCTATTTCCAACGGAAATAACCAGATGGGAGCAGAACAAACCTGATTTCTCCTTTTTTTGGTTTGCGTATGGGCCTGGGGCATTATTCTCTAAAGATGAAATAGCGCCAGCAGCCATGCTATCATTAACCCAAGAGACATGCTGTGTATGCTGGTCCCGTGAGGGATAGCGCTGAAAACAGCGGGAGACAGTGCCGACACTAAGCAGACATTAAGTGTATTCTCCCAAGCCAGTGTGTGAATGTAAGGCGTTATTCCTCAGTGAGGAGATAATGCTATTCACCGCATCACCGTCAGCCGGAGAGACGAGCTGCTCTGGCTGGTCCGATAGATTACGTTACCAGCGAGCACAGTGAGAGATAGAGCTGACATTAAGCAGACATGAAGCGTCCTCTCCCCGGCCAGTGTGTGAGCGCAAGGCGTTATTCCTCAGTGAGGAAAAAAGGCCGCTTGCCACATCATTGTCAGCTGAAGAGGCAAGCTGTGCTGGTTCGATAGATAATAGTACCAGCGAGCGTTTCTTTCTAACAACATCATGCCTAACATAGTACTCGTGAATGGGCTCAGCATTGAGCTTTTTTCGGCTAGCACAGCCTGCAGCTGAATGAGGCCACTCGCCGTCTGCTTCCCTAACAGAGGGAAGAGAGGCAGGGGCGTCAGCTGAGTGAATGTTCTCTGCATTACACAGCCTGTGTGTGCAGCTGGATGAAGCAGGCTGGGCCGCTATCATCACAGCATCATGGAGGGCTGAAGATGGGAGGGTGGAGGATTTTGGTCTTTGGTCGATGTAATTTGTTTTCATGAAAAACATCTTCAACACAGTGAGTTTTTCAATCTGGCATGGGCCATTCCGCAGTCGTGGGGAGGTATCTAGCGGTATGCCGCTGCAACGTCCAACACACCCAGGTTGTTAGCTACTGAGGCTAGCTGCGCGCCCAGCCGGAATATTTTCTCCAAGTGTTCCAGTGTGTCCCTATCCACCAGCAGGATGGGGAGGGGGGATTTAACACACTACCAAATGTCCAGGAGCTGAGGCAAAACAAATGTGGGTTGAGCCAGATGAACCAGGCCGTAAAAGCCTTCATGTAGCTGGCTAACTGGTTTGGAGCCGTGAAAGCCGTACACGCTTTGCTTGTAGCAGGGCAACAGTGTTGAAAATGGAGGAAGTCATTGGCAGAAAATGCAGGGCAGTGGCTGAATCATGCCCCTCTCTGCGTGGTCTCAACCAAAGCGGAGCAGAGGAGATGTCTGGCGGCGTGGGTGGGGGTGGCGGCAGCGGCAAAGAAGCCAGGGCGCGACGGGCAGGAATGAGCTTGCGGAGCAGCGACTCCATCCGTGGAGGTCAAGAGTAAGATCAGTGTGCAGATTGGCCGTTGCTGAGGTGAAAAGGATGAGAGTGGCAGTGAGGCGCTGCGTTACATATTGTGAGAGACACATGGAGTTGGTTGGTGTGTCCTGATTGGCCTGCTGTGTACATGCAAATTTCAATGGGTGATTGCATGCGTGTGATTGGAGGAGCGTACTACCCATAGAGTCCAGTAGAGGGCGGAGCCTGTGTGAGACGGAACTAACAATTCTTATCTCCTCATCTCTACCTCTCTCCCTCTCTCTTTCCTTCTCTCTCCTTCTCCCTCACTCTCTCATGCAATTCAATTCTAATGGGTTTTATTGGCTTGGCGATTCATCTGAGTGCAGCAGCTCAGTTCAATTACATAAGGGAGCCCTCCAGGCTTTCACCAGACAATCAGCAACATTCTCCTCCCAGTCACATGCACACGCATGCACATGCACCCTCACGCATACACATACATAAAAAATCCAATTTCTCTTTAACAATGGTGGCGCAGATGAAACAACCAATAGAGGCCACATCCTTTCCGCATTCTGCAGATACTAGTTGTCTGTGTGTGTGTGTGTGTGTGTGCATGTGTATGAGTGTGTAATGAGTGTGTATGTCCTCCAATGTGTGCTTGCTCTATGATTCATTCAAAACAATTTCTCACATTTATATCATTAGTATATTTCTGAAAGTTGCAGAAAGTTAATTTCATCGTATTAACTTGTGCACACAGAAACACGCACACTGACAATTTCACTCTCTTTCTCTAAATCATAAACACATTACAGCATGTGCGCGCGCACACACACACACACACAAGCTTACTTACATGTACACACAAGTGTGAACAGTTAAATAAAGCTCAACTTCAATGCATCACGTCTTTGCCACGGCTTGCACTCCCTGGAGTTTCCCACCTCTCACTCTCTGTTCTTCACCAGCATTAAGCCCATCTTCCTTCATAAAGTGACAGCGCCTAAAGCACCTGCAACAAATTGGCAGCCACTTTTGCCCGAGTTTGTGCTCAGTGTACAGACCCTGATGGTAGATAACTCTCACAGAGGGAAAGTTGACATGAAATGAGAGCGAGGGAGACGAGAGAGAGCGATGGTAGTTTTTCTGCACCTGCAATGAAATGGTTTCTTTTCTGCTGACTCATCCTTTTACAACACTCTTCCTCGAGCGCTCCCTCCTTTCTCCCCCAGTGCACCCTGGGATTCCCTCTGGGAAGGCTGGGAGCCAACTAAACTGACATTCCGTTTATCTGACAGGCTGTGGTACTGAATGTTAACCTGCGTTCGACCTCCATCGTCCTTCTTCTCTCCCTTTTCATCCCTCCATCACCCTCCTCCCTCTCTACACCTCCCTTCCTCCCTCTCTGCGTTCATCCATGCCTCCCCAGTAACTCCTTACTAAGTTACATTCAGTTCTCTCTGTGCCTTATTCTCAGAGAGACAGGCTGTCTTAGAATAAAGAGACTAAACTGTGAGTGAACGAGGAACAGAGGGAAAACTGGTGGCAAGGTGAAAAACAGTTGAGAGGGGGTGGGAGGAGTAGAGAGAAGAAGTGTAGGTGGACAGAAGGTGTAAAAGAGGTGACAGCAGAGCAAAGTAAAGGGCAAAGTAAAGGAAGGGAAGGATACTGAGAGGAAAAGTGGGGAGAGGGAGAAAAAAGGAGAGTGAGTGAATAACAAACAGAAAATGAAAAAGTGAGGCATAAGAAAAAGAGCAAGAGTGTATCTTTTCTCTGTCGACATGGTCTTCAGGAATAAGTGAAGAGCTTTGTTACAAAATGAAATATTCACTTTTTCAAAAACAGAAAAAAAAAAATAAGACACCTACTCTAACAACGTGGGTGCTGGAATGAAAAAAAATCCAGTGTTAGGGTTATGAGTCATCTTAACACATTTTATAGCGTGGAATCATTTTTATTCTCAATAATGACTGATGAACTTCTAATTTAAACATCAGAAAGTAGAGCATTTCAATAACACCAAATTAAATCATGGTGCTTTATTTGCACTGGCAGTTATGTATGGCAAATGCACGGTTTTACAGTGGTATAACATTTACAAAGAGACATGTCTCAGTGTAAACATTAAAGCCTGAATGCAATTAGTTCATCTGACATTTCTTGAGAAAGAATTAACACCATGTAGCCAGATATTTAGTTGTGACATATAGGAAAATCAAGACTGACTTACAGTCTTCTACAGATTAATATGATGGCTGAATCAACAACTCTGAGCTCTTTGAGATAATGTTTGAAACAATCTGCCCAGTGGGCGTGTACATATTTTTTAAGTACAGCAAACCATCACTGATACAGGGCTACAGCAGGGGGATTTAAGAAGCTGATTGCTGGAAATCCATGGAGCAGAGCAGAGGAGCTGAAGCTTGGCTTATGTTGGTTATATGGATTTCTGGTCTTTTATGCATTTGGGTTGAGACAAGATTCCTTTTTTTAAAAAAAAAAAAACAACCCTTTTTCCGCAATAAGAGGGTATGAAAAGAAAGTGGGATAAATCTAATTAATGACCACCACAGAGCAACAGCATGAAGAAAATACCTATTGAAATGCAGGAAAAAAAAGAAGCGGCATAGAGAAAAACAAATGGAGAAGACAGCTAAAAAATGGTGAGGGAGTAAGCTGAGGAGAGGTGAGGAGGAGGGAGAGAGACAGAGCAGTTTTCTACAGAGGTGGCAACGTACATCAAAGCTCGACATGTCTAACCTCCAAGGAGAGAGAGACAGAGTGACAGAGAGAAAGAGAGAGGGAGAGAGAAGTGGGTTGGGATGTCACCTTTCATCTTGCCACTGTTGCCACCCTTGATGCCTGAGGAATGCTTCCATTATATGTGCTGTTTGATGCTAGACGTGCTTCTACAAGAGTGTATGATTGCTGATTGTGTGTGAGCATGTGAGAGAAAGAGAAAGGGAGTCTTAGTGCGATGGATAAATGAAGGGGTGCTAGCCAAAAAATGTTACATAAGATCTCATGTATCTATTCCTTCCATCCGTCCCTGTGCTTCTGATCTCCATATATCAGGTGATGGGGTGCAACAACAGGAGCAGCCAGTAGGGGGTGGAGCAGATCAAAAGGGCAAACATGCTGAGTGACAGAAGTGTGCATGTAATTAGGCCAAACCACAAATGTATAAGATGTGAAACCGTAGACACTTCTTATGATGAAGAAGCTTTGCAATTTGGCTTTACTGCAGTTTCATTAAAAACTCACAATTCCCATTTTGTCCTTATTTGACTGAATCAAGCAGGTTTACTCAGTTGTTTCATGTGTGAATTACACTAACAGGCATCAAAACCTCATTTCCAAATGTGCTTCAAAATCTGGGAGAGAAAGTGGGCCAATTTGTCACATTTCCTGAAAAATAACTTCATGCTAACGCGAGTTTTTCATGCGATGTTGCAAGCTTCATCATCATCCTCTTTCAGACACGGTGTGCAGTCTATCTGGGTCAGCTTTCATTATGAATTTAGCCACTAGTGAATCTAGGTGCAACATCTTGGAAAACTTGTAAAACCCGACAACAAAAGCCCCTTACCCACATCTTCCTCCGCCTCTGATACCTCTGCTCAAGCAGCAAAGTTGTTTCCCCTGAATTTTAAATGCAACAGATGTTCCACTGTTGTTTTTTGCCAAATGTTACCATGTAAAATTCCAACAGATTCAGCATCCCATTAATACTTTGCACTGTGTGTTAAGATCTGTCATCTCTGTCTCCTACGTGCCAGCTTTATTGTGAACTCCATTTGGTTGTCAAAAAACAAGATTTAAGTTACTGTGAATTCCTTGAAGAGAGGATTGGGTCACAGGGGAGATGATAAATTGGTTCTTTACAAGACGTAGCCGGAATAATGATGTTGGTGACGAGTATCTGAGCACAGTAGCCTATGTCTTCTTTTGGAATCAATATTTCTGTTGAATCAACTGAACAGGAGATTTAGCAGAGGTTTCCTGCTGTGTACCGAATCAGGAAAACAAATAAAGCTGAAAGACAGATGAGATGAGCATCAAGATTTAATGTGTCTGTTGCCCGGTGCCAGAACAACCACATTGCAAAGACGCTGAAAAGATAAAAGGATCAATAAAATTTAAAAGATTTCACCCAAAAAAAACATCATCAAAACACAAGAGAAAAAGAAATGTAACAAACAAAAGACCCATTGAACATAAAATTAGTCAGAACAGGTATAATTGCCTTGGATACTTAGACTGGAGATGAAAACAACAGAGAAAAAGAATCAATTGAACTGACTTTTCAAGCACTTGTGGAAAACTTGCAGGAAATAATTAACTGGTAGCCACGGTTACTCACCATAAACCAATAGGGTGTAATGATCAGCAGCTCGTCCAAAGTTGTTCTGGGCCTGGCACAAGTATGTCCCGTTGTGTGATTGGCTGAGACGGGAAATCTGAAAAGTGGGGCCAGAAATCTCTGCTCTCTCAGGTAAGGTATCATTGATCTTGGACCACTGAATATTCCTTGGCCTAGAGGAAACAAAAGAGAGAAAGTGGATTAAAGGTTTTTAATAGTGCTGAAACAATAAGTCGATTGATCCCTTCATAATTAATCAACAGAAAATGATATTACCGACTATTTTGATAGTCCGTTTATCAAGGATTTATTGCTTTTCTTTAATCTATATAACAGAAAATTTAATATCTTTGGGATTGGGACTGTTGGTCTAATGAAATAAGCAATTTGAAGACACCATCTTGGACATTTTTCACATGTTTTTGATGATAAATTGAAAAAAAACCCCAATAGACTGATAATGAAAATAATTGATTGTTGCAGCCCTAATGTTTGAAATGTAAAACTTATATGAAAACACAAACCTACACTGAGTCAGCCTCTCATTGCCACACACATGCATGCACAAACACTCAACCAATAAATCCTTGAACAGCATGCTGTTAAACCTGTAATGTACAGTACTCAAATACAGTTAGATTGTTAACACATAATCACTTCTACTAGTTAACTACTACTACCACTTCCAACTAATACTACTTGAGGACTACTAGCAGTTTTATACAGGTTTCTTAAAACCTTAAGTACAAAATGAAAAAGTGAAAAGAGACAAGGGATCAATGCTAAAAAAGGAGAGGTGAGGAAGGAGAGGAAATAAGCCCACAGGGGGAGGATGACATGAGAAGAAAGTATGACAGGGGTTTGGAGAAAGAGCCGATGGCAACAGAGGGCTGCATCCTGACAAATAATGAGGAGGGCGCCGATGGTGTGAAAGGGTTGGCAGGAGGGAAAAGAGGGCAGATGAGAGAGAAATAGGGTGACAGATATGCAGCGTGGAAAAAAACAAAACAGAAGAAGCAAGAGGAAAGATATGGATAGAAGGAGTGTGTTACTACAGGTAGAGAATAAGACAGCAAGAAGAAGAGGTGGTGTGGTGGGAGATGGAGCAGACAAAATTAAATGGTCATGAAAGACGGGCAGGCAGAGCAGACAGGAGATGCGAGGATTACAGAGGCACCCTGGTGAACAAAGCTGTGTGTGGGTGTGTATGTGTGTGTGTCTGGTTTGGTGTCATGCCACCCTGGCCAGATTACAATCCTGACTCATCTAAGTTCTAATCCCCCAGGAAGTCTAATTAAACCTCTTTCTTGCTTAGTCACACATACAAACACTCTCTCATGCCTCCCACACACACACACACACCAGACATGCACAAACAAAATCTCCCTCGGTTCCTCTCTCTTCATAACACACACATACGTGTTCTCCCACACGCAGTAAATCCTCCAAACACTCACACAAATAAGAAGGCAATCAAGCAAAATGACAAAACATTGTCTCTCTCTCGGTCTCCATTTCTTCTCCTAAGAACAGATAGACAATGAGTGCACCCCTCCACCAAAAGGAAGTGCCGTATAATTGGTAATTAATGCTTAACAGGCAGTTAACAAGGCCAGGGAGCAAGTGTGAAGATGACATGGGGACTGTAATGTGTGTGCTGTAATGTGTGTGTGTCTGTGCAGTCCAGCGTGAGATGAGGGTCAGAGTCCAGAGTGGCCCGCTGTCCCAACTCTCACTGTCACATACCACACACACACACACACACACACACACACACACATACACACACGCAAAGCGTCCCCAACCAGCCGTTACAAAGCTTTAGTGGGGCTATAGCCAATAGGCCTCTCAGCCAGTCCTCACTGTGGGATTTCACTAAAGTTATCAAACACACACACAAATGCACACACACACACACTCACACTTTGGCTGCATGAAGGTTTACTGGAGAGCTTTAGTGGACTTGATGCCCACAGACAGACGGACCATCTAGGGGAGGGTTTAAGAGCTTAGGACCCAATACCCTTCTGGAAAGTGCACAAAGGGCTGTGAACACACTAGAAAAAGGGCTTTGTTTCAAAGCTGGCTCTTACAATTGTTGACTGCTGATTGGGTTTAGTAGCTCCTGCCCACACACAGAGTCCCATACAACTTTATAATAAGTCCACATTCGCACTCAGTTCCTAGTATCCTTGTACACTATCAGTAACCTCTCTGCCTCAGTCTTAAGCTCTTTTTCTCTTTGTCCTTCATGCAATAAAATATGGATCAGGCAGTTTTTATCCGTCCGTCAAACATTAAATGTCAGTTTATACCACAGACTCAACATTTTTGGTATTCATCAAAGTCAAAGGAACAATAATTCTGAGTTTTCATGATTACAAAAGCGTCCTGATTGGTCTGATGAGATTGTTATTAAAATTAAATTTGCTTGCGATATATTAGACACCCCTGGTTTAACTTCAATTATGCTTCAAGGGATGATGCATTTGGGATTGATTGGCCCAAAGGGTGCCTGCATCATTTGTGGAGGACAGCATGTGGTGATATTTTCATTTTGATAGTCTATTTTATAATAATGTCTTGGAAAATAGCTGATACGAAATTGATGTTGATTTCTAAGGATAATTCCTACAAAGAACCAAGAGATTGTGCTGTAATGGAAGATGTTGGTGGAGATTACAAGTATTTGGCAATTTCTTGAAGTTTCCAAGAAAGAACCCTGGAATTATGTAGGGTAGTAATTATATAGAAAGAGGTCAACTTAGTGTTCATTTCAACATAACATAATCTTCACCTGCAATCTTCACCTGTTTTGAACTGCAGTTAACTAAAGTTGGTCTCTCTAATCCATTTTATTGTATTTTAATTTATCGACCCCATGGTTTTAACAATTCTTTTATATCTGAATAGTTGGTGATTTTAATATTCATGTGGGTGATGTCACTTGCAACTTTGCTTCTGATTTCCTTAACATGACTGAGTCCTTCAATTTTATTCAATATGTGTCTGGGCCCACACGCATTAGGGGGCATACCTTGGACCTCGTTTTTATACATGGTATATCTATTGACTCTGTTTGTTCTGAGGTGCTGTTCTGAGGTGTTACCGACCATAGTTGTGTTTTGTTCAACCTGTCTTTTAAACTAGATTCTCTGCCCAGTAAAAGTTTGAAATGCTCTCGCATCTTAAATCACCTCACTGCTGGACAGTTTTCTGCAGCTTTTAACCCAAGTGCAGTTTTGTTTCCTCAAGTAGACACAGATTGTCTAGTCCTATCTTTTAACTCCCATTGCTCCACGATCTTGGACAAAGTGGCACTTTATAAATTGCGACCTGTTCCATCCATAAATTCAACTCCCTGGTTAAATGACACCTTTCGTTGTCCCCGGCGTAGATGTCAGAGGGCAGAGCGACTGTGGAAATCCACTAAGCTCAATGTTCACCGTCTCCACTTCAAAGATCTATTAACTGAGCTAAACAGCTTGATTAATGATGCGAGGGCTTCTTATTTTTCCAACCTTATGTCCACTAGTAAGCGCAACCCAAAAGTCCTGTTTGATACAATTAACAACATTGTCACTCCGGCACCTCCGGATGTGCCTGTCTGGTCAAATAAGGACTGCAGCAACTTTCTTTCCTTCTTTGTTGATAAAATTAGAGATGTCAGAGCTAGCATTATCCCCACATCTCTTCCCCTCTCTACTCATGCCTTTCGGCCATCAATTTGGGACAGCTTCTCTCCTATTACCATGGAAGAATTCACAGATCTGGTGAGCAGTATGAGATCCTCCTCCTCACCTGTTGACATTTTACCCACCTCCGTGCTCAAAAATGCACTTGACTGTATTGGGCCATGCCTGGTTTCCATTATAAACAGCTCCCTGCAATCTGGTTGTGTCCCAGCATACTTCAAACATACAGTTATTCAGCCCCTCCTGAAAAAAACGAACCTTGATCCATACAGTCTCCATAATTATAGGCCTATATCCAAGCTGCATTTTATTTCTAAAATTTTAGAGAAGGTTGTCACTCACTGCTGTCTTGACTGCACACAACATTTTTGATAGGTTTCAATCAGGTTTCCGACAGAAGCATTCCACCGAAACTGCTCGTCTCAGAGTTTCCAATGATATATTGATGTCCTCAGATGTGGGTGAGTGCTCCATTTTAATGCTGCTGGATCTTAGCACAGCTTTTGACACTGTTGATCACAGAATAATGACTGAAAGGCTCATGCAATATGTGGGTGTCTCAGGGAGCGCCCTCGACTGGTTTTCCTCCTACCTCGCAGATAGGAGTTTTTCTGTGTCTCTTGGTCCTTACTCATCCAAAACTGCTGCTCTTTCCTGTGGTGTGCTGCAAGGCTCCATTCTGGGTCCTATTCTCTTTGCCTTATATATGCTCCCCCTAGGTAAGGTTATCAGCAAATTTATTGATGTTTCCTATCATTGTTATGCCGACGATATTCAGCTCTATATATCTTTTAAGCCTGATAACCCTGGTAAACTGTCTGTGCTGCACAACTGTCTGACTGCTATTAAGGACTGGATGTCAAACAACTTCCTACAGCTTAATACTGACAAGACAGAGGTTCTCATTATTGCTTCTGACAGTATAGCTCCCAAGGTAGCTAAGAGTATTGGGTCCCTTTCATCAGCTGTTAGGTCAAACTTAAGAAATCTTGGTGTCATATTTGACCAGGCTATGCATTTTGATCAGCATGTTAAATCTGACCCATACATGTTTTTTCCATCTACGAAATATCGCTAAACTCAAGTCCACTGTCTCACAACCGGAACTAGAAATGATCATCCATACGCTCATATCATCCCGTTTGGACTATTGTAATTCCATTTTCACTTGTCTCAGAAAAGCATCTGTGAACTGACTACAAACGGTCCAAAATGCGGCTGCAAGACTGCTAACCAGGTCCAGCAGGATGACTCACATCACTCCTATTTTAAGATCTTTGCACTGGTTGCCCATTCGTTTTAGGATTTATTTTAAGGTTCTTACTATTACATATAGAGCCCTGCATGGACAGGCTCCAGAATACATCATGGAACTTATCCATCCCTATGTCGCCAGTAGGTCACCCAGGTCTTCCAAACTACTGGCTGTCCCTCGCTCACGGCTGAAAACCAAAGGTGATCGTGCCTTTGCATTTGTGGCTCCAACCGTATGGAACGCTCTCCCTGTACAAATACGGTCAGCAGTCTCTGTAGAAGCTTTTAAAAAACTATTGAAGACCCATCTTTTTAAATTGGCTTTTGTGTCTTCTTGAGTTGTTTGTTTGATTGTGTTTTTTATTTTTACTTTTATTTATTTTTTATTTAATTCTAACTTGTGGCACATGTTTTTACACTATGTATGTTTTTATGGTCTTATTTTCAACTCTTGTTCCTGTGAAGCACTTTGTGAATTTCATTTCCGTGAAAGGTGCTACACTAAATAAACGTATTATTATTATTATTGTAATAAAAAGAACAATGGGTGTGTTAGACAATCACAAGGGGGAAAATCTCCTGTATCCAGCTGGCTACTTTAAGCTTAAGGAAGCAGCTCTCATCCATTTTCTTTCTTTCTTTCTTTCTTTCTTTCTTTCTTTCTTTCTTTTAGAACCTGTATTGAGTTCTGATATAGTGCACAAGTTGTCCTTTCAGTGAAGACCTGTTTTACTCTTACACAGTTTACACACATTTGGTAGCCTTCTAGAAAAACTAATGTTTTCTGCTGCAGCCGCTGAAAAACTCAACTGGATTAAGTAGAGGTTACTCAAGGACATTTCCACAAAAGCTATGAGAGGGAGAAGATGTTTATGTGTGGCGACTTGTCAGTAATTACATGGAAAATAACCAGTAATCTATTTCAGTAAAGCTGTCCATGTGACATTCACAGATCACCTATCTGATGCATCTCTGTAGCCCATAAATCACCTTCAAGCAAACAACCATTTTCAACTCAGCAACTCATTGCTGGCAGCCAACACTTAATACGTGTCTGTTCATCTATGTGTTGAGACTCTAAAAACAGTTTAAAATCTTCCAATCGGCCCTGGCCCAGTTTCTTTATATTATTATTAATATTATTTTTGTAGAAAATCTAAAAAAAATACCAGATACTTATCAACTCCATCAATTGAACTGCTAAACTACTCGCTAAGGTGTTCTGGGTAAATGTCTGAACTGAACATGTCTAAATTTAAAGTCCCCCTCCACTCAAAAAATGTGTTTTGCTCAGTTGGATGTTTGAGCTTCACTGTGCAGAATGATTTATGTGCAGAGTTTGACACTAGAAAGCTGTTTTGTCATATATCTGCTTAACCTCTTCCACTCCCACCCCCCTACCAAAGACCCATTTCTGGGGTGGACAGGGGATGTTTAGTGGGAGGTAACCACATAGAACATAGAAGTGGTATACATCATCTGAAAGCTGGGATCAATTTGAGATGCAGTTCAGCACTGTGTGTCAAGATTTTTTAGTAATAAATCTGTAATGAACATTGTGTTTTGGTTTAAATTTTGAAAGTTTAGAGTGTATAAGTTCTTAAAACATTATGATGGAAGTATATGATGGTCATTCCCATGCTCACTTATGTCTTATATGTTGTTACAGCAATTTTTGGGTTGATGCCATTTGTTACACAGATTTGATTCAAAATGTAACCATTTTCGACCACTCGAGAATTGATAAAAATGGTCAAAAACCCCTTCCAAAATACCACATTAATACACCAAGACCTTGAGGAACACCATAGAAAAATTCATGCTATGATTTATCAAAAACTTTTGACATTTGGAGATTTCTGTAAGAATTGCATTTTTTGGTGATTGGATGACGAGCACTTCTGTTTTGGAAATTGCTCAGAAACCCCCTTGTTGTCAATATGCCTAGGAAAGCCATATATTTTCTGAATGCCCTAGGTTTCTAGTTTGTGGTTGTGAAGTTTCATGAGGCTGTGATTATCCTAGAGGTGACAAAACATCATTTTACATAGTGAGGTCAAGTTTCAAAAATGGTCTCACTACAATGAAATGACTACTCTGGGGGCTAACATTATCACAAATGAATACAATTGGGCTCATTGAATCCATAAAAGTCTCAGCTTTCCAGTCATACCAAATTTATGCAATTCCAAGACTCTTTAGGGACCCAGTATGCAAAAATATTCAAATACACCATTTTAGAATAGGCAAAAATAACACATTTATACTGCATGCAAAAAACTGCATGGTTTTTGCCCAAAATTGCATGGTATTAGCATAAACTGGGCACGTCTGTAAAGGGGAGACTCATGGGTAACCATAGAACCTATTTTCATTCAGATATCTTGAAGTGAGAGGTCAAGGGACCCCTTTTAAAATGGCCATTCCAGTTTTTCCCTCACCAAAAATTATCCTAACTTTGGAGCATTATTTAGCCCCCTTCCCAACAAGCTAGCATGATACCAATGGATTCCTTTTGTCACCTAATTTCATATGATGCAAGTATCTATACTTATCTTAGTAACTTTAAAACTGAGCCCACTACTGCCTCTGAAAGACAGTAATGTTCCCCGCAGACACTGGCGTCCTTGGGGAGTGGAAGAGGTTAAAGTGGAATTTTTTTCTGTTAAAATTGCACCTTAAATCTGAGTTTAAGGTGCATGATTTGTGATATCACAACTAGTTTTGAAGCCAATAATGGTCCAATATGTGACTTACACAAAACTGAAGGTCATGGACCGTTTCACCACTGGCCTTTAATTGCTACCTTCACTGCCAATAGCATTGACAGTACATATGATATCAACTTGAAGAATGAACTTGCATGTGTTGTGTTCATAAAAAACATATTGGTTCTTATAATATCATACAACAACCAGGTTTGTGCCATTGTATCATGTGTAAATGGAGGACACAGACAGCATTTACTGAAGGCAGATCGCACCGCCACAAAACAATTTTACACACAGACGCACATACAAACACTTACAGAGGGTTCCCAGTGACGGAGCAGGTCAGGCTAAGCGAGTCGCCCTCTCGCAAAATGCCAGTAGGAGGAACAATTCTCACTGTAGGTGCAACTGTAGAGAGGGAGAAAAAGAGGAGGGGGAAGATAAATGTGTGTGTATGAAAGTGAAAGAGAAAGAGAAAAGCACAACAGAAAACAAAATGGATCAAAATGATCAAACTGGAGTGAGAATCAGAAAGAACAGAAAAAAAAAATCAGAAATGAGAGAGAGACAGCGAGAGAAGGAACAACAAAGAGGAACAAGGGAAAAGTGAGAAAGTGGCAGGAGGAAGGGTCTTTAACATCTGTTTCCAAGGCAACCAGCCGACAATCCCATGGTTGAGACACCTGTTATCATAAGCAGCCCACCGCTCCAGCAGCTGCTGTATTGCACTTACTTCAGTAACAGAGCAATGGGAAGCCAAATCAACACTGACAGTTGGTCATTATTGCCAGTTCTCTGGCTGGAGAAACCACCAGCATGCAGATTGACAAAACTGTTGAATATTAATCATTTTGATCTATCAACAAACATTAGTATACATGTGGCAAATTAACTGTACCTGAAGACTGACAGAGGAGTACTTGCTGAAAATGAATCACATCGCCATCAGTAAATATGTACTTATATGTGACTGTGAAATGTTTGAATATCGGAAATTATTGACATATTGTGGGATAAAAATCATATTGAACTGTAAAGAATACTGATATGAAGAGAAAACAAATGGATTAACTGAATATTGTTTGTCTTGTTGGATAGTATCACAGTAATATAGGAGGTTCATGTCAATTTAAAACTCTGTCAACATTTGTTAATAAGCTTAGAGAAAAAATAATTATATGCATTTTCAGCGATGGATTCATACTTTCATGGAACACAAATAGTATTGATGTATCAACTAATCACTGAAAATCTTCTGGATCTCCACAGATGTTTCTCTGATATCTGATATCTGTGTTTCTGAATTTAAAAAAAGGATTTGCATTGGTCTCAAAAATCAAAATAACTAAATTAATATGTATTAAATTGTAATTATACTGAATTGTAAGACAGTGACAGTTGTTCCTCCTGACATCAAAACAAAATCCAGACAAAAACAAAACCCAGAAATGTCAAAACTGCAGTAACAGGAGCATGTTTCCTAATGTTTCATAGGATTAGAAGCAAACTAAATGGATTTACATTTCATAGATATTTAATGATGAATTTCACACTTTTCCAAAAATGATGTAGATTAGGGCTGTCTGATACTTTCAACATTAATCCTACTGAACCATCTACAGATTTATGAAAATATTAAGAATTCAGTAAAAAAAAAAAAAATGTTCTTTAGACTTTAGCCAATTATGAATTTAAATCTCTTGCAGTAGTTTATTTTTTGCTTTTGCCTCCCTCGAATGGACACATATGCAGAGATTTCTGTGCATATATACTCCTGCAAATAAGACAGCAAAGATCAAACAGTCCAAGAACAGTACTGGGATCGTTGCACATGCTAATGTGACTCAGGTTTTCACAGTTGCTTAAACCACAGGCCAGCACCCAAACCTGGCTGCAGGCCTGTTTCAGCCACCTCCCTGCATGACATGATTTGTATGTATTAGGTTTTAATGAGAGCAGGTCTCATACAGGGCAGCACTGAATATCAGTCTGTTAAAATCCTGGACTGTGTATGAATGAGCTTCATTCTAAAATGAGATATCCACCATTTGAAAAATGAGGCTGCAACCCTGACAAAATGATTGCTGCCATGAAAGCAAAACACTATAATGAATAGTACTGAAGTAGTCACATAAATGACGGCAATACAGATGGAATAATTTGTGTTTTTGAAATATTTGGCCATGAACATTATGTTACTTAATTTTTTTCCCAAGATTGATAGAAAGTGCTTTGACATAAAGTAGACACATTTGGCCTGGAAAAAAGACTTACAATACACATCCAGGCGGTAGTGTCGAATCCTCTTCTGGCCGCCCAGGGCCGGGTGGAATGCCTCGCAGCTCAGCGCTGCCCCGTTGTCTTTCCTTTCTACTGGAATCCGGATGGTGCTGGACACGCTGAACGTCTTCGCGTTCTCCTGCTGGGATACCACGCCTGGAGGGGGAGAGAGAGAACAGAGGGGATGAGATGTTGGAAAGAAAGAGGACAGGTGGGGTGGCCAAGAAACCAGTTAGCAGCCAAAACATGCCCATTCTTCCTTTGTTCTGCTGAGACATCACATCTATGCCGGGTGTTGGAGTGGAACAGTGAAGAAGGAGGGAGGGAGTAGAAGAAGAGACTTTTAGAGAAGAACACAGAGGTGAATATAGGAAGCAAACAGAGTGAAAGGGGGAAGAAGTTAGTGACTGATGAATGAGCTTTCTCAAGCAGCATCAAGTACCTGTAGAGGGGAGGATGAGTGGTGGAGGACAGAATAAGAGAGAAAGATGAGAAAGCAATTTGCATCTATATTTCATGGCAATTACTAGAAGCAGAACTGTTTGTTTGCAGATGGTAAATCAACTGAATGTTTTGTGTGTGTGTGTGTGTGTGTGTGTATGTGTGAGTGAAAGAGAGAGAGAGTGAGATGGCGGGGAGAGAAGGATAAAAGAGAGAATATGCATAACCGAATTGAGATTTTAACTCAGCCAGACACAGAGAGAGAGAAGGGCGTCAAAGGAACAGGGTGAGAGAGGAAAGGCAAGAAGAGAGAGGGACTCAGAGACAGAGAGAGGGGGCAGCAAAACGGGGCATCATTGATGGGGGGAAGTGGGGTGGGGGGGGAGGAGGAGAGCTGTGGTGCAATGAGCCCAAACATGAAAGAGGACGATAAGAGTGCCAAGCCAGATGCAGAGTGGAAGAAAGATGCAAGAGGAGAGGAGGAGGAGGAGAGACAGAAGGAGGGAGGAGAAACAGCAGGGCCAAACTAACGGGACTTGACATGGTCACATACTGGGAGTTTGTGCTTGTTGAGGCAGAATACAACAATATTACTTATATCGCGCTGAGTTTTCAATTATTGCCGGCGAGCAAATGAAAGCAGGCCCGATAGAAGCGTGCGAGAGGAGGGTGAAGGGAGCAGATGAGCAGGAATAAGGGAGCAGCGGGAAGATAGTGTCTTAATTAAAGAGTGCTTTCCCATATCTGTTAGGATCTGCCTCTAACCTTTAGTGTCACAGTTCATTTAACTCAGGGCCAAAAGACAGAGGAGAGGAGAGGAGAGGAGAGGAGAGGAGAGATGAAGAGAGAAAACGAGAAGAAGTGAGGAAAGGAAACAGGATGGGAGCAGACAGTGAGAAAGGAGAAGTGACGAAACAAGAGCATTAGAGAAGGAAGCATTAGGAAAGAAGACAAGACAAAATAGAGTGCATCCCCTGTCTGTCTCTTTGCAACCAATAACCAAGCCGAGGAGGGAGTGCCACATCTTTGTTACCGGTGAAATTAAAAGAAAGAAAAAAGGAAAAGGAGATCAATTGAAAAGAAATGGAAGGAGTAAAGGGGAAGGACACAGAGGGGAGAGACAGACTAACGTGACAGGCATGTACTGACAGAGAAAAGAGAGAGACTGGATGAAAGAGACACGGGGTGTCAGACGAAAATAGAAAGTGAAAGAGACGGCGGCTGACATGTTTGAAAGGGCAAAACATTGCTCAATTCATGTCCCAAAAACTGTTGACACCAGATTATCTCACATTATTTCATCTGGTCTGTGAGTTATTTGAAGGCACAGAGTATGAATTCATGAATACCAATAAAATAATGCGCCTCAGAGTGTTTTGTACAATGTCTGTATTTATTAAAAACATTTAAAAAAGATAAATTGAATAAAAAAAATAATAATAGCCATAAGCCTGAGCGAGAGACGCTGCGCATAACTTAGTCTGCGAGAGTTTTTTGGTTCGTGCTCAGTCAACTGAAAGAGCTTTTTGAGGAATTCAAATCAAATCTCGGCATTATACGCAAATGCTGATGTAACAGTGGAGTGCAAAAGTCATTTCTTCAGGGTTAAATAGACTGAAGGCGAGGGGAGAGATAGGTCTCAGATGTTTTATTGAGTGAAGTGCCCCTTTAACTGAGGGAAGCCAAGGGAGACAGCAAGAAAGAAAGAAGGATAGATCAAGGTAACAGACTGATGGATGGCTCATAGATTCATCAGAAGCAAAGAAATGAGGGTGAGGGAGAATTTAGACGATGGTGAATTAAAAAGTAGGTCTTTGAGTGCGTGTGTGAGAGAGGTAGAGTGAGAAAAGTAGAAAATCTGGAGTGTTATGTAGCATCCGTGCTTTCATGTAATTGTGGACATGTCAGAGAATGTGCAAACAAAGCACAATGGAATTAGAAAGCATGGGGAATGAAATATAAAGAGGTAGGGGAATGTGTTAATAGCAAAAGAATTTGACAAGTGGACATACTAGAAAGACAGAAAAGCTCTAAAATATTTCTAGTAGTTGCTGTTCATGTCTGTCTTATGAATACATAGATATATAAATGTACTTCCAAGAACTTATGATTTTTCCTTGAGGGAAAGAAAACAGAAAAATGACTACTGTTCACATCTCAAAAAGTGCGTTTGATCATTTTGGAACTAGATCATCGCCTCTAAATATTGCAAACAACGCTTGGTCCAAATCAAGAAAACGGGAGGAGAGAAGAGGCTCATTCTCTCCATCCATCCATCCATCCATCCATTCATCCATCCATACCTGCTCACATCAACAAATCCATCTGCCATTCCCTCTGTCAACCCATCAATCACACATGCATTCATCCTTCCTTTATTCAGCGCTCAGTCTGTGATATTATCCACCCATTACGCTTCACCTGCCCTACATTCCCTCATTAATTTCCTCCTTTATCTCTAATAATCATCTAACCATCCATCAGTCCATCTGTCAGCCATATCCTGGTACCTGGTATCTCCCGGCCATTACGGACCCAGCGCAGGGTGGTGGCTGGCTTACTGCGCGGTGACACACAGGTGAGCTCCACCTCGCCGCCCTCCACGGCCTCCTGCTTCACCTCCACCGTGGGCGTCTCCGGGGGCACCAAAACGGAGAGTGTCGCCACCTGGTGGTGTGTGGCGTCCGTGTAGAGCTGGCAGAAGTAGCCGCCTTCATCCATGACACTGACATTGGTCAACGTGATGCGCACCAGCCGTGGCGTGAAGAGCACCATCTGGAAACGATCGTCCTTCAGAGCTGGAGGTGGGCGAGGACAATGTAGAGGGTGGAAGTAGGACAGCATGAGTTTGGGTTGTTGAAGAGGAAGAGAGTGGAGGTGGGAGAGTAAGGAGGGGAGATGGCATTATGAGAGAGGGTGGGGGGTAAGTGACAGGAAGAGTGGCAAAAACAAGGAAGGGAAAACATCATTTGTTGTCAGAGAAAACCACAGTCTGTCTGTGAAATGAGAGACTACATTTAACCCTCCTATTGTATTAGAGTCAAATTTGACCCGTTTCAAATTACATTCTCTACAATGGCCTACCTAATAATATAAAACACATTTTTCTTTTTTTTAAATGCCTATAAAAAAAAAGTTACATCGGTTGTGTTATGGGTCAAATTTGATCTGGCAGTAATTATGGGTTGTTTATGCACGGAAATACATAGTTATTAATTGTTGCCAAACCATCATGAATAACAAAAATTACAAAAAACCAAAAGTAATAGAAATGAAATCCTATAAAAAAAAGTATAATAATATTGTGTAATAATATTAAAATTATGTCCCCAAAAGTAGCCTACGACAGACACACACATATGCATGCACACACACACAGACACAGACACAGACACAGATACACATCTCCTGTCCCCCTGTTAGCAACATATAGGTTGGGGCTTTCTTACCGCACACCTGATAGAGCATGCACATTTTTAACGTGTAAGAAAATATAAACAAGTTATTTTGGGAATTATTTTGTTTATCAGATCATCTCATGGCATAGTTGCCTGTTCTGTTCATCATAAGCAATAAAATAGATAAATTGTACCTATTTTAAACTAAAAACAATTTGTACAATGTAAGTTAAATGTGGTCTAAAGTACATAAAATATCAAAGTAACTATATATATGTTATGGTTATTGATGAATAATAAGTCACTTAGCAGGTAAAACATTTTACTAGATGATAATTATTGTTTTTTTTCCAGTGCTTGTTAATGAATTCAAACACGGGTCAATTTTGACCCATGAACACTAAAGGTGTAAACCCTTTTCTAACACATTAGGAGGGTTAAAGATCCCCTCCAGACATGTTTTAAGATGTACATAAAATACTCTCCTTTGAATAATAATTTGTTTCTGATATGTAAAATCCATACATTTAAATCTACATCTTCAATCTCATTAAAAATTCCAGAATCTATAAAGATGCAAGTAATTTTCATTTCAAAAGTTTAACTGCAGGACACAAGATGTCTTCTACTTTACTATAAAGTCCATTCTCAGTGTTTGTGCACTGGAGGCTTCAAGTTTTCACATCACCCTTGGGTAAGTTGAATACTGGACCAGGATTGGTTTCCAAACTAGTTGTCATGCCACAAATCATGCTCGTAGGCCGGACCCTTAAAATTGGATTTTCAATAAGCACAGAGAAACTTTCCACTTTCAGCAGATGAATGTGAAAACAGCCTTCTAGTCTCAAACTCAGAACATACATCATTCTGCACAGTGAAGCTCAAAGAGTCAACTGTAGGAACAAGAGGAAAAACACATTTTTGAGTGGAGGGGGACTTTAACTACATTCATGCAAAAAAAGAGTAAAGGTAAAAACAAAGTGGAAACGAAAACAACAAAAATCCTTTCACTCTGGGTCAGTGTAATTGATTATTTTTTTCTTTAATGCTTCAGAGACAGACTGACACACACGTACACACACACAGACACACAGGCTCAGACTGCCAAATTGAGTGTCATATTTTAAAGAACGTTTTAACACATTTTACTGGCGGGCTTTTACTGGCTTTATTTGGAATTCGTTTTCCGATGGGAAGCACCTCAGGGGACTGATTTTTATACCTCACTCACAAACTCACTTATTCACATTCAGCAGGCTGCAGGTTCTCTTCAAGGAGCTATTTGGTCATTTCCAGATTAGCTCTACATATACAAACCTAGCGTGATAACGAGACTGATTTGCCATTTTGTTTCACTTCATTACCCACGCTGAAAGCTGTTTTCTCTTTGGAAAGGGTTGTTATTTTGCCTTCAACAATCAGTAGCGAGTGACATATCTGTCCTGCAGTTTTCATGCCAGTTTCAGTCAACATGGAAGCTGCAGTAGTGGTTAAGAGCCAGTTAACATTTTTCACTTTCATCTATAAAATATGCATAGTTAAGAGATGTCCTTTTTTAAGTGGACTTCGAACAACCTGTACACAATATCTTGTTTTTAATGGATGTAGCTAGGTAACAAACTGTGTAGGAAGATGATGTTTCCATTTTTAATACCACCTACAAAACTCTTGTTGGCTCTTGTTTATTCCAACCAGTACAAAAGCTATTATTGAGTGCAGCACCAGAACTAATTGAATAACTGAAAAAAGTCAGTGAATTGATGTGGACAGCGGTTTAGACCTGTAGATGTAGGTATGCAGATGTGGCCACAAAGGCCAAACAGTTGCAGGAATTTCTTGCACTTTTCTTGCCAACAAGAGCCGCAGGTTAGATTCAAACCGAGAGGTCTTAAGTTGTTGTTCTGAAAACTCAGATACTGCAGAGCATCATTTACTTTGCATAAATTACAGTGGAGAAATTTTACTTTGTGAGGTGAATATTTTTTGTTTGTGAATCTTTGAGGATTCAATACATTTTACCTTTTTCGCAAGCAGTAATTGGCAAGTACTGTACATCATGTAGCACAACAGAAAGGCAGAGGGCATTTTAATTGAATAGAGTAACATTTGCAGCTTTGGTATCAGTTATTCCTTAGCCTCAAGATAGTTTGCTCTGCATTAGCAAACAGTCAGTTCTATCTCCCACACTCTGCGATGAGAGAAGAGTTTTCACCGCCCTCTAATTTGTGATGTCACTCCCATGGACAGCACTGCAGAGGAAAAATTGCAAAACATGGGAGAAATAGTGGCTGTGACAGCACCCAAGACGATTTTCTGCTCTGGAATTGATAGTGCTGCTAAATCTAAAGCTTGGTTTGATATAAAAAAAAGTTCAGAGGGAGTTTGCAAAGTCAGTCTCGATGGAGCAGCTCCAGGCTGTACATTGATACAACAGATGTCTTGGTTCTCTCATTTCCAGCTTTGAGAGAGTGTTGTTCATTTTCCCAAGTACTGATTGGACTATCCTAAACTAGAATCTATTCATTCATTCTCTTTGTAACGGATTGCTTTATTCCTCTGTAAGCCCATTTCTAATTAGTGTCTGGCATTTTTATTCTTCATCTTATTAGGTTTTAAATCATTATTGTTTTACTTGCTGTGAAGCACTTGGTAACTTTCTGAAGAGTGCTATACGAATAAAACTTATTGCTCCAACCAAAAATGATTTTAGTAAAGCTATTACTTTGAGTGCTGCTGCCCTTTAAGTCAGTGAGAGACAAACTCAACATTATGACTGTACGCAGGGTAAACACTGCAGAAAATAACTAAAGATTGAACATGAAGAGTAAAAACACATCTGCCTTTTAAATGCTTAATTCTACAGCCAATCCTGAACCTCGGACCAATTAGCTGCTACAATCACTAACCCCATAACGCACAAAGGAGAGAGAAAAGAGGGGACAGTGACAGGGAGGATGAGAAGAAGTGAATATGAAACAATTTTCCTTTTGTTAGTGAAGAAAGAGTGGAATCAATGGCGAGAAAAATGCTGATAATAACAAATAACGCTAATAACAGTCTGTGGGTGACAGTGGCTCGATGTCCATAGATTCTCATAAATACCTTTGAGACTCACTTTGTATCGACTTGACTGTGAAACCTCTCCCTCGCTCTCCATCTCTATTTTATTCTGTCCCTTTCTCTTTGCTCCTCCGTGTTGGCTTTGGCTCACGGAGGGAACAGCAGACACTTCCCTGATGTAACACCCGGCCATCTCGCAGCATAATTCATCACAACACAGACACGTATAGATATTGGCTTAGTGTGTGTGGGTGCGCGTGTGTGTGTGCGTGCGTGAGAGAGAGCAGAGGAGGAAGAAAGAATGAGAAAAATAGACTAATATAGCTACATAATGCGGCAGGCGGGGAAAAATAATATAGATAGAGACAAAAAAACCACAGGAGACTGAGAGCGGCCCAGAGCGATAGTGTTAGTCCACTCTTCCTGGAAGTATACTAAACTAATCTCTCCGCCTCACCCCTAAAATTTCCCTTCCCCCGTCAGCGAGACCATTGTTAGAGAGCTATTCCCCACAGATAGGTAAATCTTTTTTTTTTCCCTCTCTGCACTAAATGGCAACTAAATGTCAGACTTGTGTTCAACTCCAAGTTCACCTTTATTGTCCTGTCTCATTTGCATGCTGAAGAGAGTTGGCAATGGGGGGCAAAAGAGAGATATGGACCACTGAGGAGAAAGGGTCCATTTGGTTAGTTCCACCACTCTATTATGGCTATCTGTCCCCACAATCTCATAAAACACAGCCCTGACTGGTTGCTCGCTTGCAAAACAGGCAGCCTAATTCCCTGCACTTACAGCAGCAGCTCTATTTGGGCAGTTAGTGTGGAATGGCTCGGCACAGAAAGGCCTCAGTTTGTTAGCCTGATATCTGGGCAGCAGATGGACAATTGGCAGAAATAGAGGAGCCCTACAGCGAGTGATGAAGCAAATGTGGAAGTAGAGGGAGCCAGAGTGAGATGTAATTTACACTCCCAGAAAATGTCCCAAGCGAGGCTTTCCGATGCTTACAGGAGCCAAATTAGTTACTGGGATCCATCTATACTTTATACCTTGCCTAACCTTTGGATCATTTCCCAGCGATCTCCCTTTTTCCATTGCAAGGCCTTTCCTTATTCTCTTTGTTCCTGTGTCTTTCTTAATTCGCCACCCTTTGTCTCATTCTGTCCCACTCTTTTCTTTAGTCTTTCTCATTTTCTCTTTTATTGTAGCTCTCACACCCCTTCTTCCTCCTTGCTCTGATTAGACTTCATCGTGCTTTCCGAAGGGTGCAAGTCCATGTCTCGCGGGAGAGCATACGGGGCGGCTCTGTTTAAATACTTAATGGGACGTACCGGTTGTGCTGATCTGATACAATTGGGGGGAGAGTTGAAAGTAAGGTTTCCCAAAGCTCCAACCTCGACTACCCAATTAGGGCCTCTCCGTGATCGAGGTGACTAACGAGTGAAGAAAAGGTGTGTAGAACAAAAGTATTTGAATACTTTGCCAGTGAACAGCGAAAGCAACTCTTCTGTCTTTAGTATATTAATCTAATCAGAAAACAATGACTGTTCCCATGGGGAGTGTGGGAGTGCTGATTGTCAAAGAAATATAATTAAAAGTGCTGGAGGTTGTAATCATTAGAAATGTGAAAATATGTTCAAGTGCAAAATCTCACAAACAAAAATATCATGCTATATGTTTGTACATACAAGTAAGTAAAAAAATACAAGAATAATGCCTTCAAGTTAGAAGAGGTTTGCATTTTTTTTCATGTGGTTAAAAGCACAAGTTCAAATATGTTTGAGCAGTTCTTAGATACTTTGAGCATGTTTCACCCTCTAATGATATGAACTAATGATATGAAACTATTGCTAGAAATGTTCTTTAACCACTTGATCATATGAAGGTTTAACTACAAGGTCAGCTACAGAAAAACCAGTTCTGGATCTGGTAGCCATTCATTTTCTTGCACAAAGACACTTAAACGACCTTACTACAGTAAAGGCCTTCTACCTTCTTACTACAACACACCACTAGCAGTGGAATTTCTTTGCTACTTTATGTAATGGAGATATGATGGATATTCACCCAGTTCGAAGGCTGCATGAAACTGACACTTGAACTTTGCAGCTGAGGGGTTCGTTATCTATCCCAAACTAAAAGCCATGGGACAAACTAATATTTTGAACTCAAATTTTGACTGTCAATTTGAGAATGCTTGAATGGTTGTGTGTTTTTTTTTGGTCCCACCTGCCATCAGATTCTCACTTCGTGTTATGCTTCTGTTGTGTTGTAGAGCGTTGCATTTTTGCACTGTTTTGTTTGGCATGGATTTTTATGTGACTGTTGACAACATTCAATGAAATAAAGAAAAAAAGCATTCCATGAGCTACTTTTGAGCTCAGTAACATTCGACTATAGCAGCTTGAGTAAAGTTAGTGTATCAAACAGTCTTTGAGCATCTGAGTCAATCTGAGAACATTTTTCAATTCAATTCAATTTTATTTATATAGATCCAAATCATAACAAAAGTTATCTCTAGGCACTTTTCACATAGAGCAGGTCAAGACCATATTCTTTAATTTAGACCCAACATTCCCCCATGAGCCGAATTAACACTTGTCACACACAGTCAGTTGATTTTGATTTGATATTCAAGCCTTTTAAGTCCAAAACTTGGTCTATTATAAATGTACCCCTTATTTACAGGGTGGTTATTCAGTGCCTCTTTTTCCTCTTTTTAGGGGCTCCATTCATAAATCTTGCACTTCCAACTACTGCTATAACTTGCAGTTGCTACTGGTTTGACATAAATTAATCAAGGCATTCATTACGTTATAAGGTTGATGGTGTCTTGTATGTTTGAACCATGAATATATTCAAATTCTCACGCTTTCCCTGATTTAAATCTAAACAGTTACAAACCACAGTTTTAACCCTAGCCTTAAGCCCAAGATAATGTCTTAAGAAGTTCATCACATACATGACATTGGGTATGAATAACTAAAACAATGTTAAAACTTTACTCCAATTAAGCTGCCCCACACAAAGACAATGTTTAACATCCTTGATCATTGTTTTTCTGCTCAGAGGTTTCCTAGCAGCACCAGCAGAAAATCTGGCTATGGTGGCAACTTTTGCCCTTAATTAGTTAAGAAAAAACATGTAATGTTTGCCTTCTCTGAGGCCCTAAATAAAATCTGCCTGTATTATAATATTGGTTACAATAATAATTTGCCATAAAACCACCTTTAAAAAAACATGTGATTGCCAAGGCCATGTTCTAATGAGGAGATGTAATAAGCTGTGATCTCATCACTGGGGTTAACAGTGGATTATGCAGAGAGCTTTGAACTATGCTTTTAAAACAGTTAAAGCAGTCACACTGTTAGGGCAGAGAGTAAAACCATCTCCTAAATTAACTCTGCGGTTATCTGACTTTTTAATGTGGAATCGCTTCAAAGACAAAGTGAGGACACTTGCAATAAGAAAAATGTAAAGTGTGAGTGTTAGTGAGTCATTGCTAATGTGTTTAAAAGGCTGGCTTCAAATGTCACTGAGGGCAAGTGAATAGACACTGATAGATTAGGTTCTTTTGCAGGGAAAAACGTGCATGCAGATACACACCTCGTGTGCCATTAAAGAAGAGGGTCTGCCGGCGGGGATTCTGGATGACCACAATTGATCCATCGTAATTCTGCAGGCGGCAGGAGATCTGGGCCGTACCTCCCTCCAAGACTGTCACATTCTCTGCCTGTACTGCCTGACAACGGGCTGGGGAAGAGAAAGATGGACATAAGAAAGTGAGACAGAGGGTGGATGGTGGAGAGGAAAAAAAAGAAGTAAATAAGAGGAGACGGACAAATGGGGGGAACAAATGCGGTGAAAAAGAGATGTTCAATTTGCTCACTTGAGATAGAACCTTTAAAAATAAGGCACTCAAAGCATCCTTCATTTACTCGCTATTCATCATATGGACACAATAAGAGAGAGATGGAGAGAGAGAGGAAGGGAACGGAGGAGACAGAGTGATAGAGATAAAAAGATTGAGAGCTAGAGAAAAGACACCAAAGGACTCAACAAGTAAAAGAGGGTCCCTAGGAACAATGTTATGATTATAATAGGAATGATTATAATTACTGCCATTCATCTTTTTACGTGCACAAACACACACATACAAATAGTCCTGTTGCCTCTGGCTACTCTAACAGAATGCATCAACACACATATTTGAATACATAATGCCTTATTAAAGCTCTAAGTGCCTTTCGGTCTTGAATTTAGATACACACACACACACACACACACACACATGAATGGACACACATTAACACAAACATGGCCACACATTCTGTATACCAATACACACACAGATTAAAGGCTGGACTTTGGCCACCTTGTGCATATAATAATAGTTTGAACAGCAATCTTATTGTGTAAAAACGCTGGCCAAAGTGCAGAGCTGTGGTGGCAGCCGCGAATACACTTCACATATTCTTAATGCCATTTCTCATTCAGAGGCTAGCTAAACCAATTGATAACATTCTATTATCCCAACGTAATGCTTTTTATTACAGGTATTTGGAAAGTACAGGCGGATCATGTGCCAACTTTGGCTGTTGCAAACGAATATGCACATACACACGCACCTGTATGAACATCCACGTGTGTACAAGTGCTCAAACATGTGCACACTCGCGAATGAGAACAAATACATACACAGATATGTGTTTGCATGCAGAGTGACACCCACACTCACAGAAACTTTTGCACATAATCTTTCAAACAAACTTGTCTGGCCTCTAAACTCAATATTTTTAGACAAGGGGGCTGAGAAACAGCAGGGAGCCTCTTTGATGTTGCTGACAGCCCAAGAGTCAGTAATGAGGAGGTTGATTATGCTTTGATTGGAGCGCCCTCCGTGTTTGTGGGTCAGGCTGTTGACACGGCTCGGCTGAGTCACACCTCCCACTGAGCACAATGGACACCGAGCTCCGCCGTTTGAATTCAAATGATTTGCAGAGCAATTAGTCATATGGCTCCAGCTAGTAGTGGAATGTGATTGCCTTGAAGAGAGTACCAGCTTGCTGGGCTCCCCAAACTAGTATTTACCAATTTGCATCTCCATTTGCATTCCCTCTCTCCCTGGCAAAGTATTGGCCGTGGGGAAGATTTAGAGAAAGAAGGACATCAGTATTGAAGCATGATGATGAAGGAGGCAATAAGGACTGCCGATAAAGACGGCAGGACTATATATATTTAACTGCTGGGTCTAGCAGTCTTTGTGAGCTCTAAAACACCTTCAGAAGGCAGGAAATGTTGTGAGAAAAACAGATGGTGGCTGCCATAGCTGGAGTTGCTGACTTGACAGCTTTGGGCCAAAATAAATGTCTATATCTGCAACCGAGTTTGTCCTTTCTGTGTGTGTGTTTGTACGACATGTACAATAGTTTGGCATGTGTGTGGGGTACGCATTTGCAGGGGTTGGCATATTGCAATTAAGCTACTTTGACATCATCTGATCCCTCCAACTTCATCCAAATTTAATTCTCCCCTCGATTTTAATCTCTTTTAATGAAATACTCAAAGTCTACATATTCATCACATCAGGGGAAACAGAGAGACACAATGGATATTGAACTGAAGACAGAAATAAACCAAGAGGGGATAAAGACAAAGGGGACTCTAATACTCTATGGAAAAGAGAAAAAAATCTTGACAATTACCACTAATTGTAGTCATTATTGCTCCCATTCTCTGCATCAATATTGTGATTCATATCGGGGGCCATCAGGCCCTGCCACCGCCATCCCAATTATTTTTCTAATGGCTGTTATTACTCATCACCGTGGCAACCAGGCTAGGCCACCATTGTTTTAAACAGTGTTAATTGTAATATTGCTGCTGTGCATCATGACAAAGTCTGTGTCTGATTAGTGACCCATCAGAGCCAACAGAGAAAGAGGTCTTCAAGTGGGAGAGCGACTCCAGACAAAGGAAGCAGCCAAAAGTTTACTTGTGGGAGGAGGCCAGAAAAACTAATTAGCTGTCCATTTGTACACCCACTTCTCCTGACAGCTGTCACCCCTTCAAAGGAAAATTAGCTGCAGCGGCGTAGCAGTAAAGAGCAAAGAAAAGCGACAAAGAAAAATAAAAAATCGTTAGCCGCCATTGCGAGCGTGACGGCTGGCATCCGCTGTCGCCTGCTGAGAGATGCCACCCAGAAACACCTGCTGGCTGCTGGTGGATGATCAGTCTGGGTGAAGAGAACAGAGGGATGGAGAGACGGTGGGGGAGTGAGGGCTCTAACCAGGAAATGATAGCAGGGAGTTAGGAAGTGATGGTTTGGGTATAATAATGCAGCTGGCGGGGGCTGGACGAAAATATACGGAAGATGACGCATATTCTTCCACTCCCGCTCATAACACAGCTGGGTATAGCACTTTAGTTTGACTGTAGGTTTTATTGGCTGCCATTCACATCAAGGCCATGAGCCTGTGCCTCCGATCACCACTATAGTTCAGTAGAGAGAGGGAATGAGAAGGAGAGGGAGGGAATCAACCTCTGTGACAGAGGTATTAATCTGGCCCCCATTAAAATCTATGCCCATAATAAAATACTCCACAAGCATTGAATCATATTAAGAGAGAATGCTGAGAGCAATCGATACCATGGTAGTGCACTGACGGCTATGATCAACGGATAAATAAAACAAGAGGGGGAACAAAAACAATCACTTCTCTCTCCAACCAAGCGGGGGCAGTATTTCATAGCGGTGAATTGGTGCCTCTCATCATTTGAAATGCCTCTACCCCCACTGCCATGGCCCCGGAAAAAAAAGGAGCCTTTATTTACTACGGCAATAGAGATCTGAGAGGGGCCATCATTTCAAAATACATAAACAAATAAATAAATAATGGCCGTGCAAATTCATAAGACAAGGCTGTTTAGGGGCCCATCCTAATGGTCCTGCAATGGGGTTGAGTTATATGCCGAGGAAGGCAGAGGAAAGAGGGACAGAGGGATGGGAGGTGTGGAGAGTTATGTAAAAGAGGGAGATTTGGGAGGCAGCCAGGTGGACTGCTGGCTCAACCTTGGTCACGGTAAATTCTAGAAGCTGCCTCACAGGTGCAGGGTTAGCTGACTGAATTACCGCCTTGCTGCGTCGCTCTCCCTCTCCGGTTCGCTCGCTCCCCGTTTCTCTCTATACATATCTCCGAGAGTGAAGGAGAGTGAGGGGAAAGATAGAACAAAAAGACAAGCCGCACAAGAGATGAGCTGTCTCAATTTGCCCCAAACAAGCCCCCATGTATCCTTGAAGCAGTGCAGTCACTGTCTCCCTATTCATTATCTCTCATTATCTTTCAATTGGAAGTGGGCCAAGAGCTTGTGTTTTCTTTGCATGCAGGCCACGGATTTACAAGGGAATCAATGATGGAGACTACAATGCACAACCCCTTATGTTATTACAGCTTTAATTAAAACAATAACAGCGGCTCATAGTTTCCACTCTTATGGGGTCGTCTGTTGGCAACTTCTCCATCTCTTCCCATCTGGATGTACATTTTTCCCGTTATCCCCGGAGTCTGCGAGGTGAGCCAGTTTCGACAGTATGCAAATGAATTCTGCAATGTTTATGTGTGTGAGTGTGTACTGTATGTGTGTATAAACACTTGCTCCAGGTTAATCACAGAGTTTTGTGGTGTACCGACTCCATGAAATAGCTGACTTTGAGGTTCTTCTGTTCCATACCTCCCTCTGCAGACCCACATCTCGCCCCCAATCCCTCTTCCCCCCTTTTTCTTCCCTGTCTAAAATTATCACTCCATCTCTCTCAGGGAGCCAGAACTCTGCCAATCAAATCCAGTGCAAAGAAGAAAAAAAAAAAAGCTCCCTCTATAAATAATACATAATCCTTTACAAATCTCGCTCTCGTCTCTCTCATTACCTTCTTTCTTCCGCTTTCTCCTGTGCTCCTTTTCTTTCCTCTCCTTTGCTCAGCCTTTCTTCTGATTTTTTGAGCTCACTCCCCCACCCCTCCCTCCCCTCCCTCCCTCGCTTCCACTTGGTCCACAACTCATATTTCTCTCTTCCTGCTGCCTTCATGTCTAATCTTATTCTCACCATCTCCCTCTTTCTCTTTTTATTTAAACCCTCAGTCTCTCCATCCCTCTCCTCCCCACCTTCTGCCTGATCTAATCCTTGAGTCCTCCTCCCTTCACCAGTACTTTCTCCTTTCTTCTCATCCTCTTCCTCCTTCTCTTCTCCCTTATCTTTTAGTCCATCGCTCATCATGCATCTTCCTCGTCAGCGCTGTCCCAAACATCTCCTCTCCTCTCTCTTTCTCCCCTGAGCCTCAGGAGAATCTTTCTTTCTCTCTCCCCTGTTAGAGGCTGTCTCACTCCTGTCCCTTCTTCTCTTTCCTTTCTTCATTTTCCGCCCCCCCCCCCCGCAATAGTATCCTTCCAAGCTGCAATGTGCTTTCATTCCCCCTTGCAATCTCTCTCATTCTTTCTCTTTTTGTGACTCAGTGGGAATCTTTTCCTGCCTCTCTGCTGGTTCTATCTCCACACTCTCCTTCGCTAAATGTGATTTGTTCTGCAGCTCAAGTCTGCAGCATAATCACGCTGTTTTTATAGTGTGCCGGGAGAGCGGAAGAGAGCAGGAGCAGGGGGAAGACAGAAAAAAAAAAAGTCAGAGGAGTAAATGGGACAAGAGGACAAAACAAATGAGTGGAGAGGGAGACCGAATGTCTCAGTTTTTCCTCCCTCTTTCATCTTCTCCTCTACTTTTGACTGTTTTAATCGTCTGTCGTATAACTCAGCCCGCTCTCCACTTTCTATCCCTCTCTTTTTTCTCTCCGTCTCTCTTAATCTTTCTCTCTTTGGCAGGAACTTCAGACTTCCTCTCATCCGACTCTATTTCCATCACCCACTGGTGTACTGCTAATCAGCAAAATCAGCATAAAATTGTTTCTTTTCACTCTTGACCTCTCATTAGAATCATTTACTTTCATTTATTTATATATTTCTCATCCTGTTTTTAACACTCTGACTTTGCTCCCTAGTCACGCTGCCCTCATCCTCCGCATTGAAATCTGTTGTCTTCTCTCTTTCCCTCCTCTCACCTACACCTTGCTTTTCCTTTACCTCCTCCCCTAATCTCCCCCCGCTCCTGCATCTCTCATTTTGACCTTCGTATCTTTATGTCTCTCCAGCCCTTTGGCGTATTTCAATCACTCCGTCCCTCTTTTACCCCATCCTCTCTTCTTCTCTCTCCCGCTGCATTGCATCTCCCTGAGCACTCTCCTCTCCTCTTGTCCACCCATCCCATTATTCTTTCTGCTCTCTTGTTCACCTCTTCTTACCCTTCACAAACCACCATCTTCTCCTCTCTCCTCTTGTCTCTTTCCCTTTTCCTCTCCTTCCTCCCATTCTCTGTCATCTAAATCCGGTTAGCTCTATCTACTGTGCAGAGTTTTATGGCCCAGGTCTGTCACAGCCCCAACAACCCTGCAACAATGGCCACCACGCACACCCCAACAGCGGCTTAAAGGAAATTTACAGGGCTATTACGCGACGGCTACCACACTGGAGATTCACCACAGCCAAAAGCAGTGGTCTTAACACCCCTTCAAAATCCACCACATGGCTGGATTCCCTTTGGTGTGTATTTGTTGTGCACTGTTTGTGTGATGCGGTTGAGTGTGTATGCGGCGTGTGCATGCATTTAGAGGCAAGTGTGCGTGCGCCAGAGTATATGTGTGTGTGCACGTTCAAGGCTTGACACAAAACTGCCCTCCTGGCATGAATTACATAACTATGCTGACTGCCAAGACACAAACTCATTCTTTCTCTGTGTCCCTTACTCCCCTATGTCACCCCTACCCAGCATCCTCCACAACATCCCACAGAAGACAATGTCCTTCTGTTCATCTAATATGCAAAAAAAAAAAAAACCCCAAAAAAAACAACCCAGCACTGAATTGAAATTTTGCCTGGCACGGAAGAGAATGTACGGTGCGCAGCGGCAACGTGCTTGTTTACCAATGAGAAGCGAGGAAAGAACATCTCCCTGTATTAAGTGCATAATAATAATGGCAGGAGGTATTAATAGCACCTAGCAACACTGCCACTGATCTCACTCCACTTCATGTACTGTTTTTTTCTCACCGTCTCTGCCTGGTGTTCAGTCAATCTTGCGACTCTTGGTTTCAAAACTCGACCTCATGCAGCTCTTTTTCAGGCCTTGTCTCTTGTTTTTATCTTTGTACCCCTCCCCTCCATCTTTGTCTTTCTTGCACACACACAGACAGCGTTGTTCTCCATCTCTGTCTCGCTATTTCTCTTTTTGCCTCTGCTGCTCCCTCCCTCCTTCACATACAAGCGTCTATCTCGCCAGGTCCTTCTTTCCTTGTGTCGGTCTGTCTCTCAATATATACTGGTCTCTTGTACTGCACCCCCCCCTCTTTCTATTCGACAACCTCTCCATTTGGCTCTCTATATCTCTCCTACTCTGGGGTCTAACTTTCTTTTATTAGGTTCTTCAGAGGAAAGCTGAGAAAAAGGCTTGAGCTACTTTTATATCTCTCATTCTTTCTATTTTCATTCGTAACTGTTTCCCTTAAAGTCCTTTGGTCCATTCATCCCCTCTCTTTTTCTGCCCTGTCTCTCATTCCCTGGTCCTTTCACCCCCTTTGGGTATACGCTCATGTCTTCATATTCTCTCTATTCTTAATCTTAATTACCGATTCTAACTTAATTACCAGCATTTTGAACAATTCATCCGAAGCTCTCATTTCATGATTCCATTGCACGCTATTCCTCCCGTAGTCATGTGCTCGGCAATGCACCGGATCTCATTCTGTATCAATTTTCACCAATTAGTATCATATTCTTTTTAACGGAGCAATCAGATTACAACATTTTGGGGTGTATCCTGAGGGAGTTTAACCTAAAAAAAAGGGAGCTTGTGCTTACATTATATTTCTACATATTGGCAATAATATAACATTAGTGTGTGAACATTATGTACTTGTTTCCCTGACTTATGTGGTGCATAATGACACCTGAGTTTCCCTCGAGAATCAATACTGCACGTCTCATTTAATCTGGATGTGTGTGTATGTACATGTGAGTGTTCATGCGAGCATGACTTACGAGTGATGCAGAGCAGGACCAGGACCAAGCTGCGCAGGGCCAGAGAGAAGGGGGCAGGGAGGAGGCGGCAGAGGACAGAGCTCCGGACAGGCCTCATTGTGTATTGAGAAGCTGTGTGTGTATGTGTGAATGTGTGTTTGTGTGGATGTGCACGTTTGATCAATGGCTCCTCTGTGACCCTGCCTGCACTGCTACAGACAAACTATTCCACACACACATATATACACACACACACACACACACACTCTGATTTGTTCTCAACTGCAATACTGCAGACACGTGCACACACTAACTGCCCAGCTCTACTTCAGTGCAATCAGACAGAAGATGCTGTCTGAGGACAATACTTAAAGAAAGGAATCGAATGTGCTACGTTGCATCACAACACATGCAAAGAAAAACTGTTTTAGCTGGAAAGTCACATAAAGCTGAATTGTAGCCAGAGCTTGCATGCAATACACAAGTTTGGTCAGAGCTCAGGGTGCTAACAGAGCAAGCAATTTAGACACTGTATCACAATGCACGCACAGATGAACTTGCAGCAATAACACTGTTGAATTTAGCACCTTGTGGTACTTAGAAAGAACTTATGACATGTGTTGTCTGAAAATCCTCACAGTGCAGAAGTGTTGCTGCTACAAAACAGTACAGAAGCTCAGTCCCATCTAAGCAAAACAACAAACACTGCTAGGCTTTTTCTACCGCACAGCGCTTTGAGCCTCCTGAGACCAAAGCCCAAGACTCTCAGATCAATAAACTAGAAAAACCAATACCAAAAGTGACCAAAGCAGACCTGCAATACTATGTTTACCAGAAAAGGTATGCAGCATTGGCAGCAATGCAGTTTTAACCAAACGAGGGACAACTTAATTAGTTAGTCACTGTCTGTACACCACAGAGTCAAACTCTGAGCTAAGCTAGTTCGAGCACCATGTGCCCTAACAATCAGCCACACAATTAACCACAATAACAAATAAACTGCTTGCCTCCTATAGGTCAAACCACACTGCTCCAAGGGACAAAAAGAAAGCATCAGTAATCTATACTTTAGTCAGATACAGGCTGAGAAAATGTCTTCCAAAGCAAGTCAAGTTTATATCAACTGATGTTGACTGAAGGCTAACTTATAAAATAAAGCTACCTACATCGCTGTGCCCTCAAGGACAGAGAAATCCGGGGCAACAATGTTCATTCTCGAACAAATTGTATTTTAATGAATCAAAAAGGGTTTTCAGCACTTCTCACCCAACAAATCAGCAGGCAGAAGTCAATGTTCCTTTGAGCTATAACTCGAACCGGCCAGGTCTCTGGAGAGATGTATACACTTTCTCACTGCAACTCATCTAGAGATGGCTATGGTTAAATAAAATCCATTGAGCTTGAGTGCAGCTCTATAAAGACAGAGAGTGGAAGTGCTTGCCTCGTGTAGAATTACCAACTTGTTAGGGGTCGAGCAAACTGCAGATATTAAACTTTTTGGTCCGTTTTTTTACCCCGGAGACTTGCACATTATTCTCACAAGGTATCTACTATTATTCGCTTGAATGCTAGAACTCTTTCGATATGCTATCATGTATACACTGTAGCTCAAATGGACAGTGATTTTACATGGTAATTTCGGACTCCTCAGAATAATCACAGGCTATCAGACAGTATAACAGTGCAGCACTGACCTGACTAACACTTCCCTTCCAACATGCTCCATTGGGTACAGTCAGCGCTTGGGTGCACTCTAGATACACACTCACTCATACACACTGATCTGAAAGCCTGCTGTGTTTTAGGTCCGGATGGCGTTCCGCTGATTGTCAGCACCTAATGCACCGCAGGTCCCTGAGAGTATGTAGCTTTTGTGTGTTTGTATGTGTAAGTACGCGTGTTTAATATGTGTGTGTTCGAAGCATAGAGACAAAGCGTGACGAGCCGCACCGCACACCTCACCGAGCACGACTATCTGATGGAATAAAGTGCGAGTGTCATCCTTAGATTACCACACACTGCCCAGCTCTCTCTCTCTCTCTCTCTCTTTTTCTCTCTGTGCCACTGCAAACACAATGAGCTCTAACGGTGATGGCCCTGACCCTCCTGGCAAAGCCGAAAGCGGATCATAGCCAATCTTCCCTACAGCGCTGACTTCACTGGTCAACTGGCAGACGCTGAGAAAATTACTCTGTGTTGGTATACACCAGCAGCTCAGGTCTGGCAGGTCTGGGTCCTTGCAGGAGACGGACGGAAACAAAATCTATTCACTTGTTCAAATTGATCTCCTCAAATTGTGTTTGGTTTATCCGTTCTGCCCTCTTACTCTCTCCTCTTCCTTCAATCCTCCAGTCAATCCGCAGCAGCTAGTTAGTTCCCACAAGTTTTTTCCTCCATCGCTTCACTTCTTTCCTGTTGATCTATGAACAAAGTTATAATCCCAATTTGGTATCGTTGTTGATCACGTCCGACCCTCTATCCGTTTTCTGTCTTCCACTTGTTTATATAACCCTGGCCTCCCTCCCCTTGCTCTTGCTAGAATGTGTGTGTGTCAGTGTGGGATCAGTGTCTGCATATTTTGAATACTATTTTGTGAAGGTTATAGGGATGTTTGTGTGGATGGAAGCAGTGACAATGGTCGTCTTTCAGGTCAACAAACAGTAGCGGCGTGTGTGTCTGAATGTGCTTGACTGTCCAGTGTTGACTGAAGCAGGGTGTACATTTGGCTGTCTGTTTGGCCCTTTCACTATCTACTACCCATTAATTTACCCATGCAGGCACACACAGAAGCATCATAGTGCCTCTTTATGTTAAATGGCCGTTTTTATGGCTGCAGGGATGTGTTCGGCTGTCTGCTGACAAGAACTGCGTACGTGTTTGTGCAAGGCATTTGTAATTTGAAGCGGATGTGGATAAAGCAGAAATGAACATGACTATGGCTGTGTTATGAGTTATGCTGATGTGAAGCTGGCTCAATAAAAGGTATCTGCTCCATATTTTTATACTGATGAAACAAATCATCGCCAACAGCTAGTCCAACCTGTCAGTATATTCTGCATCAACACATCATGCATAATGCAATTCCTGTGTTCAAGCTCATTGCCACATGTACTATCATTACTGCTATTGGCAATAAAACTGGCAATACAAAGCCAACGGTGAAAGCTAACTACTCTAGACTTGGAGTCTATGACTTTCATTGTCCTGTAAAATGCAAAAGGCAACACAGTTTTGATGTCGTAATAGCACTTGTACTTGTTCTTAATCAAGTGATCATAAAATATCAGTTCTAATCTGCCACAAGCTCTATTTACAAACATCTTTATGCATTCAATTTGAAACGTGCTGTTCCCCATTATCAAGTCAAATAAAGTCGAATTTCTTTATCAAGTGCTTTTAACATAGTAGGGTCATCATAAAGTGCTTTACGCAGCAACAAAGGACATAATTACAGACAAAAAGAACACATTACAAATCATTGCACGACTGGTGAGTGTGTGCATGTTTGTGTGTGTGTCTGCAAAGGCCCTGTGTGGGCAACCCCCTGATGGGTGTATTTGTTTTTGTCGCAGTATGCGCAGAAGGAAGGGAGGTAATGGCAAATTGTGTCCCCTATCCCCCTTCCCATTTTTTCTCCTCCTCTCTCTCTCTCATCCAAATCTAATTTTTAATGGGCTTCATTGGTGCCACCGTGGAATAAGTGTTGCCAAAGCACTTAAGGGGCTTAAGTCAGCAGCGTGCTGAAAATATTAAGCACTCAAACAGCCTTACAAGGATCCCTGCCTGCTTAAGTATGCCGAGGAGGTCGTGCCAGCATTTAATACCAATGGTATTAAAGCGCTCCGACAAGGGAGAGGAACAGAAATATAGATATATACAGTATGTACCACAACTGGGAATAGATGGAGAGATGGAGGCTGGCGGGAAGAATGAAAAGAGGTGGGTAGAGGTGGGTGGGGGCGGATGGGTGGGTGGGCGGGGGGACATGTTTGGGAGACAAGTAAGAGTCAAAGGGATGGAGGGACAAAAGAGAGTGGCAAGATTGGTGGTGAGGTGAGGAAAAGAGTGGGAAACTAAAGAATGTAGGAGAAGACAAAGGAGAAAAAAGGGTGAAAAGAATTGGTGAGACAGGAGAGGAAAGGAAATGAAAAAAAAAAATCACTGTAGAGGAGGAGAGATGTGAGGGAATCGGGCCAAGGTGTGGGAGGTAAGGGTTGATGGGATAGCTGTGAACCAGCAGCAGAGGGCTAATGCAGAGATTCTATCGGGAGGCTTATCCAAGATTAAATTTCTCTTTGTCCTTAAGGCGCTTCTTGGGTAAGCGGAAGTGTCGAATTTATTTCTTATGTCTCCCTCGAGGTTGTGCAGGCGAGTGGGCTGGGAGCATGCATGTGTGTGTTTGTCTGTGTGTGTAAGCGTGCGATGGAGGGGGGGGGGTTACATGTATATGCATCTGAGTAGGCGTGAATTTTGAGGGTTTATTAGCTGGCAAAGTGTGAAGGAGGGCATGTGTTCCTGAAAGGTAAAGATAAATCAAATGAGCATCTCCCCAAGGGTGTTTGAGCATAAGTGAACATCCAAGTATTAGTGCGGTTACATTGATGTGAACTCATACATACAGATATTCATGAATACAGATTGTGTATATTAAATGAAATTCAAATCGCATCTTCTTGTCCTTTTTAAAAATGTTTTATAAAGTTTGTTTTATGGAGCTGCCACAAAGTCCCAGAACACTAGAAAGTTTAATCGCTCATAGGAAAGTATTATCTGTACTGTCCTGATTGAGTAATCTCCTCTGGGACTCTCTCCAGTGTAAACAAAATACACAATACTATTTACAACAACTGTACCGGGCTTGATTCCTTATACATTATCTTTCTCTTTTACAAAGAGAAAATCATAAATACCAAATTATAAGCTATTTTTCTTATAACAAACAACAATTTCGACCCAATTCTGTGTACATTCGCATCAGGGTTGGCATGATCACCTCCCTGGGCCTCTGCTCTCCTTTCTCTAGTCTTTCTGATGTCTTGTTTGTCTGGCTGACTTGGTGTTAATAGCTAGCCTAGAGCCATGCACTAGCTAATCCAACTGGGTTTGCTGTGAACTCTCTAATTAGAAAAGTCACAGCTCCTCGATCTATGGACACTATCAGTGACTGCAGTTTCTGGAGGCGCGGCGCAGGCTACTTCCTGCTCACCTCACGCTCCTGGACACAGGAATCAATACGGCCCGATCATTTGGGTATATTTCGAGTGACGCTGCCTGTCTTTCCTCACACAACTTGGGATTACAAAGTTTTGATTTTCTTTATTTTTCACAGTCTGTTGACAGTGGAGCCTGGCAAATAAATAAAAGTCAATATGGCTCACATCAGGACAGGCTAACAAGAATACACAACAAATATTAGGATTTGAATCACTGGCTGTCTGAAATTGCACGGTTTGGACGGTGTTGCTTGAGCACAGGGTGTGTTAATTTATATCTTACTCCAATTTTTGCCTCACCTTCCTCTGTGTCTCTATAGTAAACCTGGAGATTAAACTGACTTTCTGGCAGACAGCAGAGTGGAAGGGAAGACATAAAGGCGCTGTGGTAGCCATTGTAGACATCCTATTATTAGTCTCATCCAATTATGCATTTACCATGGATCAATCGTGCATTAAGGGGGACAATTTTAGCGTATTCTTTTCAAGCCAGGCAAAGAACTGAGCATGCATTTTAGAACAAAACACTTTCCAGTGACAAACTGCCAAGTATCGAAGATAGAGAATTCTACTGATAACTAGTTGAAGAGGCCAGTTGAAGTATTCTACTTCAGTAGAAATGCTACCCTTTTGTTTAATTCACTTGGATAGAGCAGTTATTTAACATAGGACTCAGAACCTTTCTATCAGTCACATTCTTTCATCCACAAATCTACCAGAATTTCTTTCTGCTTTGGTGCCGTACATGAATGTGGGCCAGATCTATAATTCATCTCAACAATAAATTCAATGGAATATTCCTCTCCAATGCCAGTGCAGACAAAAGCTTCAAGGCTCTCAGGTCAAAAAAATTAAAAAGAAACTCCTACAACTTGCTCAAATTGACACAAAAGAGCTTTTTGCTTTCTTTCATTGATTTAACAAGGAAACGTTTCAATTGAACTTACTTTAACTTACAAACTCTTCACCGTTATCATGTTTCTTTCGGTTTCACAAACTCTCTACCTCAGTTTCTGGCAACTAAAGAATGATTGCTGCTGTTATGTTAAAGTTTAGGCAGCTCAAAGCACATGGTTAAAGTCAGAGAACAATTGTGGTCTCGGTTAAACACACACACACACACACACACACACACACAAAAATCAATGGCGAATTAAAGCAAGAGATGGGATGTATTGACTTTTTCCAATATTTAATCAAAACATAATCATTCCCATATCTTAATTTATTGTTTTAGTCACCTAATCCTATCAATACAACAACCAAACAGGACACAAAATGATCTCTGATGTTGAAGTCCTGTGCTCTGTGCACCCAAGTACTGAGGCTCACCTCCTCCATGTGAATTCTGTGCTATATGAAAAAAGTCACATTTCTTGGTCTGGAAAAACACCTGCCAGTCAATGTAATCCAGGCAGCAATTATTTTTCCTACAAAACATATTCGATAAGAAAATTTAGTACATAAACATATTTCGTTGGAGACAGGGTTGTGTTGTGTATGACTGAGGAGGCCTGGAACACACCAATAATTATAGATATACTATATATTGTATAGCAGTGCCCTTCTCTGGGATTATGATATCACATGTGTGTCATATGTGAACAATCTTTATTGGACATTTTATGGATAGTAACTGGAAAAACAAGTCATGTGTGAAAAGGGCTTCAGAAGAGGCGGGAGTCCTTACTAGTGTGAATAACATCTGTAACAATCGAGAAAGATACAGCGGCAGTCAAAGAAGCTGCAGGTTTTCTCATTTGCTCAGATAAAGAGAACTGCAGGATACAAGGTGTAAAGATTTTTAACACAGACACTTAAATGTGCTCCTTGGCCCTTGCTGTTTTCATACATGCATTAATAGAAAGATGCACACTTAAAGAGTAAGGAGGCATTACAGGCATATTTTATGCACAACCATGCTAGCCCCCCCATTGGGTGAAACTGAACGCTAAGCTCTGTCATCCCTTATTCAGTAAGATAAATGCAAACAGTGTTACCTGCCAAGTTGGGAACGTACCGATGGAGCTTCCTAACGAGTGTTTCTGCGTGCGCTGTGAGCCACATGCTACACAGCTACCTGCTGGGAGTTACACTCATTATCCATGTGGCATCATACCTCCCGGTGACAGGCTACAACTCTCTGCTCTCTGTCTTCTCTACTGCGGTGCATGTGTCAATCTCTCTCCTTTGTGTTCTTGGTGCATGTGCTAACATTTGCCTGTTACGGAGTGTGTGGAGTTCTCCTTTGTTCCCTGATGTGTGTACTTGTGACAGAGAGTGTGTCACTGTGCCCATATCTGCGTGCACCAGTTTGTTATCTTTCTTTTTACTTTCCATGTATATGCGTGTGATGTGTTATTAATGTGCATATCAACCTGTCAAGGCCGCAGCTTATGATGTTTCATTTTTTTGTGCGCTCTGCAGGGTTATATGTGTGTATTTGGGTGTGCCATGGCATAGTGTGGGTGATTAGAATTGAGCAGCTATGTGCCACTTTGCTGTGGGGTACTCTGCCAACCGCCTTGCCCCCATTCCGCCAATTCACAAATGCCTAACAAAGGGATAATTTCTTCCTCGCATGATATAATCTTTCCTTTCACCCAGTGCCTCAATGGAACCCTTTATGGCTTTTTATCACATCTCTCTTTCCCTCCCTCGCTCCATCTCTTTCTGTCTTTCTCACTCTGTCTGTTGCTTTTCCCCTCCCCTCCCTGCTCGTCTGTCTCTCTCTCCCTGCTCGCCCTCTCTGCCTCTGTTTCTTTTTTCCGATCCTTTTCTTGCTCTACTCCTCTCTCACTTTGACCTTACAGAGGATCTTTGCACTTAAGTCACTCTTGTTACTCTTTCTCTCTTTTTCCTCTCTCTCTCACTCTCTCTCTCTCTCTCTCGCTCTCTCTCTGGAGGAAAATCACACACTCATCAGTTTGCCGGCTCTGTTCCTGACGAGCGGGCTCGCAAGGAGAATATTAACGAAGCTCCTCAGCCAATTAACACCTAAAGCACATAACAACCTTTTATGCCAGCAGACACCCTCGCATGCACGTGCGTGCACTTGCCCACACGCGTATATGGGCTGCACATGCATAGACACACTAGGGCACACAAACACATGCAGGAAATAAACACACTCACTGCTGCACACAAAGATTTAGGCTGAACAAACCCACTCGTATTAGCAAAGAGGTGCACATAAACAGAAGCACACACACACACACACACACGCACAAATAGATTGTGTTGATGAGTGTGTATTGGAAGGAGGGGGGACATTTATAGGAGCAAGGGGAAGTAATATAGAGGGAGAGGGGATGCAAACAAAGTGATGAGCAGCAGGGAGAAGGAGGGTGAGGAGAAAGGGAGGGAAGGAAAGACTGAGGGGAGCAAGGAGAGACAGATTTATGGAGTGTGAAGAAAGGCATAAAGAAAGGGGGGAAAATCAGTGATAGAAGGTTAACGTGGCTTGGCTGCTCCTGACATGGTTCATGCTAATTTGAAAGGTTTAATAGTGGATGGGTGTACACTGACACGCACACACACACACATGCACACAGACACACACACACACACACACACACACACACACACACACACACACACACATTGGGCACTGACACATGTAACATACTTGCCTTAGCCAGGACAACACAATGCATAAAACATAGTTGTAGAAAGGGCATTAGCAGTGAACCTTTGCACACGTGCACACACACACACACACACACACACACATGTGGTTCAGTCTCCTTGTATGCATAAAACATGGTGAGAGACAGTAGGAGCGGGGGGACGTGAGGGAGATAGGATGAACAAGTGCGAACGGACAAAAAGCGTATGGTAATGACCCGGATAACGAAAGGTGGCTGCGAGGGGTGGAGAGTCATAGAGACCGAGTGAGAAGGGCGAGTGTGAATGTGATAAAGTAATGGTGAGGAGAGAGAGAGAGAGAAACTTTCCTCACGGCCTGCTGCCTCTGGATTGAACAGCGTGCAAATGAAAAATGGAGATGAAATAATTAGACAGGCTGACTAGAAGCGCTCATCTAAATATGTAAATGCACTTAATTTTACTTTGATTTGCTCCACTGCTTCCCTATCACTCTCCCACCTCTATCTCTCCCACTTTCCTCCTTCCATTCTTTCCCTCTCATCTGTTTTCACTCTCTCGTCATGTTTTTCATCTCCATTCTCCCCCTATCTCTGTCTTTCTGTCACACTCTCTCCCTCTCTGTCCTTCCTTCTACTCTGTTTTCTCTCGCTGCATATTAAAGCTACAGTATGTTAATACACTGTAGGTACGTCAGCTCAATTATCCACTGTTTTATAGACTTAACAGGAGTATGCCAGAGAAAGACAGAGTGTGTTTAATTAGTTCATTCACGCCTGTCTGACTTTGTGATGGGGTGCGCATGTACGTGTATGACTGCACACATGCCGGCATGCATGTGTATGTTTGTGTTGAAGGATAGGTTTGGATTTCAATCTTAATGCAATACTCACAGAAGTACATTGAAATCATTCCTCCTCTCCCTTGTGGCTGTGAAGTGATTTTTAGTGCCACCGCGCTGTAAAAGATCCACCGTTCTTGTTATGTGCAAAATTGCATTCTGCAATTCAGCCAATGCTAATACATGGCATAAGCAGTCTGAGATAGCCAAATCAAATGGGCATATTCCAAAATTACAGTTTATTTTATTCCGAGCCGCAGCAGGGGGAGACATCCTGGCGTGTTTCTGGGATGAAACACTGAAAATATACCTATGAACGAAGATACTCGGTTGATTTGGCGAGGTCAGACTGCTGAAGCCTCATAAGATTCAGCTGAATTTTGGAATTCTTACAGCGTGTTCAGACAGAAAGTAAATTTCACCTTGCTTCGTTCACATGAATTTGACTGCGGGACTGTTTGTGCAGTGCCATGTTTGCTTTGCCCCAGACAACCAATGTACTAACAGTACAGATTTTGGCTGTAAGCTAACTAGAAGTTAGCCAGTCAGCCTCTGATTTCAGAAGTCACTATGAACTCTAGTTTCTCTCCAGTCTCTCCCCTTTTTCCTCTCGTCTCTGTACATTTATGAAGCAGATTCAGGTCTGGTTAGGTTGGCGCAAAAACTACATGGGAATACATGGGGAAAGATCATGGTTTGGGTTAAAATGATCACTTGAAGTGCGGTTGGAAGTGGAAAGCAAACAGTGGTCTCCTGCAGCAAAGTCCAGCTAAGTCCACTTTTTACCATCTATTTATCTAACCATCCATCCAACCCACCACCTCTGAACAAGGACATTTGTCACCTTATATATGACATCATTGATCTCATGGCACCTATTTCAGATGTTGTGGGGGTTCCGTAGACGTCTATCAGACTAACCTGCACATTGAAAAATGATGCTAAGGGGTACCCAGTGCATTAAAAAGTGATGCCTAGGGGCGTGACTAAGCATCAGTATTGGATGAGTTGGGAGTGAGAACGGGCTGGAGCACACCTTTATGGTGGAGTCGTATTAAGAGGCTATCACTTCAAAGCCAGTATGAAGAGGAGGAATAATTACAGTGATTAACATACATACAGTATGGCATGCAAGTATTATATAAAGTCAGAAAAATCCATAGTCTACCTATCCTGTTTTTAAATGAGGTCTGCATGTGTGTATAACAGGAGAAAAATTGATCCACGTTGTGATTCATATCAAAGGTTGGCTCTTGTAAGACTAAGAAGGAGAATTGCATTTTATCTTCTTTTGAACTTTTCTCTTGATGCTGCCCATGTTGTTAAAATCTCTAGTCTTTTTTAGGTCCAGTAATTACGGTGACAGTTCACTGAGCCTGTTATAATTAAGTAGGCTACATTGCACATACATTCTTAACATGACTGGTTTCTGCACAATATAAACAAAACCGGCTGCAAAGCACTGTGAAATTAAAATTTCTTGCCTTTTCACATTTTCCAAGGTTTTTAATAATTGCTTTTTAAGTGTATGTTGAATAATCATGTTAATGAATTAGATTGTGCATTATCATTGTCACATGTAAGTTCCTCTTGAAAAGGAGATCTCAATTTTGATGAGACTACCTGGAAGCATTAATGAAAATGTGTGTGAGTATGTGCATGCCTTTGCCTCTGTGTGTGTGTGTGTGTGTGTGTGTGTGTATGGTTTATAGATTATAAGAATCACCACGCGCAGAAAAAGGCGGCTGTCCTTCGTAATGACAATCTGTCAGAGCTCTTCCTAACCGCTCCTCCTCTTTCATCAGTCTGTCTTTTCCTTCTCCAACTCTGTCCTCCTCTCTTTAGTCCGACTTGTACCAAACATCCCTCACTGGGACGTTCACTTTCTGTTCCTACAAGGTGACTCTGACAGCAGTCCTCCTGATTTTACTTCTCTGTACTTCCTTCCCCTTCTCTCAGCCTACTGTTGCTGCTCTTTTTCACTTTAAATATCCGTCTTTTTAGGATTCTCTCCTATCACTGGAATTGCAGAAAAATAATAATTACAGATTTCTAAGAGCTACAGATCAGAACTTCAACATTTTAAGTCTGAGCTTTTTGATCTATGATCTATACATAGTAAGTTACACAAGGTTTTCTTTCTTATACAGCTGGCTACTGTATGATAAACATTGACTTTATTTTTTATCATAAGACAGTCAGTTTTTATTGTTGTTGTCTATTGGTACCCACTTATTATTCTGTACAGCACAATCGCTTTTATATCTATCTATGTTCAAGTTCAATAAACTAACTTGAACATAGTTATAATAATGTGTAATTTACCACATCATTCTCTATTACAGTCCTCCTCTATGATTATATCAGACCACTGATGATCAATGCAGACAAATGAATATGTCACTAATTGTAAGACATGATGAGGCTACTGCTAACTGTGGTTTAAGAGAAAATGTTAAACAGATTAGAATAATGACTACTGATAGAAAAAGCAAGTATGATTTATTGGATAAGAATAAGTTTATCACTTTTCTTCAGGCTATACAATCTTCTCT